>NW_028270157.1:36539142-36900392 GCF_037043375.1 Chiloscyllium plagiosum
GTGTGTATGCAGTTGGAATGCAAGAATTGTATTTATACTAAGTGTTCCTCCCCATATTAAAAGTGTGTTTACTATGTGTTCTTCAGTTCTACAGTCAAACTCAGGCCAACTTCTAAGTTACTTTGAAACAACGTTCATTACCAACCTGTACTTGAGGTCCGATTGCATGACTACTGAGGTCACAGTTAAATCACAGCTTATTTATTAGGCATTTATTAACCCCTATCTTTACAGAGGTTATGGTGCAAGTGAGCCCCAGAATCAGCAGAGGGCCACTAATTTTCTTTCAGACAAACACCCATCTGGTCAGTGAATAGCAGTCAGGGCTTCAGTGGCAGAAGACGACTGCCAGGAACCATGAGCATGTTCTTGCTGGTCAGTTATATGGTAGGACAGCAGGGGAACTGGGAGGCATTGATGGGATAGAATTCAAATATAGCTAATTCCAGTTTTCTGTATGGTTTCCTTGTGCAAACATGCCTATGACAACAAATATTCTGCTCCAAGCACTACATGTCAAAAAATTCAATGGCTTTGTGAAATATATTTCGTGAACATAAACTCAAGAAAGACCTGCCTAGACTTTCATGTACCTCATGGTTCCCCATATTATTTATCAATCTAATCAACATTCTGTTCTCTGAGAGATGTGCTTCACTTGCTCTGCTCCTTTTACACCTAATCGAGTTGTATGATTCAACACTAATGGCTCCATTAACAGTCAATGCTTAGTCAAACACAATTATGCAGAATGCTTTGTTTTTGCTTATGTGGTTAAGTCATAGGTTTTAGCATACTATGTAGCTTCCTGCCAATTAAGAACACATGCCATTTATCAAAATGAAGTATTAAAGGTTTAAAAAGAAAACTATTTAACATAAATTGCATTATACTTATACCCAATGGAGTCATTTTTTACTTTTCTGCATACTGGGCTGCATACTGCACACAAGTGAATGAGTAATGATCACTTCATTTCTTATGGATTTGCTTTGCTGATATTTTTATATGAGGAGCTGATTCAAATGAATTTAACTCTTTTTTTTAAAAGCATGTATCATACCTACATTGTAGTTCTAATATTTAAAGTTTAAATCATAATTTGAATATGTGCCTTTCTTTTATAATGCAATATGAATTAGAATTAGCTTTACTGTTACATATCTGAAAAGAGTACAGTGAATTTGTGGGCGGCACGGTGGCACAGTTAGCACTGCTGCCTCACAGCGCCTGAGACCCGGGTTCAATTCCCGCCTCAGGCGACTGACTGTGTGGAGTTTGCACATTCTCCCCGTGTCTGCGTGGGTTTCCTCCGGGTGCTCCGGTTTCCTCCCACAGTCCAAAAGATGTGCAGGGTCAGGTGAATTGGCCATGCTAAATTGCCAGTAGTATTAGGTAAGGGGTAAATGTAGGGGTATGGGTGGGTTTCGCTTCGGCGGGTCGGTGTGGACTTGTTGGGCCGAAGGGCCTGTTTCCACACTGTAATGTAATGTAATCTAATCTAATCTAAAAGTTTATAAATTGACACTTATGATGCCACCATAGGTATAAAGATGGAATAGCTCAGCAGGTCTGGCAACATCAGACCCGTTAACCTTTTCCAGAAAATTCTATTATTGTTGCAGATACTTAAATACAAATTCTAAGGGGAAAAAGGCAGAAAAATAAAGAAATAAAAGATACAGCATTACAGATCACAGGAATAACTTAGAAAATAAAGAAGTAACATGTTCAGAATAATAGTCTTTCCAACCCAGTCCACACTTGCACCTTGCCTCTAGTCCACCCAAGCTTTGATTCCAGACCATACCAGGAAACTGCTGTGGAATCATCTCAAAGCTGGAAGGCCATGCCAAGCTGAGAGACTGTCACTCTGACTGGCTGAGAGACCAACACACCGGGCCGCAGAGAGGCTGCCACACTGAGCCGCCGAGAGACTGCACTGAGTCAAGAGACCACCACACTGGGCCACTGAAAGACCACCACGCCAGGCCACTGGGAGACCACCATGCCAGGCCACTGATACGCTACCACACTGGGCTGACGAGAGACCACCACACCAGGCCATTGAGAGCCTACCACACTGGGCCACTGAGACGCAATCACGCCAGACCAAGAGATTGCTATGCCAAGTCCGCAGTGAGGCCAAGAGTCTGAGTTCCATGCTTTGGTTGGGGGTTCATGACATCGCCAAGAAGAAAGGAAGAAGAAAAACTAAAAGGGGAAAGAAAGAAAAGAAACAGATGGAGTGTATGAACTCCAGCTGAGGAGTCCTACTCTGCTGCTGTCTTGGATCTGAAAATATATAATTTAAATATATATAACTGTAGAAGTCATTATTGTTTCTTACAGTATATTGTTTCCATATGGACAAAATTTAACTCATGCTGGATTGGGAGATATTGTGCGCTGAAAACGCAATCTGTTTTCTTCAAAACATTGCGCCTCAAGAGTTGAAACTGTGATGTTAGTACAAAAATAATCACCATGACTGTCCTTCAGGTTCTCATTCCATGAGATGGAAAAGCACATGTCTGGTACCACAAGTATTGTAATTGGAGTAACTATAATTTCAATGAGAGCAAAATAATGTGTAATAGGCTAACTAATGGACTGTGTTATCAAAAACTGTCTGAAGCCATTCAGCAAGTAGTAACAGTACCTTTGGCGTATCTTTGGCGTAGAAATGACTTGAATGGCCTGATTACTGAAGCGGAGTCTCTTTGTGTTGATTCAAATATATGGCCTCTTGATAGCACTAAACAATATTATTAAAACACTGGAAGAAATTACAGCAAAGTCAGCTTCAAAAAATAAAATAAGATATCAAACACGTGCACAAACATCGGTATAAAGTTTAAAAAGGGTAAGTGTCTAGTACAATACAAAGTTAAAGGATATGCAACCAAAAGAGAATCTCAGCAGGTCTGGCAGCATCTGTAAGGAGAGAAAAGAGCTAACGTTTTGAGTCTAACTAAGCTAGCTTTGACAAAGGGTCAGTTAGATTCGAAACGTCAGATCTTTTCTCTCATTACAGATGCTGCCAGACCTGCTGAGATTTTCCAGCATTTTCTCTTTTGGTTTCAGATTCCAGCATCCGCAGTAATTTGCTTTTATAAAGGATATGCAGTTTGAAAGGTTCTTAGAGACCTTGAGTTGTTATAGTTGAACCTGAGACCATGGCTGTTTTAGCTGATTAAACAAAATCAGAAATTGCTGGAGAAACTCATTTGGTCTTGAGAAAATTCAGTGTTACCTTCTGGATGTTTTGCTCAGTTGGCTAATGTCCGTGGTTTTAGAAAAAATGGTAACTCAATTCAGATACTTAATTGATTCCACATTGATTTCCTGAATTTGCCTCAATCCGTGGTCAGATGATTGTTTTATCTCCCTGTTTCTTCTCTTTTAACAACATTTTAAACCATCATGTTGCAGGTATTAAAATCAGGTGATGGAAGTTGATAGTCCACATTTTACTACTATCATGACATCCGATGCTGCAAGACTTCATGGAGTTCAGGATCAACAATGAAGACTCCCAGGACAAGTGCTTCCTGACCATATACTACTGTGCTGCCTTCTCTGATGGGTTTATTCTGCTGGTGGGGCAGGACATGCCCAGGGATGGTGATGTTGATATCTGCGACACTGGAAGCAATGATTTTTTCAATGTAACTAACTCAGGCCAGTGCTTAACTAGTCTGTGGAATAGCTTTCTCAATTTTGGCACTTGTTCCCAAATGCATGTAAGGAGGACTTTGCAGGACTGGATTTTGCATGGACATATCTGATGTCATTCAATTGTGTTCCTTCCTTTAGCCTTTGTAGTGATTTGATACAATTGAGTGGATTGCTTGACCATTTCAGAGAGTAATAAAGAATTAACTATACTGCTGTAAGTCTGAAGTCAAATGTAGGCCTCACCAGTAAGGACAGCAGATTTCCTTTGCTAAAGGACATTGGGGGTATGTAATTCGAGCAAAAGTAAATAACAGTGAGCCAATTAATTCCTTCAAAAAGGTAAAATATTTCGGTCAGAAAGATTCAGAATCCACTAGAAAAAGATATAGGATGTGTATTTAACTTTAAGTAATCATATAAAGTGGATGATAAATAAATTACTAGTCCATTTTACATCTCTCTCTTAATTTATATTTCCATTGACTTCAATGGATATGAAAATTGAAATTTTACTTCATGAACATATAAATCAACAGAGCTGTAAAATAGACTGCTAATACATTTTTACACAGTCACGGTCAAAATTACCCATAAATGTACTTCAGGCACAATGGTTAATGTACTGTTACTGCCATCCAAGCCATTTGCACATCATAATTGGTCAAAGTTTTAAATGTGAGCTCTCAGACTGATTATTTTAGTACTGTAGCTTGGAACATTGATTACATTCATGTACTATGGAGAAATTTCATAGAGCTCTGCTTCCTTGGAGTTTTATTTTCCTCAGTGGATTATATAGCCTAGGTAAGAAAACCATGCACAGTTTAGTGTCATTAGTATTGTATGGGTCATGGTTTGGAAGGGTCAACATTTTCTTCAGCTATTTTTTTCTGACTTCTTAATTCTAAATAAAATTAGGCTTGTTTTACTTGAACACCATCTTCCAGAATTAAGGCGAAAACAATGCAACAATGTTTTGCTGCTTACCAAGCATTTGTGCTTTTTGTTCAGCAATACTAAAATATATTACATTAAAACCTACAGAAAGTGGAGGAACAAAATTATTCAGGATCAGACAGTAGATTATGAATAAACAGTGTCTGATTAAAGAATAACACTCCAGTTTGTTATCGAGTCATAGAGTCATACAGCATGGAAACAGACCCTTCAGTCCAACTCGTCCATGCTGGCCAAGCTTTTTTTAAACTAGTCATATTTGCCTGCATTTGGCCCATAGCCCTCTGAACCTTTCCTATTCATGTATCTGCCAAAATCTCTTTTAAATGTTGTAACTGTACGTGCATCTACCAATTCCTCTGGCAGTTCATTCCATATATGAACCACCCACTGTGTGAAAAAGTTGCCCCCTTGTCCCTTTTACATCTTTCTCCCGTCACTGTAAAATTATGCCCTCTAGTTCTGAACTCCCCTACCCTAGGGAAAAGACCTTTGCTATTCACCTTATCTATGCCTCCTATGATTTAATAGACCTCAATAAAGTCACCCCTCAACCTCCTATGCTCCAGTGAAGGAAGTCTTAGCCTATCCAGCCTCTCCTTATAACTCAAACCCTCCTGTCCCAGTAACATCCTTGTACATCTTTTCTGCACCCTCTCCAATTTAATAATATTCTTCCTAGTGCAGGGCAACCAAACCTGTACACAGTACTCCAAAGTGGCCTCTCCAACATCCTGTATAACCACAACGTGACATCCCAGCTCTTATATTCAATGATCTGAGTAATGAAGGCAAGAGTGTCAAACGCCTTCTTTATCACCCTGTCTTTATGGGAAGCAACTTTCAAGAAAGTATGTATCTGAACCCTGCGGTCTCTCTGTGTAAGTCCTGCCCTTGTTTGTCTTAACAAAATGCTACACCTCACATTTATCTAAATTAATCTCAATCTGCCACTCCTCTGTCCATTGCCCAATTGATCAAGATCCCTTTGTAGTCTTAGATAACAATAATTTTTCACTATCTGCTATACAATTAGATACAAGCCCAATAATCCAAATTGATTTTACATTGACTTTCACTGGGAATATAACATTTAGACATGTCATTACACAAACATTATGATCATAACAGCCATTCAGCTTCAGCTCTGATGCTGACACGAGTACAAGATATGTTAAATGTTTTGTATTATGCAAATAACTATTCTCCATTTTCTGGTTCAGCTGGACAGCTATCTTGAATCTTGCAACACAAAGGCTTCTTTTCTCTACAATACAGCAGAACTCAGAAGTGCATTTTTATTCCATACCTTATACTTAATTGTTGAGTCTAGACTGGAGTACATTTAAGAATGTTTCTTAGTTGTAACATTGTTAGTCTAGAAATACATCAAGCAAAGGACTGAAGTAAAATGATGTAATTGGCAATATGTGTTTCTGTCTTTGGTATTGTAAATTGTAGGTTCCAATCCCTTTTTATACTCATTCATAATCTCAGGCAATAAACTAAAGAATTAAACACAGATTTTAGAAACAATGCTGTTAAATATTAACCTGTAAGAGCGTAAATAGAGTACAAAGTATATTAATCAAATTGAGTCTGTCCTCTCGGGTGGATAGTAAAAGCCTTCATGTAATATTTGAAGAAGAATATTGCGTTTACCCCTGGGTCCAATAGTTATTCCTACAACAACACCACTAAAACCATACTGTCTGCAAAGTCTGAATTTAAAGCACAGTTAATGGATTTGCTATATTACCATACCAAGAGAACTTGATATAAAGAGGACAGAGTGATTGAATGGGTGGATAACTATTAAAAGGCATAGAAATTTGATCTAAATCTACAAATTTTGGGAAATTTTGCAGATTAAAATCTATTGCATCTTTTTGGCCCAAAGAAGTAGGCTGTATCTGTTGAAAGGTTGGAGATGTGAAGAACCAATTGTTGGAAGGTAGGCTTGTTAAGGTAAATGATTAAGCTTGGGAACGTACTGCCTGATGGAGGATGTAAATTTAATATTAGTTTTCAAAGTGGAATTGGATAAATGCTTAAAGGAGCAGAAATTGCAGAGTTATGGGAAGTGATTTATCTTCAAAACAGGCCAAATGTCTCTGTTCTATGTGTACTAGTCTCTGATTCTAGACATGCTCCCTCATGTCCATAGGGAATATGATTGTTCCTCCCAGTCCTATAGCTTAATTTAATCTCCTTCCATGGGATATTTAAGTTCCACCTGAAATCAATCCCTCCCTTTGGGTGAGGTGCCTGCACAGGCACTTAGTACAGTTATTCAATTCGAGCCAATGGACCAAGGAGTGGCAGAATGAGTTTAACTTAGATACATTTTATCAATCCTTTCTCCAATTGCCGTCACAACACTGCATCTGACTCAAACGCAGGTTCATGCTAGGCTTTACTTCTATCAAGCCATGAAGGAGTAGAGACTGCCTGAAAGAGCCTCGTTTCAAACTATCAGTGAGTACAATAGTCAAGATGAAATAAAAGTGGAGAGTTTGCCAAATGTTTTCAGGGGCCTAAAGAATAAATTTTAAAATTCAAGCCAGAATAAGAGCATGAATACAGTGAAAGGAAAGTGGGCTGAATGGTTAACAGATTGCAAACGACCTTTCAGCTGTAGAGATGCGCAGGATGTGTGTTCAGGTTGAACCTGGAGCTGAGAATTTAATTAATTTATTTATTGTCATGTATATATTGTCATGTAATTTATTAATTATTGTCATGTATAACTTGTCACAGAATACAGCGAAAAGTGTTGTATAGTGTGGCATTCTCTGGCACCATCTTAAAACTGTAAAATAAACCAAAACATCGACAATAAAGGCAGAAAAATGAAGAGAGCATCCAACCTTACAATCCTTCTTGCAAAGTGGTCCATCATGGGCCATGGGTCTGGTGGCCAAGCATGAGACCCCTTCCCAGCATCCCCCCACCCTCCCCCCCAGTCCCCCTCACCCACCCCCAACATCAAAAGTTGCTATTCTTTGGCGCTAGCTTGCCTTCACCGACATTCTCACTATTGTGAGTCCTTGCTGCCACCAATGTTGCCGGGTATCAAACTGACCCAAACTTCACTCTATCGGCACCATGAGTCCTCTGTGGGTACAGCTCACCGATGCAGCAGCTGCTGATGTTGCTGCGTCTCATACTGGGCCTGAACTTACCTCCACCGCTGCCACCATGAATCTGCACTGGACATAGACAACATAGGGAACCCAAACTCACCTCTGCAGGAGCAACCATGAGTCAGTGCAAGGACTGCCTCAGTAATGCCTCAAATAAAGAAAGCAAAACTGTACACAGTACTCCAGGACTGCAACCTATACAGCTGCAGCATAACCTCCCAGTTTTTAAACTTCATCCCTCTAGCAATGAAGGACAATATTCTATTCTCCTTCCTAATTACCTGCTGCAGCTGCAAACCAACCTTTTGTGATTCATGCACAAGGATACCCAGGTCTCTCTGCACAACAGCCTGCTGCAATTTTGCACTATTTAAATAATAGTCCATTTTGCTGTTATTCCTACCAAAATGGATGACCTCACATTTACCAGCATTGTACTCTCCATCTGCTAGACCTTTGTCCACTCACTTAATCTAACTATATCCCTCTGCAGACTTTCAATGTCCTGTGCACACTTTGATCTCTGACTCATCATAGTGTCATTGTTTCATTGTAAGTATGACTCTAATTGGCATTTTAAGACAGAAATAGTGAGGGCCTGCACTGTGTATGCTCCAACATGTTGTATTGTCAATAGAGATAAACACGCAGATGGAATGGATGAGCCCTCCCCCATCTCTCTCTATCTCTCTCTCTCTCTATTGCCTGTGAACAGTGCATGACAATTATATGGCTTTAAGAGGTGTATTTTGCCCTTTTTTTTTAAGAGACATTTTAAGACAGAAGTGATGAGCCAGCTATTGAAAGTAAAAGGCTTGTGAGACATTAAGTTTTTTCTTGAGTAGGATCAATTAAAGCACCCTGAATAGGTGGGGCAATCTCCCACATAACTAATATTTTTAGTTTTAGTTTCTCAGTAGCAGCTGCTGGGCTCTTGAAGCTGGATGTGGGAGCTGTTCTTCCTTTCTCGGTTACAGCTAAAAGCTGGGAGGGGGGCTAGAATTGCATGTGAGACAATCTGATTTACTGAATTTGTCTTTTGCCAAGGGTGTGTTTATGGCATGTTACCATATTGGAACAGTTACTGTTTTGTCATTAACTAATCTATTATTCTGTTCAGTTTTCTGGTAGAGTTAAGTAATTCCAATTTTTTCTTTCTTTTGTTGTTTTTGAACTGTAGTGTATGAATAAAGTGTGTTTTGCTTTGAATCTGGTATTTTGACCAATCAAATTGCATCTGGAATGCAACACCTGGTGTTCACCTTTTATATAAGAAAACACTGGGATCTACTCTAGTTTTTTAGATATATTTTGTTGGGTATTGGTCTGGTCCATAACAAACATTGCCACTAATTTTGTTCTTGACTACATGGACCTCTGAGATCCACACGCAGCCTCTTCTGGAACCAGAAGCCAATGCTGCGAATTGCACTGTTTCACCAATTGGTTTGTATGGATCCACAGAGCACCTGCAGCGTCATGTAGCTCAGAAGGGATGTTACCTTGAGGTTTCCTTGCTACACTGTACAATAGAATCACCGAGGTGAATAACACCCATTGGCCCATTGAGTCTGCACCATTCAGAAACAACTACCTAATTATTCTAATCCCATTTTTCAGCACTTGGCCCATGGCCTTGTATATCTTGGCTTCAGATTCAAATACTTCTTCAAAATCATGAGCGATGCTAAATCTTAATATTGACACCGCTCACAGGCAGAAGACAGTGCCAAGTTATTAGAAAAAAATGGTGTGTATATATCTGTAAGACAATAGCTCAATTCCAGATGTGCCGAAGTAGAACATAGTTATAGAGCAGCAAAAGGTCAAAAAACTACTCACGCAAAGATATTAATGAGCTGGAGTAACCTACATCAAATATATTTCTATGGGACATTGGAGAGCCAAGCCTGACTGGACACAGACGATGCCAGAAACCCAAACTCACCTCTGCACCTCTTGGTTTGGCAAGGAGCAAATTTGTTGCAAAGACCTCTTTTATTATTTATAGATTGTGGACTGAAAATGGGAAAGGGTACTGCTTTAAACCAATAAAACTGTGTAATAGGATGTTTGCAGTTTTATAAACAAGTTGTAGGAGCATATTGTGAGTGTTATATAATGCCTTATTGGAGTAGTGTGGGAAAATTCCAGTTAAATCAGCACCACATGCGTGTGTGTGCTCAAGGCAATTCTGCCCAGAGACAGTCAGTTCATTGGCTCTTTACTCTGTTCAATCTGCTGCCTTGTCCCTTCCATGTTGGCTTCTCTCATGTGCCCTTAAGCTTTTTGTACCTTAAAAATTGAATACATTCTGCCGATTTCCTGTGAAAATGATCTTCTCCTCTTAGTGTTAATCTGTCTTGCTTTTTGACTTCTGGTTCACTCATTACGTGAATAATTTTCTCCAAATCAAATTTTGCTTGGACTGTAATAACGCTGACAAAGACTCATTAGTAATTCCAACAATAATTCTGTCTCTATGAATTCTGATTTCAAAGCTTCATAGTTACACTTGTCCACATGATCTTTAGAGATCATCCATCATGTTATTTAAGGATTCCAATGAATGTTGAACTTGTCTGTTAAATCTTGCTCTTACAGAACTTTTATTTGTTCTCAAATTAAAGTGTCAATGTTGTCTCTTAAGTCTTGGTGAATTAATACATTAATCAGCTTTGGTCCCAGTTGATTAATATAGTGTATTTATTTGCGCAGCTTCTGATTTAGTGTCTTGTTTGGAAGCAATCCTGTATCTTGATAACTGTTTTTCTCCAAAATGTCCATCTCTGTATTCTATTTGGCCCATCTTTGAGATTAAATCTTCATGGCAGTGTTATTTCTACTGCTATTTCTTCCTAAAGTAATTAATTATTCTTCTTTCAATTCTTCACTGTCTCAGTGCTGCTTTATTCTCTTTGTGGTCAAGAGTTCTACATTTACTGCAAAGCAATACTGTTTTATTTTCCCTGTATTAAAGGCTTTTAACTGTGCAGAGTGGTAATGATGCTTGCTGTGTTGTTTACTGCCAGGTTTTGTCATGCTTTTGTAACCAAAGTGAAGGTTTTCTGTCTTCCTTTGAACAAAATGGTTCATTTCTTGCCTTTCATGATCTAATAAATAATTCCTTTTCTTCCTTTTCCCTGACTTAACAGAGTGAATCCTGCTGCCTGCAGACATAATGCTGAAACCCTTTTGCTTTAAAGCTTTCCTGAGATGATTCATGCTATCCCTGGTTCTTCTAATAATGCCTTACAATTTGGCCTTTCAATTTTAATAAAGGTCCCTGTTCGCTTTAATGATGTCTAAATAAATTCCAGTTTCCGCAGAATGAATAAATTCTTCCCTTTTTAACCATGACTTCAGTTGTGGATCTCCTACTCTTATTGTGACCTCAAAAGTCAGCTTAATTTCTTCTCCTATTCGACTCTTTCTACTCCGGATACCAAGATAGGCCTCACTGGACTTCATACATGCTTTTTCCACCATGTTTGCCATTGCCCACCTTGTTCAGGCCTCCACTTTGTGTCTTTGAATGAAAGCTTTTCATCTCTTAGCATCTTCACATTTGTTAGCCTGAGTTTCCATTCAGTTGGGCCATAAAAGACAGCCTCCAACTACTCTTTATTTTGACTTAAAGTAATATAGCACTCAGAACACAGACACTCATTCACAGACAATGACTCCAGTGACAGTCTCACAGTGACTAGAATTAACAGAATATAACATTTATACCTCACTTGCTTGACTATTAACATAACCAAAATAAAACTCAATAGTTGAAAACTAAAAGAAGTCAAGAGTGAGGTGCATCCGAGGAGCAGGAGAATCGATGTTTCGGGCAAGATCCCTTCATCAGGAATGAGGCTGTGAGCTGAGGGGATGGATAGATAAAAGAGAGGAGGGTACGGCTGGGAAGAAGGTAGCTGAGAATGCAATAGGTAGATGTAGGTGGGGGTAAAGCTGATAGGTGGAGAAGAGGGTGGAGTGGATAGGTGGGAAGGAAGATGGACAGGTAGGATAAGTCTTGAGGGTGGTGCCAAGTTGGAAACTTGGAACTGGGATAAGGTGGGGGAGACGAAATGAGAAAACTGGTTAAGTCCACATTGATGCCATGTGGCTGGAGGGTCCCAAGGCAGAAGATGAGTCACTCTTCCTCCAGGCGTCAGGTGGTAAGGGTGTGGCAATGGAGGAGACCCAGGACCTGCATGTCCTTGGGAGAGTGGGAGGAGGAGTTGATGTGTTCAGCCACAGGGTGGTGGGGTTGGTGGGTGTGGGTTTCCCAGAGATGTTCTCTGAAGCGTTCTGCGAGTAGGCATCCTGTCTCCCCCATGTAGAGGATACCGCATCAGGAGCAACAGATACAGTAAATGACATGTATGGAAGTGCAGGTAAAACTCTAATGGATGTGGAAGGCTCCTTTGGAGCCTTGGGTGAGGTGAGGGGGTAGGTGTGGGGTGCATGTTTTGCAATTCCTGTGGTGGCAGGGGAAGGTGTCAGGAGGGGAAGGTGGGTTGATTGGGGACATGGACCTGACAAGAGAGTCGCAGAGGGAATGGTTTTTATGGAACGTAGATAGGGGTGGGGAGGGAAATATATCTCTGGTGGTGGGGTCCGTTTGCAGGTGGCAGAAGTGGCGGAGGATGATGTGATGTATACGAAGGTTGGTGGGTGGAAGGTGAGAACTGGGGAGGGGTTGTAGAAGATGTCAGTGTTGAGTCAGTCTCTTTTGATGGAGATGGAGAGGTGCAGGAAGGGGAGGGAGGAGTTTGAGATGGTCCATGTGAACTTAAGGTCGTGGTGGAATATGTTGATGAAGTTGATGTACTGTTCAACCTCTTCGTGGGAGCACGAGGCGGCGCTGATACAGTCATCAATGTCGCAGAGGAAAGGGTGGGGAATGGTGCCAGTGTAACTGTGGAAGTTGGACTGTTCCACTTAGCCGACGTAAACCACATAATCGGTTTAGTTGAAAATGAAACCTAGTTCTGCAGGTGAGTGAATGATTGACTGCAGTTGGAGGGTGTGAGTGTAGGGGCACACACGTTTCATCTCAAAAATGACATTTCAAAATGGTTATCACTGTACCAGTGCTAGAGTTCCACTTTTTTTTTTACTCAGTGTGTAAATTGAACTCTGTGTTTGGAGGGATTTTTAAAGCACCAAACATCAACTTAAGGGCTGAAGTCTGTGGTACGCTAATTACCTTCTTCTAAAATGTTGTTCTTTGAAAATGACCATACAACAATATATATCATATTTATGAGATCAGATTCCCTACAGTCCGGAAACAGGCCCTTTGGCCCAACAAGTCCACACCGACCCTCCAAAGAGTAACCCATCCAGACCCATTCACCTACTCCCTACTAATGCACCTATCACTACGGGCAATTTAGCATGGTCAATTCACCTGACCTGCACATCGTTGGACTATGGGAGGAAACTGGAGCACCCAAAGGAAACCCACATTGGTGCTGCGAGGCAGCAGTGCTAACCACTGGGCCACTGTGCCACCCTAAATATCACATTCTGTAATTAGATCTTACTGAAAGCTTATCAAATTTGCTTTCAATATTAAACAGACTGAATTAAACCATAGCAGTATAATATTTTCTCCCAGAGAAATTTCAAAATCACTAGTTAATATAATTAAAAGCAAGCGGATTAATATATTTCAAATTATGGTCATGGTTTGTTGCTTTTTATAAAGAAACCAACACAAGTCCTACCTTTGCATTAAAGATATTTAAATAAAACATTCCATAGGTCACAATTTTGACTTTGTGTTATTGAATGGGTTTTGATGAAAGGTGCCTTACTTCACTTACATTGCATGTTTGTTTTTTAGTAAAACGTCAAATTGGCTTGGGTTCACTTGCCCTCTGCTGGCAGTATCCTGTCACTCTTATATTTACTGCCCTACTGACAATTAAATACTTTAAAGGAATATTCGTTTCGAACAAACAATGGTAACGTATCTATCAAGAAACTGATATTGTTGTGCTGTATTTAAACTTGATAACTTCCTATTCTGAAGAAGGGCTTATGCCCGAAATGTCGATTCTCCTGCTCCTTGGATGCTGCCTGACCTGCTGCACTTTTCCAGCTACACATTTTTAAGCTCTGATCTCCAGCATCTGCAGTCCTCACTTTCTCCTAACTTCCTATTCTGTCTGGCTCAGAGACAATGGTTTTGATTACCGTCTTCACTGTCTGCATATTAAGCTGGGGGAGCCCCTGCCCATTGTAGACCCTCTGCTTCTCATTCAACTGATTCCTTGGAAATTCAAATTGGACGGGTTCTACAAAATGTAGTTGATCCATTCTGCCAGTTTATCAGTCAAGCAATGAAGACAATCATTTACACCAGGTTTGGAGTCTCCAAATGAAGCCTTGAATCAGCTATAATAAAAACACGAGATTCCACAGTTTGTTGTGAACAAGTCAAGAAACATAATTTATTGGGTTGTAATTTGGTGCGGAGGTAGCTGGTACACAAAATGATGTTTATCCAGTGATGCATCTTTAACATTTTGATTATTTGATGTGGACACGCTTACATATAGCCACAAGAATTGATTGATTTATTGCTGTTACTTATACTAAGATATAGTGAAAAGTATTGTTTTGCATTCTGTACAGGCAGATCGCACCATACAAAGTGCATCAGGGTAGCAGAACAGACTGCAGAATACTGTGTTACAGCTGCAGAGAAGGTGCAGAGAGAGAGATCAGAATCAATGTTTGAGAGGTCCATTCAAAAGTCTGATAACAACAGCGAATCTGTTCTTAAATTGATTCATATGCATATTCAAACTTGTGTATCTTCTTCCTGCCAGAAGACGGTGGTAGAGAATATAACCAGGGAGGGAAGGACCTTTGATTATGTTGGTTGCTTTCCCGAGGCAGCAGGAAATATAGATGGAATGAATAGATGGAAGATTGGTCTGCGCGATGGACTGGATTGTGTACATGACTCTGTAGTTTCTTGCAGTCTTAAGAAGACAAATTGCCATATCATACTGTGATACATCTAGATAGAATGATTTCCATGATGTATCTATAAAAATTAGTAAGAGTCCTTGTGGACATGCCAATTTCCTTAGCCTCCTGAGGAAGTAGGGGCATGTTTGTGCTTTCTTAACTGTTGCATCAAAGTAGATGGATCAGGATAGATTGTTGGTGATCATCACTCACAGGCACTTGACGCTTTTAACCATCTCAACCTCAGCACCACTGATCCAGACAGGGACGTGCCCTCCACTCCACTTTCTGAAATCAATGACCAGCTCCTTCATTTTGCTGATGTTGATGGATAGCTCAGTTATCTCAGCTTCAGGACATGTCAGCAGGAGTTCCTCAGGATAGTGTCATTGGCTCAACCATCAATGTACTTCCCTCCAGCATAAGGTCAGAAGTGGGGATGTTCATCGAAGATAGCACAATGTTCAGCACCATTCATGACTCCTCAAGAAGTGAAGCAGTCCATGTTTAAATGGAACAAAAGCTGCACAATGTCCAGACTTGTGCTGACAAGTGGCATATACCATTTGTGCCACACAAATGCCAGACACAGACTATCACCAATATGAGGCAATCTATTCTGCCTTTGTTATTCAGTGATGCTTCTATCACTGAATCCCATACTACCAACATCCTTGAGGTTACCATTGAACAGAAACTCAACTGAACTTGCCACATGAACACAGTGGCTACTACAGCATGGTCAGAGACTGGGAATATTGCAACTCCTCCTGACTCCCCAAAGCCTGTCCAACGTTTACAAGGCACAACTGATGGCATACTCCCCAGTTGCCTGAATGGGTACCGCTCCAACAACACTCAAGAAGCTTGGCACAATCCAGGACAAAGCAGCCCACTTAATTGCCACCACATCCACAAACATCCACTCCCTCCACCACTGATGCTCCGTAGCAGCTGTGTGTAATATCCATAAGAGCCACTGCAGAAATTTCACCAAGATCTTTAGACAGCATCTTCCAGACATAATCGCTTCCAACTAGAAGGAGAAGGGTAGCAGATGCATGGGAACACCACCACCTGCAAGTTCCCCTCCAAGTCACTCACCATCCTGACTTAGAGCCAACGAGATATACAACATGAAAACAGACCCTTTGATTCAACTCGTTCATGCCAACCAGATATCCTATATAGATTTAGTCCCATTTGCCAGTACATGGACCATATTTCTCTAAATCCTTCCTATACATATACCCATCTTTACAACATCACAACATCTTTCCTATAGAGGGTTATGCTTTCTATATTTTATATTTTTTCTTATTCACTACTTAGCTGGATAGAATTCTGAGAAGGAATAATTTAACTAGCATTAAGTAGAGATACGGAGGAATGAAATAAATAACATTTAAAAAGGTTTATTATTTGCCCTCTATTTTGTATGTCACTAAACCAAATAAAACAAATAGATTGGTTGTCATCAACCATGAGTGTAATTAACCATAGGAAATTGGAAAAAGACACTGAAAGCATACAACTGAGCATTGTATAAGTAAGTTTTATATCTAAAGTGCCAATGTTGATGGAAATGTTCTCGAATCAATAACAGTATTAAACACAGTTATCAATAGTTATGAGAAGATGTATTATTTTGAACTAAGTCCTTGACTAAAAAAAAGATTCATTAGAGCAATGTTTCTTTGAATTGTTATCGACTTGTAAACTGAATTTGAAATGTAATTTCAATTGTCACTGTTGTTAAAGATTTTCTCAGTGTAATTTATCGTCCCATTAAGGACAGGAAGAATTATACTTGGACTGCAAAAGCCACCAACTGGGTCTTAACTAGAGTATGGTATACAATTCTGGTCACATTAAAAAAAGTGATATGGTCATGATAGCGACAATATGGAGAAGATACACAAGGTGTTTCTGGGAATGAAGGATTTTAGCTATGAGGAAGGGTAAGGTGGAGTTGTTTTCTTCTGAAGAGGAAGCTGAGGGGAGAGTTAATTGAAGTATATATACTTGAGATAGTGCTGGATAGAGTGGGTAGGCAGGACCTATTTCCCTTGGCAGTATTGCCAATAGCTGGGGGTGTAGATTTAAAGAAATCAGTAATAGGGTTAGGATGGAATAAGGAAAAAAATATTTCATGTAGTGAACTGTAGATACCCTATCACATTTAAAAATGCTTCAGTATGCACTGGAAGGGCTATAATCTGCAGGAATAAGGACCAAGACCTGGAAAGAAGGATTAACATTTTTCACCTGACACAGATGTGATGGGCCAAATGACCTCTTTCTGTGTTATATATTTTCCAGAGCCTGAGTTTATCAACAGATAATAAGTTCCAGCTGGGACTGAGAAAGGGATCTGTTCCACACCGGCAGGCAGCAAGATCCTTGGATGTCATTAGACCAGCAGCAGCCAATTAAGAGGTGACCACCGGTCCTCCATGCAATTCAAGTTGTCAACTATTGCTCCAGGCCCAATCAGAAAGCCAATAGTTTAGCAACCTGGGCAGTGCTATTAGTAAAGCTGGCTCCTGCTGTGGCTGCAAGATGAAGGAGAGGGCACTTCAATATTGAGGACACTTGAAGGCAATATTTGCCTTTGTACTGCACCAGGCTATATACTGTAGGAACCAGTGATTGGTGGGCCACATCCTGAAAGTGGAGTCCTAACCATATGGGGGCCATTGCTCTTGGGAGTCCCTGCTGCGGAACAAGGAGTGGCTATAAAAGTGGAAACCATCCTACAGCATGGTGGTTCAGAGTTTAGCACTGCTGCCTCACAGTGCCAGGAAGCTAGATTTGATTCCCTTGGACGACTCTCTGTGCGGAGTTTGTACATTCTTCTTGTGTCTTTGTGGATTTCCTCCAGATCCTCCAGTTATGTCCCACAGTCCAAAGATGTACAGGTTAGGTGGATTGGCCATGGTAAATTATGATAGCGTGCAGTGGGAAATGCAGGGTTACAGAGATGGGATGGGGGTCATTCTGGGTGGGATGCTTTTCAGAGGGTTGGTGTGGACTTGCTGGGGTGAATCACCTGCTTTCACACTGTAGGGATTAAATTCTATGACCTGGGGATCGCTTCAGGAGGCTTCTTGGTGTAATCTGGTAACTCTCCCCAGTCTTGAATAGATTTGCACCATTGAGGTTCCTTGCCATATAGCATGGCAGCGGAAGCTATCAGAATTCCCTGTAGATCCATAAACTTGCATATAATTTCTTCAACACTTCTCTAACATGGGATTGAAACATTTTATTAAGTTATGGTCAGAGTGCAAAGGCAAAATGAAAAAATATTAGGCAAGGTATTTCACTAAACATGATGGCTATAAGATGTCATATTGTGGTCAATATGCAATTGAGAGGTGATCAAAATTAAACAATAGCAATATGGATATTTTAAAAAGGATTACGAACACTGTGCTGCTTTGTTCAAATTCTAGTATGGTGGAGCTGCAGTGCAAATTCCCTGCTGGTTCAATTAGGAGGTGATCAGTTTGAACCCACTCTTAAGAACAACCAGAATGTACAACCAAAATATTGACAATCTGTGAATAAAGTCAACTGACTCAAGTAAAAAATTTATGAGTTAGAAAAAGCTCTTTCTGTGTAATCTCCACTCTCGTCTGACACAAATCTTCTACAATTGAACAATGTTGGCTTTTGAACTTGACATCCATGATCCATTGGAATGTTAAAAAAAATGAAGATTTTCCTGTCAGAATAATGATAAAGTTAATAGTATGATCATTTTCTAAGTGTAATCTGCACAGCAGCTTCGGTATTTAAAATCAAATTCCAGAAGTTGCTGTCCAGATTGGTTTAATCAGATGATTGTTTCATAAATATGACCTCTTGTTGTTTGGCCAATCATTGCAATGCATTGAACTCTCTGACCTTACTGTGTTTGGATGGTAGATAGAACAAAACACATCAGAGAAAATTGGTATTGTTCATTCACATCAAATACTTTTGATCAATCAGATTACTGCCAATCAACCTTTCTGACAAGGAATCTACTACAACTGTGGAGTTTCATTCATTCAGGTGCTAAATATCAATGATTTAAAAAAAAAAATTACCCTTGATTAACTTCTTTCCTTTTTCTCTACTTTTCTCTCTGTATTTTATTTCTACATCCCATTTTCTCCCTTTATCCCATTTCTTTACCTGATTTGGTATTAAATTCATGCACTCTAATTTACATTTCCTTGGCAGTCTCTGCACTGATAATTTCACAATTCTTCAGTCAGGTCGGTTAAGGAGATAGGTAGTGGCTTGACCTGTTCATTCAGGTGATGATTATACAATCTTCAGCATAATTTGAAACTCTTCAGGCACTAATATAGGATATGGACAACATTCAGATCACTGATATACTCACTGTAATACTCACTGCATACTGCCCAGCAATGGCTATTTCCAACAGGAGAGAATCTGACAAATGTTTTTGAGATTGAATAGCATTACCAGAAATGAAATCCCTATAATCAATATCCTTGGGTTACCCACTGGCTTGAAACTTAATTGTAAAAGACTTATAAGTATTGTAACTAAAAGAGAATATCAGTGGTTGGGAATTCTGTGGTGTGTACCTCACCTCCTGACCCACCAAAGCCTGTCCACCATCAACAAAACATAAATCAGGATTGTGATGGAATACTCTTCAATCTTCTGAATGACCGAAGCTCCAACAATACTCAAGCAGTTCAATACCATCAAGGATAAAGCAGCCCACTTAGTTGGCAATGCATTCACCACCTTGTATATGCTCTCTCACCATCAATGGTGTACAGTGGTAGGAGTGTGTGTCATCTACAACATAATTGCAACAATTCCCCTTGTCTCCTCTGACAGTACCTTTCATTATCAGAATCTTGATCAGCAAGAAGAACAAAGGCTAAAGACACAAAGGAGAAACACTACCTCCAAGTTATTCACCATCCTAACAGGGGAATATATTGCCGATTCCTTCCATGGCTAGCTAAGAATGCTGGAACTCTGTTCCAACAAGGCTGTGAGTGTACTTAATGCACATGAATTGCAGCAATGAAGAAGGTGCTTCATTACCATATTCTCAAGGGCAATTAGGGATAAGCAATAAATATTTGTCTCGACTGTGGTGCTCATATTCCAAGATGAATTTCCAGCCAGAGATTTATGGGGTTCATCCAGCTAAATTTCTAGTCACTGGTAATGGTAAATCAATCAACAATAATAATGGTATCTCACTAGCATTCGCACAAGTCCATCCAGTATGAGTGGAGTGGAGTGGGTTTAGATATCACTGTCGGGAATTAGTAGAGCAGAAGTGAACAGATGCAAATGAAAGCAATCAAGAATGAACAGGATTCCATTTGGAGATCAAGCAAAACAATTCCTGATCCATGAAGTCAATCCTTCGTCAAGGGAAAGCACAAAAAATTGTTGGCCAACTTGCCCAGACTCCTTAACCCAAGACGAGTTTGAAATAGTTTGCATTTCTGCAGTTGTGACATTGAAAGGCCACATTCACTTGGAATAAGTGGCAATTGAAGCTCCAGCTATAGTGCAGCCCCTCTCAGAGACCACAACACCAGTTTTAATCTCCAATCTGAGTACTCTCAATGCAGCCATAAGACAAGACATAACTGTCAACTGACAATTCAATAATGTATTATATCCTAATAACAGGAACAGGAGTAGACCATTCCGATCTCTTGATGCTGTGTTAGATCAGGGTTAATCTATACTTAAGCTTCATTTACTCACATTTACTGCACATGACTTGATATTTTTATCAAAAAAATTAATTTCAGCTTGAAAGGTTGTTTTGTCTCCCAGCATCCACAACTCTTCTTGGGAGTGAGTTCCAGATTTCTATTACTGTCATTATGAAAACATTCTTGCTTATGTTGTTTTTATTTCTAATTTTGTTATTCGCCAAACACTTTTTAAAATCATGTTAATACATCTTTCGGAGTCAAATCATGACATCCTATCACATTGCGTATCTCACTGAGATCAAACATTTCTTATTTGCTGTATAGTGCACTTTGACTGAGGAAGTAAAAGATACTATTGTTAAAAGGACAAGTTAGGATGCTCCTTTAATGACATTTAAATACATTACTTATTTTGTAATGTGAAGAACAATGTACAGTGTATTGCAAATTCTGCCGCCTAGTGGAAGCAACTCAATCCATTTGAAATCTAAACCCTGCATTGCCTCATGTTGTGTTCAAATATTGACTATAATTTTATAATATGTTACCAGTAAAAATCTCTTAATTTAAGCTGTAAAGAAAATCAATATTGTCAATCAATTATTTTTAGAATGAGATAAAAATATTTCATGATGACCATCTGACATAATACTAATGTCTAATTATAGCCTTTTTGCTGACTACCAGCAATTCCACTGAGATGAACCACAGCCCTTAATTTTCAGATCTGGTTTTAATTACATACACTAAGTGCGTAACTGGTTTAACTACCTGCTTTCCTGACATGATTTAAAGTTAGCACAAAATATGATTGAAAAGATCCTTTTGTATTGTCCAGGAAATCTTCTACTGATGCTTTTTAATTCTGCTTCAGTGTCGCTTACATCTGATGTTTGATTGGGTGGATTATGTCTTAACAGCTAAATTAACTACACTCATATACACAGATGCACACACACTCTCACATAGAGACTGACTCACACATGGAGATTCAGACACGTATAGTTCACTGATATATAAAGTAAAAGTAAACTGTGAGAAGGAGATAAAATCAGCAGAGGAATACGGATACATTAATGGATTGGACATGCAGGTGGTATATAGGGTGTAAAGTGAGGAAATGTGAGGTTAGACACTTTGGTGGGAACTTTCAAAAATGGATTTTATATTGAGAAACTATTACACGTTCGAGTTCAGAAAGATTTGGCTTTCTTCTGCAAGACATGAGGGTACAGTAAACTATTGGATAAACATAAGGTGTCAGCTGTTATTGGAGGTTCAGCGGCAAGAATAAGGAAATGTTTCTGTAATTCTTCAAAGCTCTGAGAATTGGGGGCCATTTAACACCCAGTGCATGGCTTTTACACTATCTACTTGCTGACTTCCATGATGTGAGTGAATGTCTGTGTTTGTGAGTGAATGTGTTTCTACATGTGTGCAAATGTGTGTGTGTCTGTGTGTGTGTGTGTGAGAGAGAGCGTGCACCTGTATAGTGTGTGTCTGTATGCATGTGAAGGTGTGCTTGTCTGTGTGTGTATGAGAGAGAGAGAATGTGTACCTGAATATCTTTACATGTGTGTATGTGTGCGCATGTGTGTGCATATTTGTGTGGGTGAATATGTATCTGTATGTGTGTATACATATCTGTGTGTGTGAATGTATTTGTGTGTATGCGCTTGTATCAGTGCATCTGTAAGTGTGTATGTCTGTCTGTGTGTAAGTGAATATGTATCTGTGTGCATACGTATGTGTGTGAGTGAATGTGTGTCTGTAGAGGCCTCCCTCTCCTCAAGGTTATACCCACACATAACCACCACCCCTAAGCAGCCTCTCAAACTTGACACCCCACACACCCCCATCCCTCACTGAGACAACTGACCCCAGACGTACTGGTCTTTCCATTATGGTGGCTCTGCTTATAGTCAAATAATGGTTCTGGATTAGTCGTGCTGGAAGAGCACAGCAGTTCAGGCAGCATCCAAGGAGCAGTAAAATCGATGTTGCGGGCAAAAGCCCTTCATCAGGAATACAGGCAGAGAGCCTGAAGCGTGGAGAGATAAGTGAGAGGAGGGTGAGGATGGGGAGAAAGTAGCATCGAGTACAATAGGTGAGTGGGGGAGGGGATGAAGGTGATAGGTCGGGGGCAGGGGGAGGGTGGAGTGGATAGGTGGAAAAGAAGATAGGCAGGTAGGACAAGTCATGGGGACAGTGCTGAGCTGAAAGTTTGGAACTGCGGTGAGGTGGGGAAGGGGAAATGAGGAAACTGTTGAAGTCCACATTGATGCCCTGGGGTTGAAGTGTTCCGAGGCGGAAGATGAGGCGTTCTTCCTCCAGGCATCTGGTGGTGAGGGAGTGGCGGTGAAGGAGGCCCAGGACCTCCATGTCCTCGGCAGAGTGGGAAGGAGGTTGAAATGTTAAGCCACGGGGCGGTTTGGTTGATTGGTGTTGGTGTCCCAGAGATGTTCCCTAAAGCGCTCTGCTAGGAGGCGTCCAGTCTCCCCAATGTAGAGGAGACCGCATCGGGAGCAATGGATACAATAAATGATATTGGTGGATGTGCAGGTAAAACTTTGATGGATGTGAAAGGCACTGTCCCCATGACTTGTCCTACCTGCCTATCTTCTTTTCCACCTATCCACTCCACCCTCCCCCCGCCCCCGACCTATCACCTTCATCCCCTCCCCCACTCACCTATTTTACTCTATTCTCCTTTCTCCCCACCCCCACCCTCCTCTCACTTATCTCTCCATGCTTCAGGCTCTCTGCCTATATTCCTGATGAAGGGCTTTTGCCCGAAACATCAATTTTACTGCTCCTCGGATGCTGCCTGAACTGCTGTGCTCTTCCAGCACGACTAATCCAGAATCTGGTTTCCAGCATCTGCAGTCATTGTTTTTACCTTATAGTCAAATAATGGCCATTCTTACATCTCAAGCTGAAAGAACACATTTGAAATCAGACAGAACAACGATTTAATCAGCGATAACAGAGGCTATCTCTCATTGCTGTTGCACGCACTATCTGCTTCTGTGGAGTACCCTCGGGTTGCATGATTCCCCATGAAGTACAGAGTGTTCCTGAATCTGTGGAAATTGTTCTGATCCATGCAGATCATTTCCATTTTGTTCAAGCAAATTTTGTCTCTCAACTTACTGATACATCTTGTTGAAACATTCCTCAACTTGTTGATTAGCTTGGATTTCTTAATTTGCTGTCTATGGCTGTCTTACTGGTGAGCTGGATAGTTTTACATTGAGCTCTACGTGTCTGTAAACACCATCAGTTTTGCTGCACTGAAACTACTTCCTACTTCTGCACATCATCTGGAACTGATCTGCAGATTTACAGACATAGCATTCTTTTTGTTGGGGCTGGGCAACACTTCTGCTTGTGTGGCATTATTGTTTTACAATGCCGATATTGAGACTCAAGGTCAAGTAAACCATTTGATGTCTATCCGATCCACTGTAAATTTCACACTTGCCTTTTGTGCTGGCCTGTTACATGTGTTTGTAAAGTGTTTAAGTGGATAGGTTCTGTTATAAAGTGGATAGGTTCTGTTGTCTCGTAGGGTGAGGTTGTCCCACTCTTATCAGGATTTGTTTCAGAGTCTCACTGATTTCTGCTGCCAGCACAATTTGAATGGCATTTTCTAATGTAATAAATCTGACAGGCTCATCATGAATTCCAACAATTCCGTCTCATACAAATTCTGGTTTCAAAACTCCATTGTCACAATTTTTCATTAATCTGCAGAGGTCATTAATGAAATTAACGAATCCCCTGGATGCTGAACTCTTCAAATAAATCCTTGCTCTTTCAAGGAGTCTGTTTTCTCTCAGACTAAAGATTACCAAAAGCTGTTTGACTTTCTTCAAAGGTATCTGTGCCTTCTTTTACATTTTGGTAACTTATAGCATCATCCATAGTAAGTCTGCCTGAATAAAACAGTGAATTTACTTATTCAGGTTGAGACTTAGTATTTAATTTTGAAGCAATTCTGTATCTGAAGAACTGTTTTTATTGAAGACGCCCAATTGAGTGTACAAGATATCCAATCCTGTTTGATCCATCTCTGATATTATATCTTGACGGCAATATTATTTATTCAACCAGTTCTGCTCAATGCATTGTTTGTTCTTATTACTTAAAAACTATTTTGATCCATAGAGTATCAATGCTGTTTATTACATTTTCCTCAAAGGTATAATGATTTTTAATGAGTAAATGATGGATTTAAAACTTTAAGCTTGCATTAAATAAGTAATATTTTATTTCTCATCTTAAAGAATCTTTGAACTTTCACATGCTATACCAGCAATATTTTCTTTGCAAGTGTTTAAATGCTATTATGGAAAAATTGAAGTTTTATATCCTAATAAAGTTTTAAAATCCATGTTATGACAAGCTGCCTGTCTCAACTGTACCTCCTCATACTATCCTCATACTCCTTAATTCCTTTAGCACCCAAAATTTATTTCCCTTAGTTGTGGAGCATTTTTAAGTCAGCTCATCCCTCTGCTGTACAAAATCCTCTGAATGAAAACAAAATCGCCTTGTGAAAGTTACGTTGCTCAAGGCGTAGACTTGCATAGTTTGCCCACTGGTAGCATTGCATTGAATAATATTTTAAACAAAGTTTAAGATTATTTCTATATTTATATTGGTTAAATCTAGCTCAATCCCACCATCACTTCATCAGCCTCTCCATGGTGTCTTTCAACATCTTCAATATTTACTTTGATTCCTTTTTTCACTGTCCCACTAAAGAACAACATACATTTCTTTGCTTTTTAACCTGTTTTACTATTTTCAAAATATTTTTTTCTCCGCTCTGCGCTACGGAAACTGTCTACACTGAAGGAAAGGCATAAATGAAGTTGTTGTAATTTTATTCCGGCAAATTGTTTTCCAAGATGGTGAATCGTCATTTCCCGTTTCGGGTCCACTAACCCTTCCTCAGCACTTCAGTTCTGAGGAAGCGACACTGGACCTGAAACAGTTACTCTGTTTTCTCCCCACAGATGCTGCCAGACCTGCTGAGCTTTTCCAGCAATTTCTGCTTTTGTTTCTGATTTCCAGCATCTACAGTTCTCTGTTTTTAGTCATTATTTCCTGATGGCTTTGGGAAATATATAGAGATTAGTACTCTTAGAAGTTATTTTGGTGGCCCTTCATAAATTATAAAGGACTGTTGGATAAAATGTGAAACTGTGACCAACTGCCTCCTCAAATGAACATAAAAGATCCTTCAGCACTAGTTGAAGATAAGGGGATTCCATTGCAGTGCTAGACTCCAATCAACATAAAATGTTGAATCTAGTAATTTATTTCATTGCTATTTGTTTATGTTACCTGTGTTTATGCACAAATTGGCAGTTATGACTCCACTACAACCATAATTATGTCTCAAAATTAGTTGCAATATGCTTTAGAATATCCTGAGGTCACAGATGGCTTCATGAAAACCCAAGCCTTCTCTCCAAAACAGGTTCCAACTATTGACACAGTCCAAGTCAAAAATATGGAGAAAAATATTTGATCAACTAATGCTTACTAATTAATTCATTTATTATTGAAGCTTCTACCTCAGAAGAGGTTGCCAGAGGCTAACCACACTTAATTCAGTTTATGCATTATAGATTGAGTTTATATTGCCATAGGAACTGCATTCAGCTTTTACGTTTGCTTAATTTAAATTGTCTAACCAATTAGTTCTTGTACCTTTTAATAATGCAGTTTTCAGATTATTAATTTTTAATTACATTGCCTTTAGTTCTTGTCTCAGCTAATTAAAATTCACCAATTATATCCATCGCTTTAAATATTGACATGTCAATTTTAATCCTTTTATGCAAATTTGTCACATTATCTTTCCAGGTTCATTGATTGTTACAGCTACATATCTCTTCAATATTTGTTTCAATTTCATGAAAAAAACAAAATCATGAAAAATTAACTCGTAGTGTTTGACATCTAGTCCCATAATATGTGGTCAACTCTTAATGGTTTAACAAGCCATTCACTTGTAAAAGAATGAGCATTAACTTACAAAGCTTTCAAATTGTGCTTGCCCTTTGAGCCAGCTCTAGCATTCAGCAAGTTGGCAGTCACCTTGAACAGCAGAATTTGGAGCAGCAAAAAACTGAATGAACTATTCATGAAACTACACAAGTAAACAAACAGGCAGCAGTAGTGGGAATGAAAGTTCTAGCTGTACTGATATACATGCTCATGCACCGACACACATATCAATTTCCATGTATTTACATTGCATGCCTTCCTAAAATTTCATGCCATATTCCTCATTCTGTTAATGCTGTATTTCCCATGGCTAGAACCACCTAACCTGCACATCTCAGGACACTATGGACAATTTAGCATGGCCAATCTACCTAACCTGCACATCTTTGGAGTGTGGGAGGAAACCAGAGCACCCGGAGGAAACCCACGCAGACACGGGGAGAACGTGCAAACTCCACATAGACGGTTGCCCAAGTTGCCCAGTTGTTAAAAGTTCTCCAGAATGAATTTAACCCATTGAATATGTCATAGCACACTCTTGGACTCAGTCTTTGCAGATTAGCATATTTCACTTTGATTAGTAAAGAAGCAAAAATTCTAGTTGATACTCTCATCAAAGGATAGAATTTAGTTAGCGTATTAATTCCTATTTCTGAACAGGAATTTGAAGATACTTGTTTTTGAAACAAATCAAACAGTTTGGTTGCTATTAGTTTCATATAGAACACTTTAATACCAAAGTTCATTCATAGATTGATACTTGCATTGGGAAGTAAATGAGAGATTGTTTAGAATTAAACAGACTCCTGTAAAAAGGAATTAACTGCCATGCAGCATTGTGACTTAATTCCTTTTGGATTTCTTGTTCTGTAATTCAAATCAGTTTATTCTGCTGGGTCAGGTGACTGTAGTCAGTCAATGGCTGATTCAGTTTAATTAGCTGGAACATTTGCAATGGATCACATTTATAATTGCATTCACTGCGAAGGGTTTGTTATTCTTTAATGTTTCTTGAAGGAATCCATGTGACTGGGCTTAGGCATTCTTCCAGCACCACAGTTGACAATACAATAGACATAGTTTGAAGAAGATTATGTAAACTGAGGCATCATGTTGGATGTTTTAGTTTTCATTGGAGTCTTTAAAACCTGCAGACTTTATAAGTCATTGATGCCTTTCAATTACATTCTTCTCATCATGGGCTTTGTATGTTAGAGATGGGAGATATTCCAGCTACGTTACTATCATTTAGCTCGTTTGAAACATTGAAATGGTTCATCATGAGAATCTTGATGTCTTTAATATTTCTCTCTTCTGAGGTCACTCTTGTTGAAATGTAATTAAGCTGATTCTCCATTCTTACTGGATAAACAAGAATATATGTTTGTTATTAAGTGTTTTCCAACTATGTGTCAATTTTACATTGCTTTAAAGACACAAAATCCAATCAGTTCCACAAAATGAGCACATTACTGCGTATAATTCTCAGTTAAAGGTTAGGTTTTTGAATAACACTTTATAATAAAGCTATACTTAGCAGAATTGACATCGCAAACTAAAACTAGGGGGATCGCATTTAAGTGTCCAGCTCTGAAATGAATACAAAGGCCTCAACCTTGAAGTAAAGTACAAATCCATGTCAGTGTATTTGGCAGAGCCACCCAAAGTCCTACCCAATTTAGTAATGCACCCAACTACTGTGCAGACTAGGTATAAGCTTTCTGCATGACTAACTTGGTTAATCTTTGTACCTGTAAAGTGGACGCAACTAGGTTAAAACTATCGATAATTATCTGAGAAATTTTGAAATGATATAGAACCATTCAGACACTGATGTAGCACCTTCAACTGATTGTACCCAATTACAGTTTCTTCTCAATTTACATAATTCCAACAAACAGATTTTGTGACAGTGAATACATCTATAATTAATCCACTTACGTTGTCATTATGCTACCACCCCAAATAAAGAGCACCTTTCATACAATAAAACATCCCAAGCAGTCCAATTTCACTTCAGACAATTTACCAGTCAGAGAGATCGAATTGATCGCCAGGGAACCATGGTTCAAGTGGGGACCAAGGACCAATGGTTAGGAGGGAAATAAACTGCTCACCCAGCATTGGATGTTGGACATACAGTATGATGGTTTAGAGAGAGGGCATTGGGCAAGAGAGGTGGAGGTGGGTATTAGCAAATGATGTTGCCACAGTGTGACATGTAGCTGAGGATCAGGAACGGACCAATAATAGCTCCTTGAGGGATATGAGAGATAACAGTGTAGGAACAGAAAGAGAAGTAATTACAGCTGACTCCCTTCTAGGATTGAAAAACATCAGATTAGAATCAGGTGCTGCAGTCCCAGCTAGCCAGATATCAGTGGAAAAGCGGGGGGTGTGGGGGTGGTGGAGCACTCTTGTAGTGCAGTGGTAATATTCCTAACCCTGGGTGAGGGGCCCAGGTTCAAGCCCCACCTGCTCCAGAGGTGTGTCATAACATCTTGCAACAGGTTGGTTAGCAAAATAGGTAAAAAAAAAATTAAAAATCAGTGGAGAAGCATTAACATTGAATTCCATGATCAGCTGTGCCAAAGACTGCAGGTAAGATGAGGAAGAAAAATAGCTTGCAGTTGGTGGTGTCCCTAAGTCTGAGACAAACCCATCTGTGTTCAAATCCATCTCCTCTGGAGGTATGTAATAACATCTCTGAACAGGATGAGTAGAAAATATCTACATAGGATGTCATTTATCACCTTGGTAACTGCCATTTTGTTACTTTGAACTGAATGGATTCAGACATGACATTCCAAGAAAGACAGCCCAAATTTGAGAGACAAAAATCTTGGTAAGAATGGTGTTTTAGAAGTGGACAGGTAGTTTGTGTGATGAAGGGGTCAAAGGTTAGTTTTTTGATGAGAGATGTGATGACAACAGATTTGAAGGAGAAGGTAATAGTACCTGAGGAAAGAGAATCATTAGCATATTAGCAAACATGGGAATCAGGAAAGGAAATTGTACAGTCAGCAGCTTAGTAAGAATGGGGCCGAGAAAGCAAAAGATGGATCTAATCAACGGAGAGCACATGAGGGGATTTTGGAGAAAAACTAATGACATTTATGAATTCAGGGTCAAAGTAGGGAGAACCTTAGATTTAATCAGTATCAACAAGTTACAAAAGAGAAGGGAAACAATCAAGGTAGCTGATCAAATGGACTCAGTCTTTGTAACGAAAAACTCCATCAGCTAAAATAAAAAACAGAGAATGCTGGAGAAACACAGCAGGTCTGGCAGCATCTGTGGAGAAAGAAACACGGTTAACATTTCAAATCCAATAACTCTTGAGAGTCAGCACTGATTTGCTCAGCTTATCAGAGACGGAAGAATGTGGTGATTTCATCTGAGGATTACCATGTCTCAGGGAGGGGCAGAGGTTGAGAGGGAGTGTCCTTCATGGTAAGGAGCCCACACTGTTGGCATTACAAACCAGTCATCCAGCCAACTGAGCTAACTGACTCCTTTTGTATAGGGACTTTCATAAGGTATTTGACAAAGTGCATTTTGTAGATGATGGAAAAATCAAGTACAATTGGGGAAAAGGGCAATAAAAACATGAATGCAAAAACAGAAACAGAGTTTCACGGTGATTTTTTGAATTATAATAAAATATGCAGTTGTGCTCCCCAACATTAAGGGCTAAGACCACTGTTGCTTTGGATGAGCTGAGATGGACTTACCAAATGTTGAAATTGGATGAGGAGATGAAACTAGGAAGTGTAGTAAACAGCAAGAAGGATTGCTGTGGATCAGAATTTAATGTAACTAACAGAAGGCCCATCATCCACAGTGAAAGCTGATGGCACCCCTTTCAACCCAATCTCTCCGTGAAGCAAGATTTATTAATCAGCAGCAGGGCCCATGCACTGAGGCTCCTGGATCCTCTGAGGCACACAAGATTGCTGTATTTGATCACTGAAGATGGTGGGGAGGAGGGTTGATCATAAGGGGAGAAGCATTTTCCTGCAGTCCCTCTTTCCCAGGTCCCTTGATTAGACAGCAAGAGTACTCCAGGATAGCAGAAGTCCACAGACAAACCCAACAAGATTTGTTGCATGTCTGGCCCAGATGGAAAGTTGAATAATAGCAAGACTAAAATGAGATCCTTAGGAGGTCCTTTAGTGGTCAATTCAGGGCCTCAATTGATCTCTAAACATGAAGACCACCTGTTAATCTTTCTGCCCCACAGTTAATCACAGAGAAAGTCAGCAGACAGCACTATTTTTTAATGTTTAGAACTAGAGATGTGTGTTTGAAATGCACTGACTGATAGAAGTAGTGGCTATCTTTTCAGTAGCAATCTTCAAAAGGGAATTGGGATAAATCTGATGAAAAATACAGAGATATTGGCAAGAATGTGGACTGGGAATAATTGGAATTATCTTCAAAAGACCTAACACAGACTCGGTGGACTGAATGATCAACTCATTTTGAGTAAGTCACATTGACCAGAAAAGCTAACTTTGTTTCTCTTTCCACAGACGCTGCCAGAGCTGCTGAGACTCTCCAGCATCTTCTGTTTCTGTTTCAAATTCCATCTGAACTGGATTAAAATGTATTGGTTAACATGGGTTGGGCAAAAGACTAGGCCAAAAAGATTGCTCAGGTAAGAAGCAAAGAGTCAGAGAAAGACATATTGGAGTGAAAGGCACGATTCTCATATAAACATCAAGAAAACTTGCAGAAAGTCACATTTAGTTATTACCATAACAATTGTCTGTCAATTTGTTCACTCACAGAAATGTGAAAGTGATATCTGATCTAGTACAGATAGATCAGAAATCTGTTTCCACTGCCAGGTATATAGGTTCCCAGAAAGAGTTTCCAACAGAATCTTAGAATACAACCACAGAATCCTAAAGTGCAGGGAGAGGCCATTCGGCCCACCAAGTCTGTGCTGACCTTTTGAAGAATATCAGAACATCCGTGGACACTACAGAACAATTGAGCATGGCCAAACCACCTAACCTGTACATCTTTGTACTGTGGTGCACTCGGAGGAAACCCACACAAACACAGGGAGAATGTGCAAACTTCACACAGACAGTCGCTGGAATCAAACCCAGGTCCCTGGCGCTGTGAGGCAGCAGTGCTAAACACTGAGCAACCATGCTGTCCCAAAGTATTAATTTATTCAATAAAACCTATTTCAAATTTTAAAAAGAAAAATTACGTGTTGCTCAGTGACCCAGTTGCTCTGTCTGCCTTGGGCGAGAGCCATCAGAAGCAGCCAATTACTACTTCTTGCTCTGGGAGTGGTGAGATTGTAGGAGCCATTTTAAGGTAACAGGAATGGAGCAATACCACTCTGAAATTATTGAGGAAGAACAGCTGGCTCTCTTCCAACCAACACCACTTCCCAAAGATCCATGGAATAGGCAGTTCAGCTCATTCAGTGACCTAAACCAGGGTTCCATGATGGGGGAGTCTCAGCAGAATAGAGTGGGTGACATGAATGATTCATCTTAGTGTTAGGCTGGTGGCCCAGACAAGGAAGTACCTTTTGATTCCCTGAAGCAGCTTAATAAACCAACCAATCCCACTGAACTTGAAAGGGATTTACAGCGAATCTAAAATTTGTAATACTCACCAATAAAAAAGATAGCAAGCGCAGCAAGTGCAAAGCTGACCAGAAGAAGTATGATTACAGTAGCAAGCAGTAACATTTTCTTCAAATGCCGAAAGCAAGACGGAGGATCAGTTTTTGTAGAATTAACTGTTGTTGGACCTGGGAGAAACAAGATAACATCATACCAAAATTAAAATATTAACTGGGAAATTATAACATTATTGCAAAATTGTTTCCATTTTGAACACCTCCCCCACCACTTAAAAATTGTGTTTTTTTTCCTTTATTCCAAGGGGTTGAATGGTTGATGGGGAAAGCAAAAACCTATAAATATATAATTGTTTATTTTGCTCAGCAACCATTTAGCAGGACAGTAGCCTGGAAGCTTTATTATCCCTTTCAACATAAGAAAGGACCTGGTCTACCCTTCCCTTTATCAGCTATTCAACATCAGGAGATAAGGCATGTAGACTAATTGATTATGACCTTGTATCTTTGCCCATCTTTGCATTATGCCAAGGTATGATGACCAGTGTAGCCATTAATTAAAAAAGGTTTTTAACTCTGCAGGGTTTATTATATGCCAGAAATGTCAGTCAATGACTAGTTATGTCAAATTTTTCATATTTTGTTAGTTTAAGTAACTAAGTTAAAAGTTAAGGAATCTGCTTTTTCTACTATGGAAGTTTTTGGTGTGTAAAATGGCAATATTGGACCAACTGTTATTTAACAGGCTGCCTGTTCACATCACCATGGATTTTCTCTTTCAGTGGAACAAGCTGGAATATAGTCAAGAAGATAAAACTATGTCGATTAGGTTTAACATATTAGAGTATCGACTTAAATGGAAAAAAGACTGTAGAAAGCTGTAGCAGAGGAATTTGGGAGTATTCGTGCATAAATCCCAAAAGCTAACAAACAAGTTCAGCTGGTAATTGTGAAAACAAATGGAATTTTGGGCTTTATTTCAAATGGAACAAAATAAACATAGGGAGGTCTTGCTAAAACTTGGAATTCAAGGGAGAGTGGCAAATCTGATCCAATGTTGACTTAAAAGCATGAAACAATGATTGATGAGTATTTTTGTGACTGGAGGTTTATAGGGCTCAGCACTGAGTCCCTTGCTTTGTGTTTTTATAGTCTATATTAATAATTCACAATCAAATCCTAGAGTTACAATAAAGAGTTTTTACAGATTATTTTAAAATTGGCCATTTGGTTGGCAATAGGGATGAAAATTTTAGATTACAGGAAGACATGAATGGTTTGGTCAGGCTGGTATATGGAAGTCAAACTGGAGAAGTCTGAGCTCATACATTTTGTGCAGTGAAGCAAGGCAATGAAATCCACAATAAATAGAGAATATTGGGTAGTGGAGGAACAAACAACACTGGAGTGGATGCCCACAAATCTTTGCATGATAAGGTGGTTAAGATGATATTTTGGCATGTCTGACTTTATCAGATAAGATAGAGAATATAAGAATAGCGAGGTTAGGCTAGAACTGTAAACAACCCCAACTAAACTACAGCATGAGTAATGTATACAATTCTGGTCTGTATTACAGGAAACGTGGAAGAAGGCACAGAGGAGATTTTTGAGAACGTTGCAAAAATTGTAAAGTTTGGATAGGCTGGGGTTATTTCCCTTGAAACGGGGAGGTGATGGTTGAGTAATTGGGTGCATAACGATACGAGAAGCCTTGATAGAGCAAATCCATTTACCTTAACGGAAAGATCAAAAAGCAAGGAGCAAAGATTTAACACAAGTGGTTGTAGGATAAGAGAAAAAATGTTTTCATGCAAAGGCTGGTTGGAATCTCAAATTCAGTGCCTGAAAGAGTCATAGAGTCAGAAACTCTGGTCATATTTAAAAAGCACTCAGACCAGTCATGCTGGTCATGCCCAGTCATAGCAGGGCTATGAACCAAGTGCAGGAAGATGGGATTCAGCTGGTTAGCTATTTATCAACCAGCACAAAAATGACAGCCAGAATAGATGTTTTTGTTCATTTCTACGAATTCTATGATTCTAAATTTAACCTGTATCATTGAACTTGTGTTTGGTTGCTTTACAACATTCGATATTCCCATAGTTTCTGTAAAACCAAAAGCTTTAAGTTTCTTTGGATATTTAACCATCTGTGTACACATGTATCCTTTCAACTCCAGTGCATTTCTTAACCAAATATTTGTCCAGTTCTTTTTCAAACAGGTAATCAGATTTAACATAGATAATAGCAGTTTGAGAGAGAAACATATTTTTCTAGCTTGAGTTCAGCCATTACTGCTTTTCAATGTTGAAATTGGAGAGTAAATAATCAAATAACAGAATTGATTTCAAAATTTTAAGATCCTGAATTCTGCTCTTCCCAACCTTTAAAGAAGGCAAAACTGAGGAATGCAGATGCTGGAAACCAGAGTTTAGATCAGAGTGGTGCTGGAAATGCACAGCAGGTCAGGCAGCATCCGAGGAGCAGGAAAATCAACGTTTTAGGCAAAAGCCCTTTATCAGGAATAGAGACAGGAAGCCTCCAGGGTGGAGAGATCCCAACCTTTAAAGAAGTCTCGTGCAGAAAAGGACACTGGGAGATGGCGCTGGCATATTCGAGGTGAAGGATTACCTTTGAGGTGTTTTTTTTCAAATGGTGAAGGAAAGCAGAAGATTGAAATACTTATTGAGGGAAGAATTGCAAGCAAATAAAATGGATTTAAATATTGGGATTTTTCTTATTATTATCAGTTTATAGGGTGCGGGTGTCGCTGGCTAAGATAACATTTACTGTCCATTACTAATTGCCCTGGAGATGGTGACAGTGAGCTGCCTTCTTAAATTGCTGCAGTCCTTGGGTGTAGAAACATCCATGATGATGGTCAGAAAACATTGCCAGAATTTTGAGCCAGTGATTTTACACTGCTAGCAGGGGCTCTTACCTGCAAGAAACCAAACTCAGTCAGCACGTCTGGGATTTTGCAACCATTCAATAGGCTGAAAGTCATGGCAATGCATACCTGCATTCCAATTTGTGCTTAATCTGTTAAGTTTCCTCTTCTGCAAAATCAGCCCAATAGATTACATTTACTGTCAGAGAGCTGACTCCCAAGTGAATACAGAATGCACGATATGGTAGACTATTGTGGTACTTCACCAAATTTATTATTAATTTCTTTTCATTTGTATATTAAAGGCATGCTTGGCTTTACCTGGAATTCATTTTTTAAATATATTCTACGTGCAAGTAAACTCTGGTTATTTGTTAGTCGAAATCTATTATTCTCAGCTACATTTAAAATGAATATAAGCCTTACAATAAATATTTAAAAGTTGCAGTGGTTTGATAAAACAGTTTCACTATTACAGCTACAGAATGAAGCTCTTGAGTTGAAGGATTAGGCATGCTGTTGAGAACTTTAAAAATAGGTCTGCATTACTCCCAGCCTGTCAACTACTTGTTTGAAGAGTGCTTTAGGGCTGGGTATATAATGGAAAATACATTATTTCATCTTGATATTCTTTCAACATTGTCCAGCAATAAGTAGAAGCAAATAGAGAGGATAAGTGTTACACATAAAATGTTAAAAAAATATTCTTGGTCCTCATAGCTAATAGACAATACAGATACCGTACATTACCAGTAATCTAAAGAACAACCCACAAGTGTATTGTTTTAAATGACAGATTTTGAATTATCTGTACAATAAAGTGAACATCCTAACTCTATTTCACGACCGTACTGAATGATTTTAGCTGCTTGCATGATACCATTAAGACCATTTTGTTTGATGAATTACACTGTTAATGATACACCACTGAAGGCAACTCTGATAATATATACTTGTTTTATGTTAGTGTATTTGATCATTTGCTTAGGAAATTACCTCACCCCTTCTGGATCACCAACACATCAATAACCTGTCTACAGAAATTGCAGCATTTTAACATTTATCTCTGATTGCCCATTCAGAATTTCTGTGCCTCATACCAACTTCAGGCTCGTTTTTCTCATTATTTTTCAACAATTCCTTCGTGGGTGCTTCAGTTTCATCAGCAACACTTCCACATTCTGCTGACTCTAGGAGAGATTTAAAGAGAATTAACTTGGCACACATTCTGCATGTTTAAAATGACAATGCCACTGAACCACTTCAATAATTTCCAGCAAACTATTGTATGAAGGCTCAGTAAAAGGAAAATGCTAATGATTTCATTTTTGTCCTTTCCCTGATGTGCTTTTATGCATTACAGATGTTGGATAAATTAACATCTTACACATTGTTAGTGCCTTTGTAGCAGTGTTTTTTAAAAAAAATGTATATGATACAAGGACAATTGTAGCAAGGACATATGTTACATGGTAGTTGGTAGTATCAAAGAAAGATGTTAGAAATTGTAGAATTGTACTAGCTGAGACTTTTAAAATTGATTTTATTTATTTGTCAGATAATGTTACTAAGCGGTAAGGCCACCTTAGTGGATGAAAGCCTCGGAACATAATGCCATCATTGAAAGTATCGTTAGACAGGAAAATTAAAGTACTTTTAAGCAAGTTACAGGTTCTTTGGAATAATAGTGGCAGTACACTAGGGATATTGAGTAGGTAAGTAGAAATCAGAATTAACGTGTCAGGGTCCTGTTGATCCTTCCTCAGACCAATACACGGCAAAACATTAATTCTGATTTCTCTCCACAAATGCTGCCAGATCACCTGAGCTTTTCCAACAATTTCTGTTTTCGTTTCAGATTTACAGCATCCACAATTCTTTTGGTTTTTATTAAATATTTCCTGTGATTGTCTGGGAATGGTAGTTGTTCTGTGAGGGATAACATCAGGTTCTAGAGAAGAACAGAGATGAAATACAAGGATTACCTTTAACTACATGTACTGGAGTATACCACATACTAAACAAAATGATTACACTTTCTTTATCAGTTACAGGACAATGCCACTATATCATTAGCTCAATCAAGATTAACATGAGATGGCTATTTGACCAGCAGGATCATTTTTACATTTATACTTTTCTTCTGTCTCTTTCTCCCATGTTTTCCTAAAGTTAGCAAATCTTATTGTTACATGATTGCACAAGTATCAGTCGTCCTCAGTTCCATGCCTGCATGGCCAGCATTTATATGAACCCAAAAAACAGGGGGAAGCAGTGACACAGAGACTGGTAATCTGGAGGTCCCTGGTTAATTTTCTCGGGACACGGGTTTGAATCACAGAATTGCAGATGGTCAAGTCAAAAAGAGCTTATCTAATGGTACCCCGGAAACCAATGTCAATTATTGCAAAAATTCAACTAGTTTTCTAATGTATTTTAGAGAAGAAAAATCTGCCATCTTCACCTAATCTGATCAACATATGCCTCCAGACTCACAGCAAGGTAGCTGACTCTTAATTCTCCTTTGAAATGACCCAGGAAGCCATTCAGTGTAAGGGCAATTAGGAATGGGAATTAAATGCTAGCCTTGCTGGTGATTCCCATATCCCATGAATGAATAAAAACAAAAAATGAATGTTGACGATATTAGATGGCACAATGACATGGTGGTTTACACTGCTGCCTCACAGCACCAGGGACCCAGGTTGGAATGCAGCCTTGAGCGATTCTGTATAGAGTTTGCACATTCCCTCTGTGTCTTTATGGATTTTTTCCATGTGCTCTGGTTTCCTCCCACAGTTCAAAGATGTGCAGGTTAGGTGGATTGGCCATCCTAAATTGCCCATAGTGTCCAGTGACATAGAGGCTAGCTATATTAGCCATGATAAATGTAGGTTCTGAGCTACGTCTGCATAGGATGCTCTTCAGACTTGATAGGCTTAATGGCTTTTTCCACACTTTAGTGATTCTTTGATTCTAATCACTCTGATTTTAGCCTCACTTCATATCTTCATATGCACACTTCCTAGATAGGCTGGGAACAGTGTCCTATTTCATTTCAATACCAGTTTTTGTAACTTTACCATTGCCTTGATTGAATGAAACTAATTCAATAGGGACCAGTCAAAACATTTTTAAGTTCCATTAATTAACATTATAATTCAGTATAATTACCCTACAGCTTCAATAGTGCAAAATGAACACTTGAAAATAGATTACATAATAATGTAAGAATTCCAAACTTGATCAAAAAGACTTGCTTTTAGATAACACCTTTTGCGATTATAGGATCTGAAAGCATTTGACAGCCAATTTAATTAATGCACTCCAAAGTTCGACAAAGAGCAATTTGATACACAACTAGATAATCTGTTGAATGATTTAATTGAAAGGAAACTGAGGAGAACTTTCCTGTTTTTCTTAGGAAAATGTCACATGAACTCTTTCTTCCATTTAAAGGGCAACTGGGGGCCTTTGTTTAATATCTTCCGACAGGCAGCACCTCCGACATGTCAGCACTCCTTCAGTACTGCACTGGAGAGTCAGACTAAATTTTGTGCTCAAGTTCTGGATTGCAATTTGAAATGATAACATTCTGACTCAGAAGTGCAAGTGTTCCCCAATCGATTGAAAATATTATTAAAATATGATTTTGCAGTAATACGTACTTGACGTTGGGTCACAGGGGTCTTCACAGGTATTTGCCCTGTGCAAATTGTTTATCGAATCAACCACATAGAGTTTGCTTTCACCATCCAAGTCAAAAAGTGTAAAATCCTTGATACCGTTCTGCATTTTCATCTAACAGAAAAGAAAATTATGTAGCAAACTAAAATATAAATCTGCAACAGCTTATCTGTGATACAAAGAATACAAATTCACAAGGAGTTTAATTTCAGACAAATAGGGCATCCAAATCTCTTAAAGATTAAAACCATGTGTAATACATATATAAACAGATTAATAATCTTGAATTGTAAAGTACAAATGATGGTTTGGTGTTTTTTACATTACAATTCAAGATTACTAATCTTAATAATTTGTATAAAGAGATTAATATGTATTAATTCCCATTCAGTATTCCATCAAAACTAAATAAAAGAGAAGGAAATCAAGGTAGAGAATATTTTCATTAAATGTAGCCTAGCCCTATTCAAATAATGTCAAATCTTTGTATTAAACCCCTCATTAGCATTCGTATTTTTCAACCCAGATCCACTACTTTGTAAGGCTGCACAATTCTCAATGGCTGGCTCTATTCAGGATCTCTCAAAAGGTATTAAAGCCAGGAAAAGATAGTACTTACATTCTATAGGTTTACAAGTAAATGAAAGTTTTAGTGCATCTTCATTATAAAAGAAGATGAAGAAAATTTGTAGAAGGACAAAACCTTCAAACCCCCGTATACTGTTGGGTGATGACATTCTTTCTTAATAGCATTATGGTTGCACATACCTTAATTTTATAATTTCTCCTCTATTCCATGCTATCACAAACTCCATATCACTATATAAAACTTTGGATTTCTATCTTACCTGCAGCTCTGACATTGAAATTAGGGGAGATTTTCCATTCAGGTGTTTATGACAAGATGTCTTGGAACTGCAAGTTTGCAGCTTTGATTTCTCTACATTTAAATGGAATGAGTTGAAAGTTGGGACTGAGACAAAAAAACTGCAGATGCTGGAATCCAAGGTTGACAGGCAGTAGGCTGGAAGAACACAGCAAGCCAGGCAGCAGCAGGAGGTGGAGAAGTCAATGTTTCGAGTGTAACACTTCTTCAGGACTAAGAAAGTTGGGACTGAGCAGGCTTGCAACTTCCTATCTAACAGTCTTTGTGAAGTTTATTTTACTTTTGTCTACATACACTTTGTTCTGGAATCAAACCTCATTCATTCTTAAAACCATGGATCAATAATATGAGATTCCTCAGTAATAGGCAATTAGCTCTGGTATCCCATTCTTTGAGATTCTTCAGAACATAGGCTAAGCTAACATCTGACAATAGGTTTAAACTAAGGTTACTTGATCAATTTTTAAAAAATGATCCAATTCATGCTATTGCCGTTTCTGAACATTGATATTTCTATAACACCGCCTTGTTGCGACCTGCAGAGCTTCCCTTGCTTTATTTACAATTCATTCATATATTGTCATGAGACACGTTGGCAATCAATTAATGCTAAATTCCTTGTTACAAAGCTCAAATCAGTATATTTCAATGCCTTTTTTTTCTAAATCATTCTTGGCAAAGAGAATACCTCAGGAATTTACTGCCCATCCTTAAAAACCTCTCAAGAATGCAGAACTGAACTGCTGCAGTTCAACGTACTGTAGGCTTGATACAATTAGCTTGTTACATCAACTATTACACTTTGAAGCTAAGTCTCACGGTCTGGAATCATAAGTAAGCCAAGCTAATCCAGGCCAGATCAGAATGGCAGATTTCCTCCCCTAAAAGACATGAGTGAACCAAACAAGTTTTAAAAGTGATGAATTGTTTTTATATTACAGATTTATTAACTAATTGATGTATGAATTCCCTAGCCACTAGGATTTGAGTTAATGTCTCTGGAATGTGGGTGCAGGGGGCTGACCAGCAATTACCAACATGTTACCATTCCCTTACAAGGCCCCTGTTAATATCATCAAAGCTCAATACTTAGACCCTATTCTGACAATGGCACAAAAATAACATTGAAGCATAAAGCTCTTCGCTTTCTAAAGTGGTTCCTGAAGACGTGATAATTTCATGAAAACATGACAGCTCTTCTTTATGAAAACTAATCATTTTAACTGTAAGGTTATTATAAAATTGCCAAGTAAATCAAGCTTTGTTTTTAAAAAAGCAGATGTCTGCAATGAACCAATCCCATTGCTATTAAGCTAGCTCCTAGAAAATACAATTCAGAAATGGATGATAGAATCACTTATTTTATCTATCCTAAATCCTGTGGTCTTAATATTCCACCCCTTTTCACCCTACTTCAGCTGAAATCCTGGCAAGACTTCACATTGTGAACTTTTGCCTAACAAACCCAACCCCATCCATTTAGTGGCTAACTAACCATTAAGCTGGCCAAATCTGGCCAATTACCACTCCATCAATTGACTCTCAATCATCAGGGAAGTGATGGAAGGTGTCATCAACAGTGCTATCAGGCATCACTTGCTCAATGATAACCTGCTCAGTGACACCCAGTTTGGAGTCTGCCATGACCACTCAGCTCCTGACCTTATTATAGCCTTGGTTTAAAACCTGGATAAAAGAGGTGAGATGAGATTGACAGCTCTCGACATCAAGGAGGCCTAGCAAAACTGGAATCAATGGGTATCGGGGGTAAACTCTTTGGAGTCATACCTGGCACATAGGAAAATGGTTGTGCTTGTTGGAGGTCAACCATCTCAGCTCCTGGATATCTCTGCAGGAGTTCCTCAGGGTAGTGCCCTAGGCCCAAGCATCTTCAGCTGCTTTATCAATAACCTTCCCTCCATCATAAGATCAGAAGTGGCGATATTCACCAATGATTGCACAATGATCAGTATCATTTGCTACTCCTCGGATACTGAAGCAGTCCATGTTCAAATGCAAAAGATCTGACAATATCCAGGGTTTGGCTGACAAGTGACAAGTAATATTTGTGCCACACAACTGCCAGGAAATGACCACTTCCAGTAAGAGACAATCTAACCACTGCTTCTTGACATTCAGTACTATTACCATCACTGAATCCCTGGCTATCAAACATCCTGGGAGTTACCATTGATAAGACTCACCACATAAACACGGTGGTTACAAACGCAGGTCAGAGGCTAGGAATACTACAACAAGTAACTCACCTCCTGACTCCCCAATGCCTATCCACCATCAACAAGGCACAAGTTAGGAGTGTGATGGAATACTCCCTATTTGCATGGATGGGTACAGATTCAGCAATACTCAAGCAGCTTGATACTATCCAAAACAAAGGAACCCTCGTGACTGGCACCACATCCACAAGCATGCACTCCCACCACCACCAATGCTCTGTGGTAACAGTATGTACTATCTACAAGATGCACTGCAGAAATTCACCAAAAATCCTCAGACAGCACCTTCCAAACCCATGACAGCTTCCATTTAGAAGGACAAGTGCAGCAGATACATGGAAACCTGCAAGTTCCCTTCCAAGTGACTCACCATCCTGACTTGAAAATATACTGTGATTCCTTTAGTCACTTGGTCAAAACTCTGGAATGTCCTACCAAACGGCATTGTGGGTCAACCTACAGATCTTGACTGCAGTGGCTCAAGAAAGCAGCTCACTACCATCTTCTTGATGGCAATTAGGGATGAGCGATAACTGCTGGCTGGCCAGCGATGCCCAGGTCCACGAAAAGTGCCTTCAAGTTGGTTTTCTGACCAACAGGAAGTCTCAGCACAGGGAGCAACATGCAAATCAGAAACCATCATGTCTTTATTGGGAGCAATGGCTTCTGTTGGTACTGCACTGGAACTGGCACAAAGGCATTGTTGTGCTGAAACCAGTACTAAACGTAAGTCTGGAGATTTTTTGCCTTGTCCAGGCTGGTAGGCTCCAGAAAATGCAGTGAGGGGCCTGGGGCAAAGGAGCCAAACATGTAGGAAGGTATTGGTTCTCTGACAAGCCCACTGACTCCCCCTATCCCCTACCAAATATTCATCGCCAACCTGCACAGTAAAAGCCTACCAGTGTAGCATGATCCAGCCTCTAAGTAACACTTAAGGCGCCTCAAATGGCTCATGGCCTGGCAGGCTCCCTGACAACTCCACGCCGCTGGTAAAATTGTGGTGGACACTGATCCAGGTCGATAAGCATGGATAAAGTACTGTGGCATTTACTTCCCCCTTCCTGTCCGCACAAACTGCCAGCCTGCTGTCATTGTCAGATTAGATCAACTAATTATATAAAATAGTTTGTTTTACTATCCCCATGTTACATGGCTTGAGGAAATTATTGTTATTCCAATATTTTCAATTGACCATTAGAAGCTGCACTGTTTGTGTTCTGATGTAATTCGAGCTGAGTTGACAGCTCCTTTTCTCATTTCATTATTGCACTTCTATTATGGGTCCAGATAATTTGAGTGTGCAAATCTCACACCAGTGAAATTTTAAATTAACCAATAACAAAAGTCTAACTTTATAATTACATATCTACTTGGATTTTTCAAGGAAAACAGTAAATATAGACGTATGGAGTCTTTGGAGACTCAAGTTTGGGTAAATTGATAAGAACATCTTAATTATATTAAACAAATACATTTTACTGTTCAAATTTAATAACAATTACAGAATCACTCTCCAAATCTGTGTGCGTCAGGACTTAGGTGCATCTTAAACATTTATTTCACTAATCAACTGTTAGAGAAATTTGATATTAAATTGGAAATTGATGAACAGAAGTTTCAGGTTGCTGTCTAGTGTCCATTTGATATAATGTTAAAAACTCAGCGACTTAAGTATAGCAATCACTACTTACACCACTTTCTCCAAAAATAAATTCAACTTACCAGGCTTCCTTTGGAATCAAATTCTGTGAAGCATAAATTGAATCAATGGGTTGTCAGCATTCACCAAGAAAATTACAAAATTGAGGTGATCTTTTAATATAAACAGCGTACTGCTTGAAATTCTCTTTACTGAAACAGAACTGCTGCAGATCAGCTGTGTGATTCCAGCAAACTACACTCAACAATCTAAATATAGATGTTCCCACATCAAGTACTCGGGTTTCTAAATTTTAAAATATCGAACCAACATGGGAATATCCATGGAGAATCATTTTTACAATATAGCTCTGTATAATTTCTCATTAAAAAGTTTTTAAGTTAAACTTTGGATTCTACTTAAAATTGAAAGTTCAAGACATGACGATGAAATATTTGTTTCCATGTATGGTCACAGCTGCAGGGAAACTATGAATTGCATTCTTACAAGAAGGGAATGGTGGTCTTTTAAGCTGGCTTGCTGGTTCTGAAGGAATGCACAGATGGACCTTCAACCTGAAATAACAAAGATCTCCCTGGGGTCGAATATGGTTGCATGGCAGGCTAATGATTGAAAATGCGTTTAAGCAGAGTCAAACAAATTAATCCCAGAAATAAACAAATTGAAACTAATCGCCTTTTTTATACAAAAGTACTGTAGTCAAAGTGGTGCTACAATGACCTTGCAAAATAATCAGTGAGCTCTTTAGATGGACTCAATTTGATTTGAGTATGTTAGAAAAAACGTGCAATATCATCAAGATATCTCAGTGCTTAAAATGTTCCTTGTGAAGGTCAATGAGGAGTCAAAGTGAACTGGTTCTAAAACATTAATGTTCAGGGAGCAATCACAAGTTGTTTGTGAGAATGCTATTAACAGAGATTTGTATCTAAATCAAGTGAGCCAAAGACATTTCAGATCCAATTTTCACAGTGGGCAGCACGGTGGTTAGCACTGCTGCCTCACAACGCCAGAGACCCGGGTTCAATTCCCGACTCAGGCGACTGTGTGGAGTTTGCACATTCTCCCCGTGTCTGCGTGCGTTTCCTCCAGGTGCTCTGGTTTCCTCCCACAATCCAAAAATGTGCAGGTTACGTGAATTGACCATGCTAAATTGTCCGTAGTATTAAATGTAGGAGTATGGGTCTGGGTGGTATACGGGTCGGTGTGGACTTGTTGGGCCGAAGGGCCTGTTTCCACACTGTAAGTAATCTAATCTAAAAAAAATCTGAGTCTTGCAGGAATTATAAGTTGGTGAACGAAGCTCCTGGTCTCTTCTTGCTCCACTTGTCATCACCTTTACATTTAAGACGTTCAAAAGATGAGTAAGTAAAGATATCTGTCTGCAATGTGAAACTAGGAAACAGCACTGTGAGGTGATGATTGTGCAAACATTAGTTGTGGGGTGAGATTGTTTTCAGTATTAGTGTGAAGACAGTGAGTATACTTAGAACAGGAAAATGGTGCTGCAGTGTTTTTTTTGGTTGAAAGGAGTAAACTATTATAATTTGTGGGTAGGGACAGAGACAGGAGCATTGGTAGTTGTTGTTAAAAGACAGGAGAGGTGAGGAACTATAATCAATTTCAATTGTGAAATAATTGAACCCTTTCCGACTATATAGCCAAGTCTTGCTATTGTTGCAACTAACTAAGCTCCCCTTAACTCACTCTGCCCAATCTGCTGGGTAATTACATGATGATCCTGCTATTAGAGGCATGCCACATCTTTTTCCTGACTTCCAAAGAGGGACACGAAAATTGCACATCAAACTTGTCCCAAACTTATAGAGCAGACAAAATTCTGTCTAGGCTGCCGTTAAATTTGAAAACCAGAAATTTAATTTCACTTTAAGGCATGCATCCAGACTTTAAAACACTCCTCAGATGATCCACTTAAAAACTGGACTGCAAAAATATAGAAACTGCCTGTTTTCTGATATGATTACATGAGATTACAACAGTCAGATTAAAAGAGGGTCTAGATATTACAATCACTGGTCCCACTCTGGCATTATCACAAGGGTTTGTTGGTTTTCCTGGCTACCCCATGTTAAAACCAAGACTTAGGATTCAGCAGCAATTAAATAACTTTCAATTTTGCATTGGGCAGATGGTGTGCTGAACAGGCAGCCTGTCCAGCCAATGACTGAAGACCTGAATGATTTACATAATCACCTGAATTTGAAATTTGGGGAGGGCTGGTTCACGAAAGTAATCACAACACCATATGGGTAACTTTTGCATTGGGGTGTGGGATTCTTGGGTAGTATTGAAAGGATTTCTTAAATGGGTAGAGCCAGTACTCAAATCTTCAGGAGGTAGCTCTGGCCTGAGAAGCAATCTCCAGCATTTTAGATGGTATTGTGACAGACATTTCTTGAACAGGTCCACAACAAAGTGATCCGAGGTGCTAGTTCCCTGGCTAAATAGCTGGATCCTTGTAGGTAGAAAGAAAAACAAATCTAAAATTGGATTTAACATTGAATGTTTCAGGCTTATTATGACAACAGCAAGCATCGACGACCAATACTCAACTAATTTCCTCTGACTTTAATGCTCTAGACCTTCATGATTTTTAAACAAGATAAACACGGACCTAAATGGTTGCTATGATCAGTTGGCCAGGCTGAGCCAAGCTCATGAAATCATCAGTAAAGAAGAATCAGTCTGAGCTGAAACTACTACTGGTACAAGACACTGGAATCCAGCTATGTATTATATGGTTTGAAATCAAACCTTTCTGGAAGTTAAACATTGGGATGAAAGTCACAGTGGATCATTTTTAAAAGGAAAACAACAACAAATAACGTCAGTTACACAGGTTAGAAAGAAGGGCATGATTTGGAGTCCCCTCATCTGGTTGTAAAAATGGGACAGAGTTAGGAATTTACACCAAGTTTGACAGCTTTAGTGGACTGTAATGAAATAGTAAAGCCTAGAGATACCAAAGCTGCAGGTTTTGATAGCAGATGAGGCAGGATCAGAGATGAACAATGGTACAGATTTGAAAGCACATAGTAATGGTTCAGTTAGGTGGTCAACAACTCACCTGGAAAAAAAAAATTTGCAAAACAATCTAGTTCAGCTTCAGACAATTGTCTGAATGAGGGACAGGGAACCGATACTGGGAAAAAAATTCTGCTTGTCCAATACTCCATAGCAGACAAGCAGAAAGTGGTTAAGAGGTGGTGAAGGAAGCAAGTGCCAGAAGAATATGTTACATTCCTAATGCGTTTGTGGGTGAATGCCTTGAGGGCTCGCACGTATATGACTAACTAAAAGTAGATCCTCAGGAGCTTTCCAGGAATGGGGAAAGGCCATTACAGGTAATTCTCTAAATTTGATTGAACAGCGAAGAATGGAACTAAGTATGCCAAACAACTCTGGACATGGGAGGAGATATGTTGGAGGAGGATGGTGCCAACCACCAGTTGAAGGCTGTCAATACGCTTAGAATGTTGAGATTGAATGGTTTATGCTCATCACTGCAAAGTCTAAAGAGATTTAAGGACTGTGATTGGGTCAGAATATGACTGAAGTATCACACAAAATTGAAGGAAGAACTGCATTTGAGAGACCACAAGACATAGGAGTGGAAGTAAGGCCATTCAGCCCATTGAGTCCACTCTGCCATTTACTCATAACTAATGGGCATTTCAACACCACTTATCCACACTCTCCCCGTATCCCTTAATTCCTGGACTTGAGAAAAAAACTAACCGGTGGCAGAGTCCAAGTCACTCAGCATAAGGTTTTAGTTCTACTATTTTGATCATGCTTTGCAACATTTAAGAGATCATACCTAAAAGATTCAAAGGAATGCATCAGTTTGGTTGCAGTGATACAGGCGGTCTATTGCTCTCATGTAATTCTGAGCATATTAAATTAGTGACTGTGTCAAAATAATTCCACTTCCAATATCTACAATCTGTTTTATGTTTGACCAGTTTCGCTCTCCACAAATGCTGCTTAAGCTGTTGAGTGTTTCCAGCACTCTTCTACTGCAAGACAGCATTCATTGACATCTACACATTCCAGCAGTTATCAAGAAAAGGATTTAAGTTCTAAAAGAGCAGCCAAAAACTTATCAAAACTACATTTGCAACTGCAATTGAAAAATTAGCGAAATGCAAGGCCAGCTAAAGCTACATTTGGATGCTGTGAACAAAGCAATTTTCTAATGCGTGTGTGGTTGAAGGTTGCAGATGGCTTTTAGGAATGAATACCAGATGCACACAATAAGAATTACATACAAAATTGAGTCCAGGCTTTCATTCCACTCAAACTTTTACCAAATAGTTTTTGTTCAATTAGGATTTGCAATTAAATATTCAAGAGATATGGATTATACAACATTGATTTATCAATAGCTCAAGACTATTTATACAGCACACAATTAGCAGACACTGAGAAAACAGTTAACTGAGTAAATATCTATAAAGCAGACCCATTTGACTGACTTTAGAAATATGAATAAAAAAGGATAAAACATGAAATATTAAAAACCTTTGATAAAATGTCATTGTAAGGCCTCCAAAGTGGGGTTGGCAGTTGGCAAAAGCTGGGCAGAGCAAGGATGCCAGACCCAGTGCAGACTGTGGTGGCAGTGACATGTCACTGTGTTCAGCTGTTAATTATTCACATCATAACAATGGAAAATGCTTGAAACATTCAACAGTTTAAACCATAGAGGAGTAAGGTACAGATTAACCAGGATTAAGGTTATAATTATGTGGAGAGGTTGGTGAAGACAGTGTTTCCCATTACACTGGAAGGTTTACTGCAAAGGCTTGTAGTAAAGTATCTAAAATATGACCTTGAAAGTCTATTTTTAACATATAATATTGCGTGAGATAAGAAAACATCTAGAGTGATTAGAATTCTCTACCATGAACCATTTAAGCAAAACTATAATAAAACATTAAATAGTCATTCAAGAGAGAAATCAGAATTTGAGAAATCAAATGTGTTTCAGCTGTGACGATTGGATTAAACAGCAGGAGAGACTTTAAGCTAAATGGTTGGCTTTTTATGCAAATATTATGAAGGTGCACAAGTTAATAGCAATTAAAGTCTAATTACGTACAATATCTTCTGAAGCCCATTCCATTTTCAAACACTATATTCAAAATTGTGATAAAATTGGAGGCCAGGAGGCTTGCTGTATTCAGTTCCATATTCATTCATTATTCACATTTGATGTGATACAAAACTTTCTGTAAGGATGGATGCTATGGAGTTGTTCTTTTTGTTACATTAAGATATGGACTATTGAAACAGAGAACATTTCGGCGCAGTACAGGCCCTTTGGTCCTCGATGTTGCACCAAACATGTGGAACCAATCTGAAGCCCATCTAACCTACACTATTCCATTCTCATCCATATGCCTATCTAAATGTTCTTAAAGTTAGCAAGTCTACTACTGTTGTAGTGTGTTCCACACCCCTACTACTGAGTAAAGAAACGACCTCTGACGTGTCTTATATTTATCACCCCTCAATTTAAAGCTATGTCCCCTTTTGCTAGCCATCGCCATTTGAGGAAAAAGGTTTGAGGAAAAAGGATCTCACTGTCCAACCTATCGAACTCTGATTATTTTATGTCTCAATTAAGTCACTTCTCAACCTACTTCTAACAAAAACAGCCTCACATCCCTCAGCCTTTTCCTTATAAGACCTTCATAATAAAATTCAATTTATTATTTAACTTTTATCATATGCTGTTTAATACCAGAGGTCTTTAAAGGACTAAAAGTTCTCAAAGAAAAATGTGGGCTAAAATGCCTGCAGTTGCCACCCAACCACAAATCCAGGCAAGCTTCAGAAGATCCATACAGTCCATCCGAGAGATTGATTATGAAAGTTCAAGCATGTGGTATCAGAAGTAACATACTGACATGGATTAAAGGTTGGCTAACAGACTGAAAAAAAAAGAGTGAATGAGTCATCCTCAATAGCAGTTGATAAATGTTTGGTTACCAATGAGCAGAGGCTCATTGGATAGGGTATAGGTAAAGAGCTACTGAAGTGCTTAATAAGTCACAATCTGACTAGGCTTGACAGGCTGAAAGGTCTAATTCAGTTCCAAAAAAATCCCACAGAAACCAGACAAAGAAATGTATCAGGAAACACACATTTCTGGTTTAATTCACGTCGAGTTTGTTTCACATATTGGGAGAGGAAAAGCTTGCTTACTTTTTAGCCATTTTAGAAAGGCCATGGAGCGAGACTCTAGGATGCACACAAATGTAGCTGTTTAAAAATAGTTAAGCAAAGCAGTAAGGAGAATATATGTGTAACAAGAGCTGGAACTCTTCCTTTCTGTCTATTTTCACTATTTCAAAAAATAAAACAGCACTCTGAAAAAAATCAATTTGGGGAAATGACAATTCACTGAGAGCTCAGAAATAAATCATCTACCCTCTCCAAATCTAAGCGATGACTTTATGACAACTTTTAGGGAGGCTGAGCATGGATACAATGCTGCATAGTTTGCACAGGAGCCATCAGAGGCAAATTGATAGGCCTCATGACAATGTTCTTATGCTTGGACAGATCAGGACCTACTTTACATCATTCGATAGAAAGAGTTCCCTGCATAATTCTTGCATGTTGTGGCTCTACTAACTAGAGGCAGCAAGAAGGGGAACATGGAGGACGAGGAGCTATGACAGCAGCAGCATTCTTGAGGAAAATAAAACATTTATTAGGAACAATACTTTCATCATACAGCACAAAAAGCCAGACAGGACTTGACATTTACAGCAGATTTGAATGAAGCAATCATTCATTGCTTTTACATCCATGTGTTTACAGTCAAACAGCCTGCATATTCCCAAATGCATCTTTTTGGTTTGTTTGTAGAATGTCGCCGAACAACTATTGCAGGGCTTCACAATAGCTGATACTCCCACATTCAGACAAGCTGTTTTGCCACAACGGGAGTAACAGAAGGAGCAACACTCCTTCAATTTGGGTTCTAACATTAGGCAATACTTGGGAAGGGGTACTACTTTGGATTCATTCTGGTAACTGGAGCTAAAATGACAGAGGTATTAAAGTGAAAATATTTACAAAAGAGATTATCTATATTTTACCCTCAGGTGATTTCCTTTTCCCCTCCCTAATGTCTCCAACTGGGATAAGGGCTAGACAGTGTCCTGGACAGATGCAAGCTCACTCCCTTTTCCTCCCTCCCTCCCCTGCCAAATTGAGCTTTCAAAGACTAAACATTGTAACCTGAGTGGAAGGGGCAACTTTGGAGTACTTGAAGAGGAAATGCTTGGGGGTGGGGGGGGGGGGGGGGGAAAGAGAAGAGAGAAGAAAGGACCTGTATGTGTTGACTGGCACTACCCAGTCTCTTTGGAGTGAAGGGGCATCCAAGTTCCAAGTGTAGGTCAAGGTCTCTTGTGCACTAGCCATTGAGGCAGACTATAATGTGGTATAGCAATGAAGTGTAACTGTGTCTGCGCGCACATCTCCAGCAACCAGTACGTATTATTAGACCAGGTTATTCAGAAGCAGTTACCAAGCTCTCTACAAGCACCCAGCAATACTGGGGTCAGCATAGTAGCAGGACAGAGCTCTTAACCTTTAATCCCATTTGTCAGGTCTAACAAACTCAGTTTGTGTAAACACACAATGTTGTTATTAATGGCCAACAGCATAGGGTTCTCTCCTGCCTGGGGATAAGTGGAATATGTTCTCCAGTACTTTGGAATGTGAGAGTCCAACTGTATTTTTGCCTGAGGCAGCTGCAGAGATAGAAGCTCACAATGTACTCTTGACTCTAATCTAGCTGAAATGCCACAGGTCTTAGTAACTTGGCTGATGCAGAATGAGAGGCTCTGCCAATCCTCACTTGAGAAGTGTTTTCTTCCTCTCAAAGAGTAGCAGCTAATCAGACAAAAAAAAAGCTGACTTTTTCATAGCAGACATTGTGTGGGTTCTTTCGGTGCCAGTGGAAGATAGAGTGAGAAGCTGGAGCACATTAAAAGCTTAATGGGAAATGCAGAACAATTTTTCACATTGCAGTGAATGTTGCTTGGTTGCTGGGAAATGGACTCAGCATGACAGGAGCAGTCTCTATCCTATCCCACCTAATGATAGCTTCCTTGTAGGACTGAACATACCATGTCAGCCAACCCTCAACCCAATTTAAGTCACTGTCCTCTGAGCTATTTTCTCCTGGAAAAAGGTCAGGAATATGTTAGCACAGCTTCTAGTCTCTGTGCAAGTGGGCAAAGATTGAGAGATTTAGGAAACAGAACAGAAATGAGAAAATCAAGTGAAATCCATGTAGGAAAGATACTGCATATGAAGGGTAGATCCACAGCCATGATGAGAAGTGGGTCCAGTAGCAGAGATGAGATAGTTGCACTTATCCTTGCAGAGCAGAGGGTATTAACTAGCTCTTTGCACTGCTAGATGTTCCTCTCAATTGAGTATAGTACTGATCCAGGTGGCAGCTTCAGGCCAGGCTGGCAGGGTCTGATACCATGGTCTCCTCTGTCAGTTCTGAAGACAATCATCCTCTTCACCACATCCACCTGTCTGCAAGCCATCATGCCAAAAAACTTACCTCCAGCCAAAAAGGAGATCCATTCATGAGCAAACTGAAGAGCTATTCCTGGCTTGCAGCATTTGAACTAGTATGCAACTGGACTTTAAAATATGGTCTTGGAGTACTGACTGTTGGACAGCCTCAGCACTGCTGAGTACTTCTGTTGCTGATCCATGCAAGGTAATCCAAAATAGATAGCAAAATTTAAGATAGCCATTTAGCTGTTAACTTTAGACTTATCAGTCTTAAGACACTTAAAATTACACAATTTTTATTTGACATATTTCTGCCTTTTCTCTACATTGAGAACAAAGGTGTTCTTGAGTGAATAACTATTACCCAACCAGTTTTTGTTTTCTAAAAAAAAACTATTTTAACTGAAAGCAGAATTTTTGTTGCTTGCAATCAAGAGACAATTAAGAGATCTTATCCCTGCTCAAGATCACTATCTCACAGCTGGGCACAAGAGATTGCAATGCATATCATCATCTCAGGTCTTTGAACCGTGTTAAAAGGTGAGCCCCTTGATAACAAAAAAGGTTCCATTCTTCCATTGTCAAAAAGAGAGCAAGCAATTTTTCTTCATAATTCAAGACACGTAAACACTTGCCTTCCAATAAGAAAGGCTTACAATTTTATCCCAATACAAAAGCATTACAGATGCAAGAAAGCAAGAAATACCCTGCTTTGGAGGAGATTGAAACAAATAACCTGCAGTTTGATGACTGAACAGTTCACATTTTAATTCAGGGATCCTCAATGTTGCTAAGTTTCTTCCTCTGGATGCTGCCAGACCTATGAAATATTGCCAGCCTTTTAAAACTGATTAAGTGCTGTACTTAAGCTTGCACTCAATTTTTCAATTTACATTGAAATAAAGTTCTTGCCAGTTTTTTGTATGCATTTATTAAATACAGTCAGCACAAAGTGGATGCAATGTTTACATTATAAATTTTAAAATCCAGTCACATTAAACATGAATACTTCATTATAACCAAATCACTTTAGAGTTACAAAAGTTTACTTACACCAATTAAAGTCTTGTACAAATTAAGTAGCATCATTCCCATCTGTGCAAAGTTCAGTTACAAATTAAAGAGAAATCCATTAGACCTCAGTGCTGGTGGTTATTTGATATACAGAAGTGATTGAAAAGTGAAGTGAAGCAAACACTTGAGGTGGGGGTCGGGGGGGGAAAAAAAAAAAGTTAGTGTGTGTATATTATGGGAGGATGGAGAGATTTCCTCCATTTGCTACGTCTAACAAAGATCAAATATAACAGTCACACACAGGGCAGAGGAAACCTCCCACAGAATTCTGTCAGGAATTTAAACATATTCTCCGATGTCTGCTCTCTTGTCACGGAATTTGTTCCTGGCCTTAGTTCTAGCTTTACAAACAGCAGCATTGTAAAAGTGCTGAAAAACAAAAAGTGCAGAAAAATAACTTTAAAAATTTTTATTTGAAATATTTGTGCTGTACTGTACTGTACTGTTCTACCATTTCACAGACAGACAGTCAACAGAATCACATTTTGTAATTAAAAGTATTGGGAATAGGAGTGGTCACTGATCAGGAAATAAACTGAGCATTCAAATTTCATCCAGTCGACCTTTCTTTCAAAATGCAACCTAACCACATTAAATACAGAAAAGTTTATGAACTATTTGGAGGAGAGCACAATTTTTGCCTTACCCGTTCAACACGAGATGTTTTGGTTGCTTTGAGTGTAGCAGCATCAAGCAGCAGTGGTGGTCCTAGGTCAAAGACACTGCGCACAAATTCATTAGCCTGTTTAACATATTGAACAACAAAAGCTTTTGAGCTCCTGCAAAACAATTTAGTTACCTTGAACAAAATGTCACCAGGCAATCAAGATATACAGGGAATCAATCACCACTTCACTCCCTTAGAAGTAGCTGCACAATTGTTGTTGGCATATTAAGTGAACAATATACAATCTACTTTGCAGGACAAAGCCAATATCCTTGATGTTTTTGAAATGCAATTTTGTAACTTTTCATAATTTGATTGGAGGAAAAAAAAAATCAGTTAATTCCAGGATATTTATAGAACTTAAGCTAGATTTTCTAGTTCTTTTCTTTGAACTTTAGAAAAAAATAGCCAAATGATTAACTAAGCAACTGAAAAAATCCACTAGTTATACAGCTGCAAACAGCAGTCAATAGAGCAAAATGCATCAGCTTAACTTGGGAGTTATTTGCAGCTTTACAACTAAAAGGACTTAGAAATTAGGACAAAAAGAGGCATTACATTCACTAACTTAATTTCGACCAATCAACAGCTAAAAAAAACGACCTAGTCACAAGTTCCCCACCACCACTCCCCCCACCCAAAATGCATAATATATTGCAATTAAATGAAAGTTTCCTCCCCCTAGCTTCTGACTGACCTAGCAACAATTCAATTTGAACATTTATACAGGCCCTATATTCAAACAAGTCAGAGATTGTCAATTCCTAGGGGATCCACACTAATATTGAGAAGCACCAGCTGGAACCTAAAAGGTTATATCTACATGGATTTAACACCTTTGTGAAGCCAGATGGAAAATCAAGATATACAAGACAAAACTGAGAATGTGTAAGAGAAAGTTGTTGTGCTACGCATTAAAAGGGCAAGTTTAAATAAAACAGGAAGAAAGGAACAGAAATTGAGGAACTGGAAGAGAGAACTACAGAAAATAATAGGGATCATTTAGACTGAAGAGGGTTCTGATCTAGAGTAGTTTCATTTATACTTGCAGCAGTTCATAAATTGGCTTGAAATATGAAAGCACATTAGTAAAAAAGTGAAGTTGGTCATCATAACAAATAGTTATTTTTATGATAACATTAAAAGCATTATTTTTCCACAGGGTCATGAAGTAGAAAGCATTAAAATATCAGATCTCTGGACTCTCATTCTTGAAGATGGTCCTGAAAATCTGACCAATGTTTTGGTCACCTGCCCCATTAATTAGGTTACCTAGCTCAAATTTCACATAATGTTGCTATGAAGCACCTTTAGACATTACATTAAAAAAAGTGACAGAAGATACAAATTCACTTGAAAAAAAATGTTGCATTTTCACAAGTAGTGAAACAAAAACAAAGCCACTTTTTATTTAGATGGAAATGCAAGATTCAAAGTACTATTCCTCAATCGGAAACAATTAGCCCCCTACACTATTACAGTTTAAGTGATGTTTGCACATTAAATTAGTTATGTTTGACTCCATGGCAGCAATTTTTTGGTTGGGAATTACATCCATAGAGCTCGAAAAGATACATAAAAGCCAAAAAGGTTGTCGCTGAACCTTGAATTGAGAAATCAACTAACCTGTAGATGCAATCTTATACCAGATGCAAGCAATTCCTTGAAGGTTTCATAAGTACGCTTTTTAACCCAACTATCAATATACATGCATTCAGGACCAAATGTAATAGTTTCAGGGTCAAAGTCTCCCTCCTGTGGAAAGCAAAAGAAAAAGTAGCCAGTGTCAAATATTTACAATTTACACCTTTAAGATTGCGATGAGTGTTAGGTTTCCAGGTACAGATTCCCAGAAAAATAAGTAACTCCTCCAACATGGGCTGTCTGCCTTGTGCTTAAAATTGCACATTTTAAAAGTTAGAAACTTTTTTTAAAAAAACTTGTCTGTGGAGCAGGTAGCAGTGGTGGAAGAGAGGGGTTTCTTGGCTATACAACATTTGTCTCAGGACAACTGAAGGGGACTTGTTCAAAAAGTTTATCCCCTGTCCTAAAAACAATGTTCTAAAGTATACAAACAAAAAACAACAACATGAAGTACATGTCTAAGCCAGCAAAATGGTTCAATAATGAAGAACTACAGCTTAGTTACTTGAATGCTTCCCCAACAGTGGCATTCAAAATGAACTTTTTCATCATTTAGTAAATAAGAGCTTGTCAGCACATATGCATTCATTTGCTGCAAACTGTAGAAGACAGGAGTACAGAAAAGCAAGCTTCAGTATACTGAATCTATGATGCAATATGGAACAATGTAATTCAGCTTGGACTTTGCAGTAGACATTAAGTCCAGCTTTGCTTAAATATAAACAAGTATACAAAGTAAGCAGTGATTTAATTGCTTTTAAAGGTATATGGACATAACTTTGAAATGTAATAAAAAACTTTCTGCAAACAAATATTGCATATTCTAGGAAAATGACAAGGTTTTCTGTCTCACTCCTGAACAGCAGTTCACATTGCATATACAGAAGATTCTCTCCATACTTGTATAAATGCTTTGTCCATAGCAGCACACAAATAAGCACAATAAATTCAGTAAACAGGACAGGGGTACTATGAGTGTCTTGCACATGTTCAGAGAGCATTTTAGGGTGTGGTCAGGCATTCTCATTAGAAAGGGACTGACGTATTAAACTCAACTTTACAAATACATCAGACATCCAACTGCATCTACAGTTTGTTAGACAAGCTCTTGCAAATTTACATTTTATTGCATACGCATGTAACCTGCATTACAGCAAGTCAGGATGTCCGTGAACATCCAAACATCATAAAAATCCAAAGTAAAAAGTACTGTGGATTTTGGAAACCTGAAACCAACAAAATGCTGCAGAAAAATCAGCAGGTCTGGCATCACATGTGGCAAAAGAAACAGTTAAGTGAGGCCCAGTGCAAAAGACAAAAGGGATTGTTAGTGATTGCAAGAGAAACAGGTATAAAATGGTGTAAATTGAGGCATAAAGGGAGAGGATATGCAAAGAGAACGCAAGAAACATGGAACACAGGCTTGGTCAGTTTCTGAAGTAATGGATTCAATATGGAGACAGACTATAAAAGTGCTTAAAACAGGCAATGAGGTTGTATACCAATAGCCTTTGCAAAAGACTGCAACAGGGGCAAGACAAAACATTAACCGGGGAACAAGGTGGTTTATTGAAATAGTAACCGACTAGGTTATTGTAATTCCTACACAAAGCAGAAGTGTTCTACAAAGTGGTCACCCAGTCTACATTTGGCCTCACCAATGTAAAATATCACTTCTGCGGTTAATGCAGTAGACTAGCTTGAAATTACAAGTAAAAATCTGCTTTGCCTGGAAGATGCATTGGGTTTGAGGCCATGGACAGCAAGGAAGGTGGTGACTGGGCAACTACTACACCTTCTGCAATTGAATGGGAAGGTGACCGTGGGGGGGAAAGAGGAGGATGGAGGGGAGAAGATGTGAGGGAGTGTTAGAGTGGACCAGGGTGTCATGGGTCTCCCTGTAAATTCTGATACAATAAGGGGAGATGTGTTTGATGGTGGCAGAAAATAATTTTTGGAATGTTGTGTACTGGGGTGGAAAGGGAGGACAAAATGGAACCTTCTGGAAAGGACAGGAAGGGGTGAAGGATTGGACACAACTGAAGGCCTGAGCACACAAAATATTACTCGCCCACATGCAGGGACAGAATCCTTAAACGAGAAGAGGTCATGGCAGACGCAGTCAAGTGGGAGGTGGCATCAGGACAGATAAGACAGGAAAACTGGGAATGGAATGGTATCCTTGCAGGAAGCAGAGTGAAAAGGTGCATTCTAGGTAAGGAGAGATTCAATAGGCTTGTAATGGACAGACAATAGCAGACAGCCTATCCTGAAATGGAAATACTCAAGTCAAGGAAGCATGGATTCTTAAAATCGGAAGCCTATGAACACTGGTAAGCAGTAACAGGATTTAAGGACACAATTTAGAGGTAATAACCTGAAACAGAAAACAGCAAGAAAGCTGCAAAAATTAAAACTGAAGTAGTGAATGAGTATTCATGCCTCTAATAACATTGGCATGAATTTAAAATTCAGCAATAAGCAAAACCTGTTAAGTTTTAAAAGTGGCACTAGTCTAAGATAAGCAATACCATGTTGCCAAATTTGTATTTTTGCACTTAAATATGAACCTTACCATAGTTGGTGCTGTTTCATAGATAAGTTATATTATTCTAATCACAAATTCAGGTCCCATACATGCCCAATAAAGTATTCCAGCTTGACAGTTATGCAGCCAATTTTGTAAGGCATTTCCAAAGCAGGAGTTCAAGAAAGGTGGATTTAGATATATTGCTCGTTTCAAAATCTATTCATGCATTCTGCCAACTGCAGCAATCCTTACAGATATCACACAAAATGGCCTAAAAGATGGACCCCCCCGTAACTATATTCTAATTTGTCAGGTACAATTCCTGAGTTTCACATGATGAGTAAACAACTTGAGCTCAACATGTGGGCCATTTGATTGAACTCAGTCATTCAAGATCATGCTTGATCAGATTGAGGACTAAACTCCACATTCTCATTTACCACCAATAATTTTAAGACGCTGAGTTGGAGTTCATCTACCTCCATTTACATTAACATTTGGCTCCATGGTTCTATTTCAGAACATTTTCCCCACTCATGACCCTTGAATTTTCATCTCAGCTGTGTTGAATTGAAGATCCATATTTTTGAACTACCTTCCTAGTTCTCATCTAACATGGGGAGGCGAAACATTAACCATAATAGATATTAAATACAGAATTGGGTAGTAAAAACAGTTCTCTGGAAAAGGAGGTAGACAAATTGACTTGGTACACAGTACAAAGCAACACATTACTTACAATGTGATACTGAAATCTAGGCTTTGCTCATTTAAAATGAGCAAAGCAAAAAAAACTCATTTAAATAATTCAAATATCAAAACATTTTTGCTATTCAGTGAAAACATTAGTTGCAAGAAAATGTCCTATTTGTATTTGTATTTGTTGAAATGCTTGCCAAGTTTAGAGACACTGCACAGATTGAACACTAAAATATTGCAACTAACTCAGCTCACTATACTACAACCAGACATGCAGGAAACTGTCCAGTGGGTTTTACGTAACAAAGGAAATATTTCACTACAAAACAGATGGGCAGATGCTTTCAAAAATGGTTTGAATTAAAAAAAAGGGAACATGTTTGCAAAACTTAAATCCAAATAAAATGGATTTTCCTCTGGAATCCTGGAAGCCTCCACTGCCTATACCTGACTGACTATTTAGGTTTTATTTGAGAAACGGTCATATCTGAACCTCTTAATCAATTGCTCACTTTATGAAGTAAGTGTTTGTATTAATTATGAATTAGGAACCAAAAACCCCAAACTTAAAATCCAATGAGTCTTTAGTAAAGTTAAAATAGCTTTCAAGACACCAAACATCAACATGTAAAACATAAATGAGCTGCCCAAATGCTTTGAATAGACACATACTTCAACAGTCTTCAAAACATCTCTAAAAACAGAGCGCTGTTTCTTCCTGTCGGTTTTAGCTCGATATTTGTTGCCATCTGTAGCCAGACCCTTCAGCTTTCCACATAGGTATTCCATATCTTCATATTCAAAATCCTGTTGAAAGATATAAAGCCTTTACAAAAGGTTGTGCCACAGTAACTGAATTTGAAAAGCTGATTTTCCCCCCCACTTGGGGATTGCATATACAAATATGTATCTCAGCAAGACCTCATGCAAATTACAATCAGAATGGTTATTATCTCTAACCAGAGACATCTCCCTGCAAGAGTTATTCAGCTAGTTGCAGTCTTCCACTTTTTCCCTGTATCCCTCAATCTCCAGATAGTGATTTAATTGTTTTGAAAAAACAAACAAACAAGTTTATATTGAGCCAGAAGTGGATTTTGCACACAGCATTTAAGTCCCATTAGAAAAAAGGGACAACTTAGATTTTATTACAATAAACTTTACATAACTAAGATCAGGCAGAAGGCAACTAGCTCCTGATGACTGCTTCAATCTTACAAGGCTCAGCAAAAAAGTGAGCAAACTGGTTTACTTGTTTTGATACTTCTTATTTACTCATGTTATGCAATTTAACTTTCCAATATCTCATTTTGGTGGTCAGTTACAGTTCAGGCATTTAAACATTTCCATTACTTCTCCCTCTTTCAAGGACAGGATCCTTACTCGCAAAAGTGGGACCAAGCTGAAGTTTTAGATTAATTGGATTAAAACATTAAGTTAGGCAAAACTTCCTTTATTCAAATATTATTTGACTTTCAGTTTGTGGATCTGAATCTCCATTATAGTTATCTTTCCATTGTCCACTTATTAAAATGGAGTCTTACACAAATTTGATGTTAGTAGAGGACAAGAAAACCAAAATACTTAAGAACTTACATCACACAGATCTCTGGCCAACTCAAACAGCACAGCCATCGTCTCTCCAGCAGCAATCCTCATGTTCACATCACCACAAGAAAGAAGACTGGGAAGTTTGGTCAAATGGCTAAAATACAATTTAGTTGGGAAGTCTTAATTAGTTTGTTCTCAAAATGCATTTGTTTAACTTCTATTCTCAAATAGAGTAATCTTTATACATATTTAACAACAAATGTAATAAAAATTAAACTTCAACTGGGGTACAAGATCCATTAAACCAGCAGGTTGACAAGACCAAGTTTAAATGTACTGATTCAGTTCTTCATCAGGACTGCAATTGTGATATTAAAATATTTAAAATTATGCAAGTAAAGTAGAGAAGATAAAATAATCTTGACAAGCCAATTTTATAAACAGCCAACTGGAATGCAAATTCACAACAGGTTTGGCTTACATGGTAAAAAAATTAACATGGATAAAACAACAATTATTAAAATCACTGCATTTGAATAAACTTACATTTCAAATATTTTCTTCATGAGTGAGGGTGGACAAATGGTTAGCAGCAGTGTCCATGCTACCAAAGTGCTGATACCCAAAGTTGTTGATTGAGGGCTGTGAAAGCAATCAGTCTGAAAATCCTTCTGATAGGATGTAGTGAAGACACTCTCAAGGTAGGTCATTGTTAAATGGAGATCCTGTTGGCAATTAATTTGTACTGTAAACATCTGGTCTTAGTCTTCAAAACTATTACTTTTCATACATGTTTTTAAAGATACTCATGCTCACCTCTATATCATCAGCTGCAACATAGCAGCAAACAGCCAAACTGGTAGCACACTGCAAGGACAGCAAAAACAAAAAAAATTACAAGTTAGTACGCAGCAGAAAGACAGTTACTTCAGGATAGTTAAAGATCAAACCTACTTACAGCTCTTCGTGTTTGTACACAGACTGATTCATCAGTAAGTATGATCTTGAAGATGGGCCTCAAACTTTTGAAGACTTCTTCACTTTCAATGCTAGATCCCAGCTGAATGCAAAGAAGAGAAGCAACTTGGGCAGCCATACATTGTTCTTCTGTTTTGCCTTCACATGAAAAAAAAATGTCACACAGTAGCATAGTTTACAAAGTTAATTGCAGTTTGGGCTTTATTTTAAATCATGCCAATACTCAAGGTTGCAGAGAGAAAAAAAAATTAAAGTAACTAATCTGAACAGGATTAAAGTTTGATGCCAAGTTCTAAACTCCAAAGCAAAAAAACTGCAACAGTCATTACTGAGGACCTTAAAAGGAAACAGCTGGATTTCTTTAAACATATCAAAACTTTTCTATTATATAAAAAGAAAGCAATACTTCCTGTATCCATTACCTTTTTTCAGACAACGTTCAATAATGTCAGTTAAGGTCACCCTTCTTTCCAGAATAAAGTCATAAAGGATTTTAGAAGAGAAAGCAGACTTCAGTCCTTCGAGAGCAGACAATCTGACCTTTGCACTGTTAAAATAATGACAATTAGCTTAGTGAAACAATGAATTCTAAAAAACTCATGAATTTGTAGCAATGGTTATTGGAACATCAATGGAGTATTAAAACAGATATTAATCATTAAACTGCATTGTAGAAGTCATCTACTTTCCCCATTAATTTTAGCACAGTTGTCTGGAATTATCCAGATCAGCAATTGGCATCAAATCAGTATAGATTACAGAGCAGTTAGCTTTTACCCAAAATCACCACTTCTGAAGACTGGATACAATTTATAAGTGTTACAGTTCACCTTTTATCCAGAGTGTTGTCAATAAATCCTCTCAGTTTATATTCATAATCCTCTTGGCTTGCTTCTTCATCAATGTCTTCAATAGCTGGAAGACAAATTGCTTTTATGCAAGACAGGAAGGTTTCATCTTGGTCAGTAAAATGATATGCACATGGTAGATTGTATTCAAAATACATTGCTAGTTGAACATGTGAAGGAAAAGATTCTTTCACTGCAATCTCCCTTATCCTTCACTGCAGGCATGACTATTGGTGACCAAGTTCTCAATGTGCAAAACTTGACATTCAAGATATAACTTTCAGAATTTGATTGAGGATTCACACACCAAATTTCCACATTAAGGTCCCCAACTCAGACTCTACTAGACACAAGTCTAAAAAATTTACTGCTAACTGGGGAATAGACAGATCCAAAATAAATGCAGTCCTCCTCATTCCATAACTGCAGTTCACACTTCAGAATGAAGTTGCATCCATCTATAATTTAGATATGAAATTAAGAGGAATAAGGCTGCAGAAACTGCAAGAGTGGATGTCAATGGCAATAAAGTGGTACCTACATGTTGAGAGTTTAAATTATTTGATTTCAATTACAGAGCCTTGTGACCAATGTTTTTGGAAATACCAAGCCCAAAGGACCAGGGAGATTTGATCATTGACCCTTGAAGGAGACATAAAAAGGAAGCTAGGTAGGCAATAGTTTTGATCCAAAATAAGTACTGAAGGAGTTTGCCTCCACCCCAAAACTGTCTTCACCTCACTTCAGCCATCAGGTCTGGGGAGCTCACCCACAACAATCGCTACAAATCAGACCACCAACATTCATAAAATATTTAGCTTACTATCACCGCTCCTTAGAATTGCTTGGTTCTTTACCTCTTGCCCTATCTCCATAATTGGAAGTGAGCAGGGTAGAGCCATAGAAACAGATTTTTATGATTTGGATATTGGCCTTAAATTCAAACCACCCACTTGCACCTAAATTAGTCTAACTTCACACGAAGTTACTATTTGAACTAATGCAGAATCTGCAGTCAAGATGACAGGTTAAAATTTAATCTTGAATAAGCAATACTAATCACAATGGTGCACAATTGTAAAACAAAACAAGCCCCATTTAGTCTGCTTTATCATCTAGTAGTCTGAATGATAGAAACTTCACAATCTCCATATTCTAACAATCCCAGTCATTTGACACAATCATTTATAAGATTCTGATGCAAGGAAAACCTCAGACATGGAAAGCTCCAAAATCACTAGCTTCTCAAGTGCTCATGTTAAAACACAGGTGAGTGAGAACTTGAAGATTTGTAACTAAGGTTGTTGGTTTGCTCGCTGAACTGGGGAGGTTTGTTTTCAGACGTTTTGTCACCATGCTAGGGAACATTACCAGTAAGTCTCCAGGTGAAGTGCAGTTGTTCTGCCCCACTTGCCATTCATGTTTTGGTTTGTTCCAGTTCGGTTTCTGAGAGAACTAGAGAAATGCATCCATACTGGGATAAACCAAACAAAAAACATGCACTAGAGGAATTCCTAGAGATCAGGCATTCAAACCAGAACTCCACTAAAACATACCGATCTGAACTCCCATTTACCAATCAGCCACCACAATAAACCAAGACAACTTGCAAGAGGGACAAAATACCAGTGCTTCACCAGAGGATCAATGATGTTGCCTAGCACTGTGACGAAATATCTGAAAACAAACCCATCAGCTCAGCAAGCAAACTAAATCACCTGACAAAGGAATATTTTAAATTTTTTTGGAGATTATTTCACACAATTGATTCAATGGCCACTAACTAGTTCCATAGTCCCACAAGGCAGTGTTTCACAGACTAATCACTTAAATGTCGTTTCCACTGAATTCAGCATTTAATTCACTCAAGATACAGAACTAATGTGGAAAAAAGATCTTTACAGCAGACGTTTAACATTACAGAAGGACCAATTGACACTCTACCTTCGTCAGCCAAGCTGGTTGAATCACTGAAGCTGCTGCAGTGGCTCAATGTTTCAATGGACGCATCCTCATCACTGAAAGGCTGCACTGCTCGCTGCTGTCGACCTGGAAGTGCGAAAGAGAAAAAAAAAAGAGTTGTTGGATACTGGCCAAAGATCAATGATCCATTTGTCCAAAAGTGGCAATTCTGATATTGACCTTAAACCCAAACCACCCATTTACACCTGCTGAAATTTAACTAATGTAACTTCACATGAAATTACTATTTGCATTGAACCAATTCAAAATCTGCAGTCAAGATGACAGATTGAAGTTAGGAAATTCACTTGCAAGGACAACTTTCGACTGCTCATGTTAAGCAACATTCATATCATAAACCCCAGGAGTTTGACCTCCAGTGGAGATAGCATATCATTTTACACCCAAAGTGTAAATATGCTGAAGCACTACGCTTGTCAATAGACCTCTTATCCTCATAACAGCACTGGCTGGGAGGAACCTTATATTTTGGAGGAGGACACTATTCTCCAAGTTGACCATACACAACAGCAATCCTGTGAGATCAAGGTTTTGGCTTTACGCTCATTCCCCATTTCTAAGTGCTTACTGCACTAGCAAAGGAACACAAGTCCAAGCTAAGAAGGTGGTGTCATGGAGTTGAACATGCAGGTGTTCCCAAATGCCTGTTGGCCTTCTAGGTGGTAGAGAACATAGGTTTGAAAGATGCAGTTGAAAGGGCCTTGATGTTTGATCTGTATCTGGTTGCCCTGTTTAGTGAAAAAACCTAGACCAATTAAATATCAAATTAATTGCTGGAAAATTAGCTAAAAAACAAATTTCAATGTCTATTGTTTCTGTATCTAAAAAAACTGAACTCAAATTAGTATCCAGGCTCAGATGGAAGTTTGCCTCAATTAGAATGTGGAATTCAAAGTACAATCCAGAACAAGCACAATCTAAACTATGTCAATGTAATACCAAGGAAGTACCATATTGCTGAAATTCACTAATTAAACAGAGGTCCCATCTCAAAAGACAGGTGAATTTTTGTAGTTATTACTCAAACAGCAGCATTTTCAATCTGCTAGCTAACAGATGCCAAGAGATTAACTAGCAATTTGGTTGTTTAATGAGATCTTTGTATATATAAATTTGTTGCTACACTGGCCTAACCTTCAATGTGAAGAATCCAACTCATTGCTTAAATCAAGAGACTAAACAAATGGAATATATCCTCTTACAGAAGACACTCAACTTGAGGGGATTTAAAAGACATTAGGTGATTTGGAGATGTTCCCTAATAAGCTTATGATCAAGGAACAAAGCAAACTTGATATTCAAAAAGTTAAGCATCATTATATCCACTGTTGCAGTCTGAATACAACGGAATATTAAGAAGCTAGTGTAAAATTTAAACTAGCCTTTGGAAGTTTTGCCTTCATATAATCCATTGGATTACAAATACCACCTGTGGTGAGAAAAATGTACCCAGCCACCTCTCACCTACTTTAATGCAGTCTCAAGTATTGGATCCTTTCCAATCACCCAGGTTCCTAATTTGAGGAAGTAATTTGTGGGGAGTATTAACTTCCTTGTTTTTGTTCTGTTCCTTTAATTATAAAGCCCAGGATCTTGTTGCCTTTTTAAACCATTTCCTCAAGCTTCAATGATTTGTACACAAATGCACCCCAGACCTTCCTTTACACAAGGAGTTTATCATCTCTTCAAGAATCTCTGCATTACAATGTTCATCTACCATATGTCCACCCATTCCACACAAGCTTACCTGTCCACAGTTCACTATACTGTATACCAGGTTGCATGCCATCAACCATTTCCAAATTACACCTTACAAATCCAAGTACAGTAATAAGAAAAGCAGAACCCACTGTATATAGAGCCCTCTAGTCCATTTAATACCTTTTAAATCATTGCTCTGTTGCTCATTCCTGTCAGCTTAGTCATTGCTGCCAGTCCTTGAACATTATACACTTTCAAGACATGGACAACGTTTTATTACCCAGCCCCAAGTGGATGGAACAAAATGGCTCACTAGGTCATTTTGAAGGGCAGCTGAGAGGAGATCGCAGTGTCATTTAGACTAGACCAGGTAAACATAGCAGATTTCACTAATGTCTTTCAGGGAAGAGAGATGGATTCCTACTTCTATTCATGATTAAATTAAATTTTAATCTGATCTGCTGTGCTGAATTTTCTGAAAATTCTCTTGCAAGGACAACCTTTAACTGCTCAAGCATTCATATCAACCACCACAGGACTTACAACCTCAAGTACAGATAGCATATCATTTTACCCCAAAGTGTAAATATGCTGAAGCACTACATTTGTAGTGAAGAATTGACCTTATCTTCATAACAGCACTGGCTGGGAAGAATCTTATTTTAAAAGAGGCCACTATTCCACAAGTTGTTCGTACACAACAGCAGTGCTGGGAGATTACTAGGTTTTGCCATTACTTTCATTCCCCATTTCTAAGTACTTACTGCACTGCCATGAACAGCTAAAACTTGATTAAAAAAGGAAGCAATCATTTCACAACATCCATATTCCACCACTGCAAACCATCACATTTTGCAAAATTCATACCATTTCACCTTTCAAATCAACTACAGTTACAATCCAAGAAAACAGCTAAAGTCAAACAGCTGATTAATCATTCAAGAGTTCCAGTCAACCTTTGCAGAAACAAGTCCAACATAATTACTTGGAAGTTTCAACTTGTGCAGCTGGATTTTATTCAAGATATGCATGTATTATTGTACAGTTGGCTTATTAAATTGAATAAAATAGTTTAACAATACTTAAAGTTAATTGCGGCTAAAAAACTAGTTATTTTCCTTACAACCACACTTGAGTATCAAATTGATGTTTGAGCCAAATAGAGAGAGTTCCTTAAGAATATTGATAATCTTTAACCAACTAACTAACTATCATCAGGTGCCAGAGGACTGGAGGTTTCCTAGTGTCCTTCAGAAAGGCTGTGAGGAGAAGCGTGGGAACTATCAACTCGTGAGCCAGACAGAGGTGGTGGGTAAATTGTTGGAGGCAACTCTGAAAGATGTACTTACATGGATTTGCAGGGACAAGGAATGATTAATAGTCAGCATGCTTCTGTGCCAGCAAAATACTATCTCAAATTTGATTTGAATTTGAGGTGGCAACTAAAAAAGTGATGAGGGCAAATTGGTACTTGGACTTCACATTGTTTACTTGGACTTCAGTAAAGCTTTGGACAAGTTTCCACATGGGAGACTAATTAGTCAAGTTACATCACATGGGATTCAGGGGGCTTGATAATTTATACAGAGTTGTATTCTACTGTCAAGACAAAGGGTGAGGGTTGTTTTTCAGACTAGAGGCTTGCGAACAATGGAGTGTCACAAGGATTGGTGTTGGGTCCATTGCTTTTTGTCATTTATATAAAGTGATTGGGATGTGAATATTGGAGGCATGGATAAAAAATTTGCAGATGACAACAAAATTCATGGTACAGTGAAGGCTATTGAAGATTACAAAGTGATCGTGATCAATTGGGACAATAGGCTGAGAAATGGCTAGATGGGAGTTAAATTTGGATAAATTGGAGGCATTACATTTCGGTAAAAACAAGGATGGGATTCATACAATTAATGTTAAGGCCCTGGGTAGTTTTGGAGAACAGAGCTAGAGTTTCAGGTACATAATTCTTTGAAATTGCACAGGGTGATTACAGTGGCATTTGGTGTGCTTTCCTTCATCAGTTCTTTGAGCATATAATTGGGATATCATGTTAAGGATGTTGGTAAGGCCTCTTCTGGAATATAGCAAGGATCATTAAACTGGAAATGGATTTAAAAAGATTTACCAGGATATTGCTGGGAATGGAGTGTTTGAGATATTAAAACTAGGCTGGAAATACTGGGATTTATTTCATTAGAGCTTAGGTGGTTGGGGATGACCTTATTGAGGCTTAAAATCATAGGGGCATAGATAAGATGACTGACAAGGGCAGTTTCCCTAAATTGGGAGATTTCAAAACTAGGAGGCATACTTTTAAAGGAGAGAGGAGAAATTTTTTTTAAAAAGGATAGGAGGGCAACTTTTTATTAAATATAAACATTAGTTCAGGTGTGGAATGAATTGCTAGATGAAGTGGAGAATGCAGGTACAGTTAGAACGTTTAAACAACATTTAAGTACACAAATAGGAAATGTTTGGAGGAATGAGTCAAAATGCAGACAAGTGGAACTAATCTAGTTTTGTAAACTGGTCGATGTGGACTAGTTGGACTGAAGGGTGTATTTCCATGTTGTGTGATTATAACATTACATAGATGATGCTATTCCATTCCCACAAAAGCAAAGACATGCCGTTGAACACTAATCCTTGCCAAAACACATTAGTGCAGCAAGTGACTCCTATAGTCTCCATTTTGAGACAAGGTATTAAATGAATGTGATTAACACTCTTCCACACATCATCTTGCATAACCTCCTGGGTTATGATAGTACACCAAACTGGTTCCCTGCATTTATGTTACAACAGAGGACACTTATGCACAACAAAAAAGAAATTACACTCTTTAGTGTAAGTCAGCTCAATTTGCAACTGAGAGCATACACAACACCAAAACTTGCCTTCAGAGATGCAACATCCACTCAAGAGAGATTCACCTAGCAGTGATACTATAATTAACAACAGCATTTTTAAACTGGGAAATTCCTGGTATGAAACTCAAGTAACATTAACAAGCTGTCTAAGCAGCCAATCACTTTCAAAGGATGCTCCAAATACCCAGCCAAGAAACCATAAACGTGAAAAATCCTGAAGAAACAACTTAAAATCTACTTAATTAGCATTCCACAAACAATGTCCCCCCCCCCCCCAAAAGGGTGAGAGTTCAACTGTTCAATGGTCAGACCTAAGAGTGAAGAAACACTGTTTTCTGGAGCAGGAAAACAGAAATTCTCATCAAGTTTAATAATTGGGACTTTGCAGGAGTGTCACATTTCAGGACTTCCACTTGAACTACCTGCATGTCATATAGGGGACTTCTCATTCCTGATGATGGGCTTTTACCCGAAACGTCAATTTTCCTGCTCCTCGATGCTGCCTGACCTGCTGTGCTTTTCTAGCACCACTAATCTGGACTTCAATTTCCCAATGCTAAATACATGGTACAAGTGAGCTTGGCTGTGAACACATAAGGTGTCATTTCGAGCAGAATTGCACCACAGTAGTTAGCATTGCTACTCCGTGCCAGAGACCCGGGTTTGAATACAGTTTCCGGCTACTGTCTGTCGTTCCCATGTTGGTGTGGATTTCTTCTGGGTGCTCTGGAATCCAAGTATGTGAAGGTTGGGTGGATTGACAGTGCTAAATTGCCTGCCATGCCCAGGGTTATGCAGACTGGGGTGGATTAGCCAGGTGCAGGGTTGCCAGAGTCTGGATGGGATGGTCCGAGGGTTGGTGCGGATATGGACTGAAAGGCCTCTTTCTGCACTGCAGGGATTTTATGATAACTGTACCAAGGTTCAAAGGGGACATCTTGCAACATTTCTTCAAATCAAAAACAAATGGTCAATGTTGTCTCATGCCTTTAGGGGGGGGGGGGAATTCCTTAAAAATCTACATGACATCAAGCAGAAAAAAGCCATTGGAAAGTTTTAGATCTGGAATGCTATTATTTTTATAGCAACTTGATCAAGATTAAAAAATAAAATTCACATTCACCACAATTTATTCGTATTCTTTCATGGGATATGGGTACCACCAGCAAGGCAAGCATTTGCCTAAGAACAGAGGGTTGCTGAAAGCTTAAGAGTCAAGCACATTTCTGGAGATTTGGAGTCACATTTAGACCAGAACAAGGATGACTGATTAGATTTTGTTCTGAAGTACATTAATCAGATGAGATTTACAATAACAGCCTCAACGACACCATTCTTCAGAAGAGCTTTCAAATCCAGTTTTGTAATCAGTTAACATGGTGGGACCAAGACAGTGTTAATGGAACATTAACCTGGACTACTGGATTACAGATAGCATTACAAATAGGGATCAACAGATTGTGCTGTCGTAATAAGGAGGCTTTTGTTTGTATTTAATTCAAGCCAAAAGATCAAACCAGTAGGTACCTCTGCAACCCACATGACCTAAAGTAAAGTATGCAGGTACACATGCCATACTGGGGCAAACATAAGGTGATAACACTAACTTTTCCAAAACAGTGCAACTCAAGACATGAAACCATTCAAGGTTGAACAAACAAAAAGGTACAGACGTTGCAGGGCTCAGACATACAGGGATCTGGATCAACTTATGTATTAATATTAAAAGATTAGTGTTGTACTGCGTAATTTGGAAAGCCAATAGAGTGCCATTTCAGAAAAAAAAACACACATGAGGTTATGCTTCAGTTAGATGGACAATGCAGACCACATCTGGAGTACTCTGCAAAATATTTGTTACTTTTTTTTTTAAAAAAGAAGGAAGGATGTAAAATGCATTAGAGGCAGTAGTCAGAGACACAGCACAGACAGACCATTCAGTCCAACTTGCCCATTGTATGAATCTACCTATACTTCAAAACCCTCCAACCACAGCAATTAGTTGTAAATCTTTTCTGCACCATTTTAAGTTTAAAAACATCTTTCCTATAGCAGGGAGTCCAGAACTGAACAGTATTCCAGAAGTGGCTTACCCAACGTCCTGTATAACTGCAACCATGACCTCCCAAATCCTATACCAAATGCACTGACCACTAAGGGCAGTGAACTTTCTGCCTTGTTCACTATCCTATCTACCCGTTGCCTCTACCTGCATCCCAAGGTCTCCTTGTTTGTCAACAGTCCCAAGGACACTACCATTAAGTGTGCAAGTACTGCCCTGATTTGCCTTATGAAAATGGATCATCCCATTTATCTAAATTACATGTCATCTGCCACGCCTTGGACCACCTGATTAAGGTTCCAGTGTCCTGAGAATCTTCTGCACTGGCCATTACACCAATTTTAGTTTCAGCTGCAAACTAACCATTCCTCATTCACAACCAAATAAATTTTACATAAGTGACAAAAAACAGCGAACCTAGCACAGATCTTTATAGCACACCAAGTCACATACCTCAATGTGAAAACAAATCTCATCTACTATCCCCTGTCTCCTTCAGAGGAAATTTGAAATACCGCACTGTAAGCCAGTGGTTAGCACTGCTGCCTCAGTGCCAGGGACCCAGGTTCGAATCAACCCTTTGGCAACTGTCTTTGTTGAGAGGACATTTTCCTCCTGTTTGCGCAGGTTTCCTACAAGTGCTCCGATTTCCTCCCACAAATCAGAAAGATGTACAGATTAGGTGAACTGGCCATGCTAAGTTGCCCAGTAGCTAGACCCCATCTACCACCGAGAAAAGGGAACAGGAAGTGACTTCACCACAGGAAATAACACCACCGGAAGTGAAATCACCAACCCAAAGAAACCCAAACAAATAGAAAGCAGCAATGCTGAAAATTCCTTTGCAGGTTGTCCACTGAAGATGTTACCTAGTAAGGTAATGCAACATCTGGAAATGAACCTTTCAGCTCTGGAAACCTCAACCTGAGCTACAAATCCTCTCAAAACTTGCTATTGCCCATAGTGACCAGGGATGTGTAGGTTAGGTGCATTAGTCAGGGGCAAATAGTGTCAGGGAATGGGTCTGGGTGGGATACATATTGGAAGGGTGGTGAGGACTTGTTTGACCAGTTTCCACACTGTAGGGATTCTAATACCAGGAACAGTTAGAAAAAGGCTTGGATTCTATCTGCTCAAGTCCTGAGGTCAAAAAAATAGCCAAGTATAACAGGTCTACATTGTAGACACATTTTTCATTAACATTCCTGTCACAAGTTGTACATTGAGAATGCAACAGGAATTTGGACACATGTCCCCGAATTTATAGTCACTGATGTTTAAGCTGTGCTCATGCAGGAGCTCTTCCTGCATGCATGCTGGGTCAGTGTCTACAAAGTCACCGAGTGACATCCCAGACAATTCTATTTAAAAAGTGAACAAAGCAGAAAAGGAAAAGGAATGACTGCTATGGTAGGACTGCCTCCACTACCAGCCCAATATATTTGGGGCTCCACCCATCACACATGGCACCTCACTAATAGAAGTGATCTTAGTCCAACACAACCTGGATAAAACATCAAGTATTCTCAGAATACAACTCTAATGGCCAAACAAAGCAAAGATGTACATATACTATTGAATGTGTCCTTATCAATTTTGGACAATGTCTAATTTCAACATTAATTTGTTTCAAAACACTTCAGGTATCACCTCCAATACATAATATCAGTGCATGACTTACATCACCTGTAGTAATCTTGGTATTTAGCTTAAACAGTAATGTTTAGCTAGCTTTTGTCATTTGCTCAGGTACTATAAAAGACTGCACAATCACTGATCAGATGTCCCCTTTAAAAGAGGATTAAAAGCACCCATGTTTCTCCCATTTTTCTTCACTAGTTGTGCCTTTGACAGCAATGATAGCTTCTAGTTTGCAACTAGAATTTAAATCGCGAGGGCACAGCCTGACTAAAGCACGATAGCAGGTTGCAATTTCCTCATTTGCATTCTGTACTGTTTTGGCCATGTAGTTCAACACAAATAAGAAACAACCAGCAAAATCAATGTCCATATGTCAAAGACATGACTCTATAAATGAATCTCAAAGGATAACCACTTGGGCAAGATACAATTGAAAACCCAGTAATGAATCAAAATTATCAAAAGATGCAAGGTGAAAAATGATGGAAACTTAAATTGTATTACTGAAGTAACTTGTGCAAAGTTGGTTACTTTCCTTTTTAAAAAGATTCCCTACAGTATGGAAACAGGCCATTTGGCCCAATAAGTCCAAACCGACCCATTCCCCGACCCTATATGCACCTAACACCCTGGGCAAGTTAGCATCACCAATCCACCTAAGCTACACATCTTTGGACTGTGGAAGGAAACCTGAGCACCTAGAGAAAATCCACACAGACAAGGAGAGAACATCTGTGTTGAATTCGCAGTCACCCAAGGCAAGAATCAAACCTGGGTCCATCGCACTGAGAAGCAGCAGTGCTAACCATTGAGCCACCATGTCACCCACAGTGAAAGAATGTGAACCCTTACCCCCAATGCAGACAGAAGTTGTGTTTGCCATTTACTTCTACATAGAATGAAGCTAAAACTCCTATGTTCCAGGAGTCAGTCAGATGTACAGCATGGAAACAGACCCTTCAGTGCAACCTGTCCATGCCAGCCAGATATCCCAACCCAATCTCATCCCACCTGCCAGCACCTGGCTCATATGCCTCCAAACCCTTCCTACTCATATACCCATCCAAATGCCTCAAATGTTGCAGTTGTACCAGCCTCCACCACTTCTTCTGGCAACTCATTCCATACACGTACCACCCTCTGCATGAAAAATTTGCCCTTTTAGTCTCTTTTACATCTTTCCCCTCTCACCCTAAACCTATGCCCTCTAGTTCTGGTTCCCCGACCCCAGGGAAGAGACTTTGTCTATTTACCCTATCCATGCCCCTCATATGGGAAGGACCAGCATTCTAATTTTTCTCAAAGTGTTTACTGAGGAAAGCTGCAATCTCGAACTCGATACAGAGTCAGAAATGTACAGCATGGAAACAAACTTCGTCCAACTTGTCCATGCTGACCACATATCCTAAGTATGTAGTCCCATTTGCCAGCACTTGACCCATATCCTTTAAAATCAACTAGGAGAAAGTGAGAACAGCAGATGCTGGAGATCAGAGCTGAAAAATGTGTCGCTGGAAAAGCACAGCAGGTCATGCAGGCGAATCAACGTTTCAGCCCATATCCCTTAAACCCTTCTTATTCATATACCCATCCAGATGCCTTTTAAAGGTTACAATTGTACTAACCTCCATCACCTCATTCCATATACGTACCATCCTCTGCGTCAAAAAGTTGCCCCTGAAGTCCCTTTTAAATCTTTCCCCTCACCTTAAACCTCTAGTATCGATGTGTGTGTTGACTATGCCCTCTAATTATGTAACTGGGACAGCTTGGATAAGTTGAAGTCTATTTCCTGATCTGAATCCTGATGTGTTTAGAACTCAGCAGTTGAATTGACTATTTACTAACATGGACAGGGTAGGAATCTTTTAGTCACCTCAGTAACATGCAGAACAACCTCTGTTATCCAATCAATTATCCGAATTTTAGATCATCGATTTCAGATGATCTCAAGGTGTCTGTAAGGCTTCCTTTATGATCAGATCAGTTATCTAAACAAAATACTCCTCACCCATTTTGTTCAGATAATTGAGGTTGTTCCGCACAGCAGAGTGCTGCATTTACAAGATTCACTTCAGGACACGCAAAACATCCCTACTGCTCTTAAGAATTTGCACACCTTTTGCAGTGACTCATTGGGAGTAACTTCACCTATGATCGAATTTGTCCATTCAAGTCACACACACGATGGATACACACAGCAGAGGTTTGATGGGTTGAAAGGCATGTTCTTATGGTGTACTGTTTCTTTGTATTCTGCACAAAAATCGATTCAGGCAACACATGGTGGAAAGATGCAACTTTTCAGAGGATACCAAAAAATACTACTCCTGCACAATGATTGCAAGATTCTACTGTACAATGAAGGTGGGTAGATCTCAACTCCTAGCTACGATTTAATTCTTAAAATCAACAGCATTATTTATTCGTCACTTAACGCTGTTTGCGAAACTTCCCTGTACACAAAATTTTAGTTGATTGTAAAGAGCCTTGGGCGCTCTCGGCCATGACAACCTCCTACCCAGGCACGAATCAATTGGAGGTTGAACATGTTCAAAGATAAGACGGTATTGTATTAGTCAGATTTTAAATTAGGAGTGAGGGAGGAATTTCTGAATTATTTGCAACAATCCGACTGCGGACAATCACAACGGATAGTCGCCAGCGTTTTATGGCACTTGCTGAACAAGGAGTGTGTGCGAAGTCGATGGGACGGGTGGAGAGATCTGGCCGAACCAGAGAATTAGTCACAGCAGGCCAGCCTATAATTTCATAGAAATATTCGCGCCCTCAGACCGGCTCTCGGGGTCTCCTCATCGCCGCCGGCTGGATTAAGAAACTCACGCAGGTTCGTGTGCGCTTCCGAACAATTCCAAATATGAATCACCGTCCGGATCGGGCGGCGGACACTGACACTGACCGCCGGATTCCGCCTCCGCCACACGTGGCTTTAACGGGAAAGCGATCAGCACCGGCGGTGGCGGCCACAGCCCGGCTGGCACCGGCGCGCCACACCGCATTGCCTGCTGGGTGAGGTAGTCCCTACAGCTCCACCCTCTCAGCCGTGGCTGCCGATTGTTCACACAGAGCGAACTACAACTCCCGAAGAGCAGTGCGATGGCGCGCATGCCCAGTGCCCCTTCCCTCCCAATCCTTACCTCCCTTGTTGTTCCGCTTCTTCGATTTCGGCATTTTCCCGAGTCCCGCTCTCCGGGATTGACACGCCGCAGTTTATTAAATATCGCCCTACTGGTCTCTCCGATCAGCCGATTGAAGAACACTTTTTACTGTAACGTCTTTCAGGAACCAGATGTGAATCACCAAACGGCAATAAAAAGTAATAAATAATCCCGGTAAATGGCGACGAACCAAAACGACTCATTTTACCTCTGCATTCACCAGAGTCAACGTCAGACTGCCCGCCTCGCCCTTTATATTAGCGTCCTCACGCAGGTTACGTAACGGAATGACGTCAATGGAATGCGGAGGGGCGGTGTCACGTTCAGCCAATAGGCGGACAGCTGTGTTACAATGCGGACCAGCTGCTGGTGACACGTTGGCGGAAAGTGACTGACTTGGGTGAAGCTGCCAGGGAAAGAGACGTGTCAATGTATTGAACTCTCTCTCTCTCCCCCCGTCGCTCCAGAATGTGTCTCCTGAGGTGACTGTCTCCCCCTCTGCCCCACAAAAAGAACATCAGATCGTCTCTCCCAAAATTTTCTGCAACCAATGTTTACAATGAAATATTCAGTGTTGGTGATACGAACGTTCCAGGTTTCTCAAAAACGTAATGGTATCATATCCCTTACAGGCCTGGTTAGTACTTGGATGGGAGACCCGCCTGAGAAATACCAGATCAGTAGACCGGCCCTTAATGTGCAGTAGTAGTGTTCCAACCTCTGAACCAGGAGACCCAGGTTCAAGTCCAACCTGCTTCAGAGGTGTGTAATACCACTTGTCAACAGCTTGATAAGAAAATTTGTTGTTAACTTTATTCCTTCCAAAGCTGTTTCATCTCCAGTTCTCTGTCCTAAAGCCAGATGTGAACCACAGCCTTTGCCACGGGCAGGGTAAGGAAGCAGGTTCCAAATCAAATCGGGTACCATGCCTTTCGCACCAGTCTAATCTTCATTGGCCATCTAGCCAACTGACCCTGTAAGGAGTCTGAATTATACACTGCCTACAGTGTGGAAACAGGCCATTTGGCCCTATAAGTCCTCACGGACTGTCCAAATGAGTAACCCACCCAGACCCATTCCCCTACCCTATTACTCTACATTTCCCATGACGAATGCACCTAACCTACACATCCCTGAGCACTATGGGCAATTTAGCATAGTCAATTCACCTAACCTGCACATCTTTGGATTGTGGGAGGAAACTGTAACAACTGGAGGAAACCACGCAGATACAGGGAGAATGTACAAACTCCACACAGACAATTGAACCTGAGTCCCTGGTACTGTGAGGCTGCAGTGCTAACCACTGAGCCATTGTGCCACCCTGAGTTGCTGTAGCAACATACACATTGTAGTCCAGAGTTATGAATTGTGATGGTCAAATTTTCTTTCCATTACAAAACCAACCAAGAATCTTCTCTGTTAATATTACCTAACATTTGCATATGCTTGAAACATTTACAAGTCAACATCAACTGGTTTGGCTGTGACATAAATACATCTGCCTTGACCAGCAAATCCATGAGTTTCTGGGTCAGAGGCAGGAGAACTACCCAATGCACTGCAAGATCTTTTCGCAAAGATGACTAACTGTAAAATTATGAATGTTCATAAAAGGGCAGTATTGCATTTACACTATTCAAATTATACTTACCATTGAAGAAGATAATAATTCTGCACAATGAATAATTGGTAACAAAAATCATGAGTGACTAAATGAGAGACAAATTAGAGTTACTCCCAAATCACATATAAAGCATTGAGTCGAGAGTGTGGTGCTGGAAAGGCACAGCAGGTCAGGCAGCATCCGAGGAGCAGGAGAATTGACGTTTCGGACTAAGCCCTTCATCAGGAATGATCACACTTTCTCCACATGTAACTGCTTAGGAATATTAGAATGCACCTTATGAATGTTAACTATGCGAGGTAAATGGAAACTCTCAACAGTACAATTGTTTTTGTTCTGGACTGTCATAGGTATTTAACTCATCCAATGTGGTGCTGGGAACTTGGCAGATTTTCACAGTGGATGCATTGAGGCTAATTATAAACAAATGTTACATGACTTACATGTGAATTTAGAAAGCTAGCAAAACTGATGCACAAAAGAAAGATGGGCTCAAAAAGGTGTGACCTCAATAATAACCTTGATTACACATGTATGAAATGTAAAGCAAGGTATTACATGATCTTCAAAGTTTATGCTGCAATGAAAGCCAACAGTCATTCATTAGTATTAAAGAGAAACACAATTCCCCTTAGTGTGCTTTGTTTATATACACTATGTAAGAAAAAGATAAATTGGAGTTTTGTTTCCAAGTTTGCTGATTACAGAAAAAGTGAAAATTGGGAACAGATACCTATTCAATTTGTGACAATCCATTTAAGAACTGTTTAACATTCACAGAGAAATCCAAAGCCTTGTTTTAACCAATACAACTAAATTATAATAACTACATTATAAAGTAAAAAGGACTTTACTGTAAATGAATGATTTAAATAAAACAAGCATATTAACTTCATATGACTCACAAATGTACTTACTATGAACTTTGTTCTTGTTCTTACTTCTCCCAAGTATGCTATCACACTATGAGTGTTAAGAGTTATTTACTCCTGACAGCACCAAAAGTCTGATTGTCACCTGATGAAGGAGCAGCGCTCCGAAAGCTAGTGCTTTCAAATAAACCTGTTGGACTATAACCTGGTGTTGTGTGATTTTTAACTTTGTACACCACAGTCCAACACCAGCATCTCCAAATCATGATCATCCTTTGGATCTTCACTTTAATTCTTTCCAGTATTCTGACTATTCTCAGAGGTGTGACTGAGTTGACGATCTCTTGACTGTGGATGCTTCAGTACTTTGATTCAGTTGATTTCTCAATAATTCCCAAATAATTTTCCTGATTGCTCCCTTTCATCACAAGATGTGACTATAGATTTTTCCATTTGTTTCAAACTAGGCAATATCCCAGCAACTGTTTCTTCACAAGTTCCAAAATTAAATTAAATCTCACCTGTTTTCTACATCATGAAAGAAAATGTTTGCTTTTTTCCCTGCGTACCTACCTAACTGCTATTTACTTCAGTTGTCTTAACTCAACAAGCTTCAAACTAGATTAAATCCAAGCTACAATTGACTTTGTCAGCAAACTCTCATATAAATTGAAGCTAGATTGCCTCCCCAGGCTCCTCTACATTTTCTAATATGATGTAGAAAATGCTGTAATGTCCTTGAACAGGTTAAGTGTCCCTTGCTTAAAATTTCTTCTTGATGTAAGGAAGGTAATCGATTTTACAAACCTCCAGGTTTCACAAAATGCTCTTAAACAAATTTATCAAACAAAGTTATTAAAATAGAAACATGTCTCTGGACTGCCCTTACTGGGAGGATTGCAGATATCATTTCTCCACCAAAAGTCTACAGGAAGGCTACGCATTGTTTGACTTTCTTCGCCTGCTGTTTTATGATTTTAACTTCCCAGCTATTAATCTTTGGATTCAACTTGGCCCCAAGCATTTAACATAATAGTTTCCAAGTTTGTCTTAACTGTATTTGTCCAATTAACCATAGCTAGAGCTTTGACTGTTAAAACTGAAAGCTATATTAAAAAAACAAAAAAGGGATGATCACCTTATTGGGATTCTATTATAGATTCCCCAGTAGTCAATGGGAAATTGAGAAACAAATTTGCAAGGAAATTTCAGTTATCTGTAAGAATAATAAGGTGGTTATGATAGGGGATTTTAACTTTCTAAACATGGGCTGGGCCTGCCATAGTGTTAAAGGTTTAGATGGAGAGGAATTTGTTAAATGTGTACAAGAAAATTTTTTGATTCAGTATGTGGATGTGCCTACTAGAGAAGGTACAAAACTTGACCTACTCTTGGGAAGGAAAGCAGGGTACATGACTGAGTCATTAGTGGAGGAGTACTTTGGGGCCAGCGATCATAAAACAGTGATGGAAAAGGATAGACCAGATCTAAAAGTTGAAGTTCTAAATTGGAGAAAGGCTAATTTTAACAGTATTAGGCAAGAACTTTCAAAAGCTGACCAGAGGCAGATTTTTTTGCAGGTAAAGAGACTGCTGGAAAATGGCAAGCCTTCAAAAATGAGATAACAAGAGTCCAGAGACAGTATATTCCTCAGGGTGAAAGGTAAGGCTGTTAGGTATACGGAATGCTGGATGACTAGAGAAAATGAGAGTTTAGTTAAGAAAAAGAAGGAAGCATATGTCAGATATAGACAGGAGAGATTGAATGAATGCTTAGAACACTATAAAGGCAGCAAGAGTATACTTAAGAGGGAAATCAGGAGGGCAAAAGGGGACATGAGATAGCTTTGGCAAATAGGATTAAGGAGAATCCAAAGTGTTTTTTATAAATACATTAAGGACCAAAGGGTAACTAGGAAGAGAATAGGGCCACTCAAAGATCAGCAAGGCAGCCTTTGTGTGGACCACAAAAAATGGGGGAGATAATAAATGAGTACTTTGCATCGATGTTTACTGTGGAGAAGGACCTGGAAGATATAGAATGTGGGGAAATAAATGGTGACATCTTGAAAAATCTCCATATTACAGAGGACGTGGTGCTGGATGTCTTGAAACGCATAAAAGTGGATAAATCCCCAGGACCTGATCAGGTGTACCCTAGAACTCTGTGGGAAGCTAGGGAAGTGATTGCTGGGCTCTTACTGAGATATTTGTATCATCAATAATCACATGTGATGTACCAAAAGACTGGAGGTTGGCTAACATGGTGCCACTATTTAAGAAAGATGGTAAGGAAAAGCCAGGGAACTATAGACTGGTGAGCCTGACATCGGTGGTGGGCAAGTTGTTGGAGGGAATCTGGAGGGACAGAATTTACAAGTATTTGGAAAGGCAAAGACTGATTAGGGATAAGTCTGCCTGTGTGGGAAATCATGCCTCACAAACTTGATTGAGATTTTGAAGAAGTAACAAAGAGGATTGATGAGGGCAGAGTGGTAGATGTGATCTTTATGGACTTCAGTAAAGTGTTTGACAAGGTTCCTCATGGGAGACTGGTTAGCAAGGTTAGATCTCTCGGAATACAGGGAGAACTAGCCATTTTGGATACAAAACTGGCTCAAAGGTAGAAGACAGACGTTGGTGGTGGAGGGTTGTTTTTCAGACTGGAGGCCTGTGACCAGTGGAGTGCCACAAGGATCGGTGCTGGGCCCTCTACTTTTTGTCACTTACATAAATGATTTGGATGCGAGCATAAGAGGTACAGTTAGTAAATTTGTAGATGACACCAAAATTGGAGGTGTAGTGGACAGCGGAGAGGGTTACCTCTGATTACAACAGGATCTTGATCAGATGGGTAAATGGGCTGAGGAGTCGAGATGGAGTTTAATTTAGATAAATGCAAGGTGCTGCATTTTGGAAAAGAAAATCTGAGTAGGACTTACAAATTAATGGTAAGGTCCTAGGGAGTGTTGCTGGACAAAGACCTTGGAGTGCAGATTCATTGTTCCTTGAAAGCAGAGGCGCAGGTAGATAGGATAGTGAAGAATGCATTTGGTCAGAGTATTGAGTACAGGAGTTGAGAGGTCACGTTATGGCTGTACAGGACATTGGTAAGGTCACTTTTGGAATATTGTGTGCCATTCTGGTCACCTTCCTATTGGAAAGATGAACCTTGAAGATTTACAAGGATGTTGCCAGGATTGGAGGGTTTGAGCTATAGGAAAAGGCTGAATAGGCTGGGGCTGTTTTCCCTGGAGTGTTGGAGGCTGAGGGGTGACCATATAGAGGTTTATAAAATCATGAGGCATATGGATAGGATAAATAGACAAAGTCTTTTCCCTGTGTTGAGGGAGTCCATAACTCGAGGGCATAGGTTTAGGGTGACAGGGGAAAAATATAAAAGGAAGCTAAGGGGCAACCTTATCACCCAGAGTGTGATGTGTGTATGGAATGAGCTGCCAGAGGAAGAGGTGGAGTCTGGTACAATTGCAGCATTTAAAAGATATCTGAATGGGCATATGAATAGGAAGGGTTCAGAGGGACATGGGCCAAGTGCAGGCAAACGGGATGAGGTTAGGTTAGTACAATTTGGATCGAAAGGGTCTGTTTCCATGTTGTACTTCTCTATGACTCTAAATCCTCCTTTGGATCTTCTCTATGGAAGCAGTGTTGCATCTGCTGTTGTGTCTTTTTCATTTAGCATTAATTAAATGGCCATCCCCAGCGGCTGAGCCATTCTGCCTGCCAAGGTCCCTCTCAAGTCCAGTGGTCTACCTGTCCACCTCATTATTCTCCTTTTACCTTACAATGTCACTCGGCTGTGATTGCAGAAACCCCCACAAATGACTAGGCACAGAAAAACTTATTCTTGACTCAAAGCATGAGTAAGACAACTTGAAGTTAAATTTGATCTCAAACAAACCAATGGAGTGGTTAGGAAACTTGACAGTAAACTGTGACAAATGCTTCTACTCATAAAGCCATATGAAAGAGAAAAGGTCTTCACTGGAATACCAACCATGATTTTCTGTTCAAGTCCTTGAACCTGGAATCTTGTGATTCAATTGAGTCCATCAGAAATGAGAGGAAAAAATCAAGCAAAGTTGACTGGTTGAGTAGCCCAGTGTTCATCTGCATGTATGCAAACGCATAAGTATTACAAACAAATTTAGAAGTTGTTTGTGCAAGTTGTCACGTGAAGTTATAATATAGCGACTAAAATGGATACCTAGATAAAATATGGTCAAGAATAGAAACCAAACATTCCTGGCTAAAATGCATTTAGTTCAGAAAAGAAAGGAAGAAAAAGACAGGCATGTGACAGCTATATCAATCAAAGATAAATTTACAGCTCTATGGAACGGTGATGTATTAACACATTCAAAGACTGAATCTATTTGGTTAGAGTTCACAGACACAAAAGAGCTGTGGTAGTGCTGGGTGTTTAACCTCCCATTAGGAGGAAAATAGGGACATCCAAAGCTGACGCTCCCTGGCTGACAAAGGAAGCAGAGGCTGGAATAAAACAGAAAAATTAGGTTAATGACAGTTGTTAGCTGCAGAATATGGAAAGGGCAGAGTGAGACAAGTGAAAAAGGGATATGAAAATGGTAAACAGAGAGTAAACAAAAACTTTCATAGATAAAAGAGAACTTAAAAATCTGCTATCATGAAACATAACAGCATAGTTCAAGGAATGGTGGAGCCAATTATGAAGAAAAAATATAAACCTTCTTGGAGTTATGAAGGTTCTAATTAATTTATCAAATTAGTACTTTGCTTCTGCCTTCACTAAAGGTAAAGGAAGTCTTACATTTTTACGTCACTTTTCATGAGCACTGGGTGACTCAAAGCTCTTTGCAGATAATGAGTGCATTTGAAGTGTCATCATTGTCATAATATAGAAGGTCAGGGTAGCCTATTTGCACATAGTAAACTTCCACAAAGCATAAGTCTGGCATTAAGTAAAAGACAGAAGGCAAAGAATAGTGGTAAATTAAAAACAGAAAATGTCTGTAATATTCAGCAGGTCTTGCAGGAAGTTTGGAGGGAAAGCTAGATTTAATGTTGCAGGTCATCTGTTTCTCTCACAATCATAACTACTTTGCAGTGACAGAAAACTGTAGTTTTGATCACAAATTTACACATTTCTATAACTTGTTTTTATCCTTACCCTAACAATGGTTGTATATTATACAATGAGAAACTAAGTAACCAGCTATTGGTGTTGTGTTTTTGTTTTGTTCAGCATTCTGTATTTACCCTCTCCTCCAGTATCAAGGTTTGTTATCCCTAATTGTTGTATAGTTTAGTTTCTAAATTCTTTATGTTGCATGTCTGCTCTCTGTTGGCATTACCTCAATAACTTTTAGTGGGACTGATTCCCAGTAGAGCTCCATGACAACCAAAGTTGGCAGGCTCACTAAGGTAAATAACAATTGGCAGCAGTGTAAAAAGCCATATCAAAAGCACTCTGAGCAGCCAATGGTGTAACAATCTTCTTTTCACTGTGGGATTGCCAGTCTTGAAGTATGAAAGATGGTGAATGAAAATCTAAGGACTTTTTGCATGTAATCTCCAGAGAAATGCAACAAAAGATAAGGTTACTAGTCTCAGGAAGGGAAACAGATATACACAATTTGAAATTTAAGAAATTTGGCTCCACCGTACTTCCTTTTCTATGTTTTCAGTCTGAGAGTGTGAGTTTACTGGATTTGAATGTTTGTGTGTTCAGCATTTTAAGCATCTGTAAAATGATGAATCGCAGATTAAATGAGAAATACATATAAATAACAATTTCAATTAATTCAATTTTGTACTAATTATTGTTGTGGTTCTGTTTGCCGAACAAATCTTCTCCCAAACTTTGTACTAATTATAACTTATGGACAAAGGAGTGTATGCATGAAGTCACACAGAGTTCTGTTTGCAATTTGACGTGGCATTTGCAGCTAGTGAGGTTACATTCCTCACATTGCAAACATTGGTTTAGGTATTTTTAATCAGCATGTTATGACATATCTATGGGGCACATTGGACTGGACCTTCAGGCCAAAGTGTAGTGACACTCATTCTGACGCAAGAACCTGTTTGGTTAACATTTTGCAAATATTAGCGTAGGTCCCTCATTTATAAGCAGAAAGAAGACAACATTTTTGAAGGATTTTCAGCATTTTAAAAAGGTTAAAATGATAAAGAAAGTAAGCATCAAGTAAATTCCTTGCCAACTATGGAATTTGAAAAAGACATTTGGAAATGAATACATCCAGTATGGTGAGAAGTTTAGGGAATTGTATGAACCATATTTAAAGCATAATACTTGTTCTCGAAGAAAATTATTCCTCATTAGTCATGAAAATTAATTGAGTTGATCACTTCATTATTAACTTTATATACAAGGTAATACCCCTTGATTTTTGTTTTGGAATATGGCATCAATGTAAGAGTTACAACACAGAAAGAGCCCATTCAGCTGTCATGTCTATGCCAGGTCTCTCTGACAGCAACCTGAGAAACAGCTTTTGAGTGTGTTAGAAAATGTGTTTGTTTTCAAAAGTAACAAGATCTTTCATAAAATGACACTGGTTTTCAAAATTACTCACCATGAAAATGTGCCCCTACCAAGCTCCATACTTGTATATCATGTAAATGATCTTTGATACATGATAAAAGAATTCAATGGTCTTAATATTTTTTATTACCCATTTCAGAACAAAATTCAAAATCTCTGCCATACAGACTTAAATTTTACCATACTCTAGACTTTGCAGAGTGGCTCAAATATTCTGCAAGTCAACTCATGGAAGCTAAATCTTTTTTTGGAAAGTGAATGATCATTGGGAGTGAAGCATCCAAACTTCAGATAAATAAACCACAGGATATGCAGGTAACCATTGAGAAGAAGTTGGCATCACCACATTCCTCTGCTGAGAATCAACACAGTGAAACAACATCATATGAAGTCACTATAGTCTTACCAGATCATAGACTTCCCTTTCATTAGAGAGAGCCAACTGATGGTAATGGCCACCACGCTTCAGGTGAGGGAAAATGTTGAGAAGGAGAGTCTTTCATGGTAACCTCAGCTGGTGTGGGGATTGAACCCATGCTGTTGGTATCATAGTGACTTCACAAACCAACTGTCCAGCCAACTAAGCTATAATAACCCCCAGCAGTGAAAACAATCATAGGAGGGTTATAAACTGCAGATGCAAACACACAAGCAGCTCTTTAAAGATCAATATAGTCCTTAAGTAAGTGAAGGGCATTACAAGTTGGAAAAATATGATATGCAAGAGAAATCAAGCAGTTATACATATATGTGTACAACAGAGCAGAGAAATAGAGTCATAGAGATGTACAGCATGGAAACAAACCCTTCGGTCCATGCCGACCAGATATCCCAACCCAATCTAGTCCCACCTGCCAACGCCGGTCCATATACCTCCAAACTCTTCCTATTCATATACCCATCCAAATGCCTTTTAAATGTTGCAATTGTACCAGCCTCCACCACTTCCTCTGGCAGCTCATTCCATACACATACCACCCTCTGTGTGAAAAAGTTGCCCCTTAGGTCTGTTTTATAAGTTTCCCCTCTCACCCTAAACCTATGCCCTCTAATTCTGGAGTCGCCCACCCCAGGGAAAAGATTTTGTCTATTTTATCCTATCCATGCCCCTCATAATTTTGTAAACCTCAATAAGCGCAACCCTCAGCTTCTGACACTCCAGGGAAAAATGACCCAGCCTGTTCAGCCTCTCCCTATAGCTCAAATCCTCCAATCCTAGCAAAATCTTTGTAAATCTTTTCTGAAAACTTTCAAGTTTCACAACATCTTTCCGATAGGAAGGAGACCAGAATTGCACACAATATTCCAACAGTGGCCTAACCAATGTCCTATACAGCTGCAACATGACCTCCCAACTCCTGTACTCAATATTCTGACCAATAAAAGAAGGCATACCAAACGCCTTCTTCACCATCCTATCTACCTGCGACTCCACTTTCAAGGAGCTATGAACCTGCACTCCAAGGTCTCTTTGTTCAGCAACACTCCCTAGGACCTGACCATTAAGTGTATAAGTCCTGCTTAGATTTGCTTTCCCAAAATGCAGCACCTCACATTTATCTGAATTAAACTCCATCTGCCACTTCTCAGCCCATTGGCCCATCCGGTCCAGATCCTATTGTAATCTGAGGTAACCCTCTTCACTGTCCACTACACCTCCAATTTTGGTGTCATCTGCAAACTTACTAACTGTACCTCTTATGCTCACATGCAAATCATTTATGTAAATGATAAAAAGTAGAGGACCCAGCACCGATCCTTGTGGCACTCCACTGTGTCACAGGCCTCCAGTCTGAAAAACAACCCTCCACCTTTGAGCCTTTGAGCCAGTTCTGTATCCAAATGGCTAGTTCTCCCTGTATTCCGTGAGATCTAATCTTGCTAACCAGCCTTCCATGGGAAACCTTGTCGAACGCCTTGCTGAAGTCCATATAGATCACATCTACTGCTCTGCCCTCATTAATCTTCTTTGTTACTTCCTCAAAATCTCAATCAAGTTTGTGAGACATGATTTCTCACATACAAAGTCCCAAATTGTTAGCAAAATTTAAAAAAAGGCTAAATCAAAGGTGTGTGGAAGATTTTAGAGGGTTTGTCATTGCACGGCATAGTAAATTCACTCACCATATTTTACCAAACTCTCCTCATTAAGAGTCAAGAAAACACACCATCACTGCTACTTCCTCAGAAGGCTAAGGAAATTCAGTTTGTCTACAATGTCTCTTACCAATTTTTATAGATGCACCATAGACAGCATCCTATCGGGATGCATCACAGTGTGGTGCAGCAACTGCTCTGCCCAAGACTGCAAGAAATTACAGAGAGTTGTGAACATAGCTCAGTTTATCATGAAAACCAGCCTTCTTTCCATTGACTACATTATACTTCCCACTGCTTTGGGAAAGCAGCCAGCATAATCAAAGTCCCTTCCACCCCAGTTATACTCTCTTCCATCCTCTTCCACCAGGGAGGCAGAGGTAAAAAAGTTTGAAAACACGTACCAACATATTCAAGAACAGCTTCTTCCCTGCTGTTTTCAGACTTATGCATGGACCTCTCATATATTAGAATTGGTCTTTCTCTGTACCTTCTCTGTAGTTGTGACACTATATTCTACATTCTGTTCTATTACCTTAATATAGTTATGTAAGGCATGATTTGTCTGGATAGTGCGCAAAACAATACTTTTCACTGCATCTCAGTACGTGACAATAATAAATCAAATCAAATCAAATCAAATCAAATTCATCATGTCTGATATCTGTTCTATCTCACCATGTGCCATTCCTGGAAAACACAACACTCAGGGGCTATCCTAGAATTCACCAACATCCCTTGTGCTCACACCATAATTAAAAACCCATTGTGCGCTTGGACAAGCACTATCAGTCCAGAACTGCCATACACCAAAATCAGCATCAAATTTTGCAGTTGGGTTCCTAGAGCTCCTGCTGAATGGGGTGGTGCCAATGCAGATGGTCAGCAGGGGAGCCATGACATTAGAAAATGCCACCTTGGATGGAGGTCGATAGTTAGGTTAAAGAACTCTCACCATCTGGAGGAATGCCCAACAATGTAGATACAAGGTCAATATCCCTCTCACTCAGCCAGTGTGAGTGCTATCATCTTTCCTCTGATACCTCATATTCACTTTATCTCTGTCACTGGACTCAACTCCCACAAAGGCTCATACTCTACCACTCTCTTTGTGGCCTGCAATTTGTACCCTACTCACTCTCACCCATCCCAATCCCTGACATTACCAACCCTACATACTCTGCGCTATCTACTCATCCGTTTGGGACACCTCCCGACCTTCACTAACAATAATAGCTGTTTCACCATCTACCTTAATACCTGCTTCTTACACATTTCATCGAGGAAAACAGCCCACAATAGGGCAGAGAGGGTCAAGATCAGTCATACTCTGCCCCCGTTTAGCTCCTCATCCCTTATCATTAAAGTATCTTACCTTTGACTGCTGCAAGCAAGGCCTAGACTGGTATTGGAGGCTGTCCTTGACCTTGAGTGAGGGCTATTCCTCTTAAATTTGCTGAGGCCTGCTGACAACCATGACAAGCTTCCTGGCTTTGTATCTGTGCTGAGTGGCAAGGCAAAACAGCAAAAATATGAGTTGTCTGTCTGATGGGGTAAAGTGCAAAAAGGCAACACAATGCAGGGATTGAGCATCCAGGCAGGTTCAGAATAACTGAGGGCCCTGAGAGCAAGATAAGAGCTCAGAGATGCAGCAAAATTCAGTTCTTGAGCTGGATTTGTGTCCTGATTGTAAATGTTCTTGCTGCAGCATTGCAAAAGATAGTTGCCACGCAGACCAAGGTACAGCGTTAAAGTGCAGAATTCCCTTGTAAGTGGATTGGAGATGTACCATGTGGATTCCTAGAGGCTGGCACATACTGGATGCCAGGTTCGCTGGACATGATGTGTGCATGGTGAGTACCCATGGAGGATGCCCTGTGATGTTTGTGCCCAATTTCCCACATGGAGCAAGTTAAATAAAGTACATGCTCTGGTTTTGTGGTTGAGTTTTCCCAATATTGAGTTTTTTGGTGAATTGGGTAACATAGGATGTTGAATATTAATGAGGTGTTTCAGCATTAAAGGGATATTTGACAGGAATTAATATTCATCAATTGACATCTTGTCACTGTCAAGTGAGAACCATGCCACACCATTTGTGAAAAACATTAAAGGTGGAGTGCGACAACCTCAACATCAAGATGGACCTCTTCATACTTGTTGCCCAATTCTGCCACCCATCTCACCATAGCCTATGTCATTCAGTGCCACATAAGACCCTACCCTTAGAATTACATAAAATTTGCAGAACAGAGGTAGGCTATTTGACCCAGCAGGTACCGTTGATGTATCTGCTCCAAACGAACCTTCTAACTATTCTTCTTCATGTATTAGTATAACTTCTTATTACTTCTTTCTCTCATGGATTTATCTATCCTTTTCTTAAACGTGTCAACCCTACTCACATGAATTACACGACATGGGACTAAAAAAAAGCCAGTTTTAATCAGAAATAATTGAGTTCAGTGAGTATTTTCAGGGACTAAAGTTTACTGAATCGAAGTATGTATGCTCAAAACTCAATTCAATTGATCCAACTCAAGGTGCAGAAAAAGTGATGGGAAAGTGTAACTCTAATAGCCTTACAGTTATCTGAAAAATTGTGCAATGTTACATTAACAACTATGACAATTTATTTAACAAACAAGTGTGTTTGTAAAGCAATATTCTTTTTAAATCTTTAATTCTTCTTTGTTTACTGATTTGTAAGATTATAACACTGGTTTGTATCATCTTTTTTCTGGCCACAGCTGCACTTACGTTGTGGTCCCTCATTAAATTCAGTTCCTACATCAGTTTTATTGAAATCCTAAGAGATGCAATATTAGGAAATTCTGACCCAAAACTTAGAATTCATTAATGTATTATGGCACCAGTTCAGAGACCAACTTAATTGTACCTTATACTCTGCAGATTTACAGTGAACAACATACTCTATATTGGAAGGTAATGTAACAGCGAAGGATTTTGCTTCCATGTCTACACCCCAGGCTTCTTTCTTATATTCTTGATATTTCAGACTCATGTAGTGAACTAATCAGACTCAATCTGACTTCAAATACATGAGCCAATGAAACTCAACATTTCTGAACTGAAAAAGAATCGGCAGAAATATTTCAACAGATTGACAGTGTGGGAGTTCCATTGATGTAACAGGAACTGGAGCTCTTCTTCACAATCTTGAATCACCCAATTAAAGTAAAAGGATTTCTTTCACTGAAGCATTTTGACAGATTTCACTGAGCAAACTCTGACATAGCTGCAGTCTGTGCACATAGTTAAGAAAATTTGTTGGCTTCAGTGTTGTGCAAATTGAATACAACCTTTGAATACTTAGGCAAGCAGTGACTGATCATGTACATTGCCTGTACATTTTGTCTTACTTTATTGTTTTTGGCAGCTGACTGCCTCCCTGGTTACCAGCATATTTTAATTCCCACTCCCACCACATGCATAATAAAGAACATCATATAGTACAAGTTTTTTCTTGAAAATTCCTTTGTTGATGAAGAGTAGATAAGCAAATGTGATGGAAGAAATGAGTTGTATTACTATTAGACATCTTGTAAAAGGGAGCAAGATGATGTGATAGTATTTTTTTAGTAACCTAAGGTACCTTGCACAGGATAATTTACTGTTCTAAATATTCACAAAATGATATGATCTCTAAAAATCAGTGCAGCTCATGATTTGTCAGCTGTAGATAATTTGAGAATTTAAAAAGTCAGGATGAACATTGGAGGGATTCCACATTGCCAACACAAAGGACAAAAGTGACAATTTTGTATTGTAACAATTGTAATGCCATTAAACCTCTCGTAGCACTGTTCTATTTCCCTGCTAATGAGTGAACTGATGTTTAGCAGTAATACTGCCTTCTTTCATGAGACACTGATGACTATCAATCAAACTATCACCCTCACATTCTCATCTCGGAGAATCAGCATGCTGGTTTCTGAAACATTCTGCACTTATCTGCTTTTACCAGCCCTTGTCTGAGGCCCTCCTTATGAGTAATTATTGAGTGAAGCTATAGACATGGTGAACTAGAACAGGGTTCTCAACCTCTTTTGCTTTTGAGTCCAACTTTCCACAAGTCCATGATATAAAATTTCTGTGGATCCCCAGCAAAATAATTATTCTATCCATAGAAAAAAGCAGTTACATAATTAAAAATAGTGAGACAATTAAGCATTCATTATTATTATTTTTATTTTGCTCTCTTAATGTGAAATGTTGCTGGTGATGGATATCAGACTGAAGCTCAGGTAAGGGTCTTGTATAGTTTTAGTTTAAAAGAGGAAGAGGACATAAAAACAAATGACTATAGACCAGTTAGTTTAATGTTTATTGCCAAAGCAGAGTATTTAAAATTACCCAATAGAATCAAGCAGAATTATCATGACTTCATGAAAGGAAAGTCATGTCTGACAAATTTATTAGAATTCTTTGAGGAAGTAGCATGCAACCTAGATAAAGGAGAGGCAGTGAATATGGAATTTTAGGATTTTCTGACGGCATCTGATAAGATACCATACATTAGCCTAAATAATAGGATAAGCGTCTACGATGTTACAATAATAAAAGATTGAAGATTTGCTAACTACTAGAAGATAGAAAGTTGGGATAAGTGGGGCATTTTCAGGATGGCAAACTGTAACTAGTGAAGTGCCACAAGGATTAGTGCTGGGGCCACAATTATACAGAATATATTTGAATGACTTAGATGATGTAACGGAAGGTGCTGTAGCCAAGTTTGCAAATTAAAACAAAATAAGTGGGAAGGATGACATACAGAGTCTGCAGAAGCATATAGACAGGTTAAATGAATGGGCAAAAACTTGGCAGATGGAATATAATTTGGGAAAAGTGAAGTTATGCACTTGACAGAAAGAATAGAGGAACTGAATGTCATTTAAATAGAAAAAAAACTGCAGATTTGGGAGTCATACATAATTCTCAAAATGCTCATTCACATATTCAGCAGGTAATTGGGAAGGCAAATAAAATTTTGTCCTTTATTTCAAAGGAAAAAGCATCTAAAAATGAAGTCTTGAAAAAATTATCCAAGGCACTAGTCAGACCACAGCTGAATACAGTGAACAGTTTTGAGCCCCTTGTCTAAGGAAAGATATACTTTGAGTCTATCCAGAGAAGGTTCATGAGACTGATCTCGGGTTAGAAGAGAGTGAATTGTAAGGAAACGTTGAGTGGGTTGGGCTGTTCTCATTGGAATGAAGAAGAATGAGGGGAGACCTTATTGAAATATATAAGATTCTTAGGGGACTTGACAAGTTAGATGCAGAAAGGTTTGTTACCTCTTGTGGGGGAGTCTAGAATGAAAGGATCACCTTTTTAAAGACAGAAATGGAAAGGGATTTCGTCTCTTACAAAGTAGTGAATATGTGGAATTGTGGAGTGCTCTGGTGTATTCAAGGCTGCAGTAGACAGATTTTAAATCAGTAAAGGAATCAAAGACTATTGGGAAAAGGAAGAACGTGGAGTTGGGGATTATCAGATCAGCCATGAGAAAACATAAAACCTGCAACAGGCAAAAGCACCTCTTTCATGACAATTGTCAACACTGGAGGCCCACAAAGATGCAAACTCAGGCCCTGACTGTACCCCACCATGACTGTGAGGCGAAATTTAGTCTGAGTTCCATCTACAGATTTGCTGATGACATCACCATTGTAGGTTGGATATCAAACAATGACAAGACACAGTGAAAGACGCAGGTGTACAAATCTTTCTTCAATTTCCACCATCAGGAAGAAAGGAGATACCCAAGTGGCATCCCCTGTTCATATTTTATTTCTTTTTGTATGGAGCAGGCCCAGGCTGCAGTAGCAGCAGTGATGGTGGCTGCTTGTGCAGCTGAGCACAGCTCAAAAGTAAAAGGGAAAAGCAAACAAACACAGCAAAAAAAAATAAAGAAAACCAAAAGAGCAAATGTCTTCCCTAAACAAGGGGAATAAAAAAACTCTCCTCCTCCAAAGGAAAAGCAGAAACCAACAACAGCAGTAACATACTGACTGGAGCACCAGCCAGCACAGATTCAGTGGTCCAAACTGAGGAGACTCTAAATCTCCTGATTATATATATTTTTTCAAACAATAAAGAAATCCAAACAAAAAAGAAACAAGTATCTTCCCTTGACAAAAGGGGGGAGAAAAGACAAAGAAACCCTTCTCCTCCACAGAGCCAGCAGGAACACACTGACTGTAGCACCAGCCAGCACAGAGTCAGTGCTACAAACTGAGGAGACTCAAAATCTCCTGGTTATATATATATTTTTTTCTCTTTACCCCCACACTACCGCTTAATTGCGGTAGTACTTACGTTTTCCTCAGTCCCCGTGTTGTGTGTGTGCAGGTGTGAGACACAGTGAAAGACAACAGGTGTACAAATCTTTATTCAATTTCCACCATCAGGAAGAAAGGAAATACCCAAGTAGCTTCCCTTGTTTATTTGTTTTTTTAACCGCGTGCTCCTTCTCCAAGGACACCCGGGCTCTAACGTAAACCCCTGTTTATTTATTTCTTTCTTTTTTTTTAACCCCCACACTACCACCTAAGTGCGGTAGTGCTTATATTTTTTTCCCCAGCACCCATGGTGTGTGTGTGCAGGTGTGAGACACAGTGAAAGACACAAAGTGCACGAATCTTTATTCAATTTCCACCACCAGGAACTTCCCTTGTTTATTTTTTTTTTTTCTTTTTTTTTTCGTGTGTGTGCAGGTGTGAGACACAGTGGAAGACACAAAGTGCACGAATCTTTATTCAATTTCCACCACCAGGAACTTCCCTTGTTTATTTATTTTTTTTTTATTTTTTTTCGTGTGTGTGCAGGTGTGAGACACAGTGGAAGACACAAAGTGCACGAATCTTTATTCAATTTCCACCACCAGGAACTTCCCTTGTTTATTTATTTTTTTTCTTTTTTTTTTCGTGTGTGTGCAGGTGTGAGACACAGTGGAAGACACAAAGTGCACGAATCTTTATTCAATTTCCACCACCAGGAACTTCCCTTGTTTATTTTTTTTTTTCTTTTTTTTTCGTGTGTGTGCAGGTGTGAGACACAGTGGAAGACACAAAGTGCACGAATCTTTATTCAATTTCCACCACCAGGAACTTCCCTTGTTTATTTATTTTTTTTTCTTTTTTTTTTCGTGTGTGTGCAGGTGTGAGACACAGTGGAAGACACAAAGTGCACGAATCTTTATTCAATTTCCACCACCAGGAACTTCCCTTGTTTATATTGGTAACCCAGGGTTTACCAATTGGCTGACGTTAACAACCCTAATCAAGGATCTCATAGGCAACAAGATCCTCCCGGTTCCAATCACTGCACCTGTTTTGCAGAAACTAGTTGCTTCACTTTAAATATTTTATTCTTTGCAATAATTGCATTTATAACAAGACAGCATTTTTGACTTAACTCTTCAATAATTGCTGATCTGTTGTGTTGCTGCTTTATGGCAACTGACTGTTCTGATTAATTGAGGTGATAATGATTTTTTTTTAATAATTGGAGCATACTAAGCTTATATTTCCCTAACTCAAATGTCTATGGAGTGTCTCATTGTGTCTATATGTCTATGGAGTGCCTCTTTGACCAGATAGGATTTCCACACTTAACATTCAGTTATAAAACGTGGTGCTTCCATGCTAGACTTAATATAGTTTTCAACATCTATGCTATTAAAATTATGTCAAATGCTTCTTTAGAAGTAGAAAAAACATAATATTGAAGATGTGTAATGATGGTCATCCACTTTCCATTCCTGCTTAGAAATTATGCTGACAATAAATACATGGTTGAAAACCTTTTGTTATCTTTTCCTCATGCATTTTGCTAATTGTACTGAAAGCCATCACAGTGAAAAGCCTTATATTGGGATCTCAAGAGCCTCACTTGAAACATTTTGTAATTTTCATAATCTGTTGTCTTAGCTTGATTCAAGAAAGAATTTTTAAAATAAATATTTTATTTGGGCCTGTCAATGATTCTAAAATATTTCTTGAACACTATTTATAACATGGCTACGACGTGGAACTGATTCAAATGCTTGGGACTGTTTTTGATTCTCTTGAAGGACTATTCTTCTGAAAACAACAATCCAACGTCAGATGGATTGACCCCGACATTTCAGAACTTTCTTCGCAATGGTGATACTCTTTACTCTTGCAACATACAGAATACTGTTTAGCTTTATTTCGATGCAATAACGTGGGAAATAGTTTGAAATCTATTCAAAGTTTACGGCAGGTTTTTTTTGTTAACCATACTGTACCTGCAGGCACAGAAATCATTATAACTGCATGAAAATATTCATTTTTTTTCGTATTAAAGTCAAGTTTAATTTTGGCAGATTTAAAGGGAAGTTGGACTCCTTAAATTCAGATCCCACCATCTACACTCCTGCTACTACCCATACTGAAATTGTACAAATAATAAGGATTGTGTCAGATGGTCTGCTCATCAGTGAGCCAAATGAGATCCTTAAGTCAGTAATGAATGTACTCTTAAGGGCTGTATCTCACTGCCACTGGCATTTAACCATTGGCAGGAGAGGCCCATGGCAAAACAACCAACACAGCTGGTTTCCATGTGTGGGCTAGTGGTGAAGCTTCCTGACTCAAGCATTTAAATCATCAAAAATTGTCCTAGGACAAACTAAACAATGACACACACGAAAATTCCTAGAAGCATGGCATTCCAACCGGAACTCTCTCAACAAACACATCGAGTTAGACCTCATCTACCACCCCCTGAGAAAAGGAACGGGAAGTGACTTCAACACAGGAAATAACATTGCTACAGGAAATGACATCACCAACCCAATCATATAAATGGAAAGCAGGAATTTTCAGCATTGCTTTGCCTGAGGCCCACTGAAGGCTTTTTTAAAAAGATTACTTAATGTAAGTCCTTTTTATATCTATTTTTCAAATAATGAAACATTCTTGATCTAGGTCTTTTAATACTGTGTTAATAAAGGGATGTTCTGGATAAGTGCAGATGAATCTTTGATAACCACATAGTTTGCCCACTCTGCCTTGACGCATTCACAATTGGGATAAAATGTATTATCCTTTTAATGGTGGCACTGCAAACTGGGAATACAGCATTCACAATTATTCACAGGTGTGTTCATAATCTCCACACACAGATGTAGACAGGCACACAGTGGTAATGTCCCCATTCACATGTGTGAAAATATGATACTATAGTGTTATTTATAGACCAAAGCTACGGTATGTTTTGTATGTCCATAAAATTACTAATGTGTGTATTTCTGGAACTGAAAAATTGCTTGTGTCATTATCAATAAGGTCTTTGTGCCATATCCAGAAAAGTGGTTTAAATAAGGAGAATCCATCAAGATATGTAGAATGAGATATGGAAAAATAATTAAAGTAAAAATGTCCATTGAAAATGTGATGTTTGCAATAATATAAATTCACATATCAAGGAAGTTTTAATTGTGAGCCTGCTGAGTGACAAATTATAATGGCAGCATTTACCTTTTCTGCAATTGGCAATCGTAAGTGAATTGCTTTTTCTTTGTAATTGCTCTTTAAATCTATAAAATACTCCCTGCATTGATGATAAATTTGAATATTAGAATTACTATTAATGAAACTTGCATGGCTAATGTTGCAGTCAGTGTCTTGATTGTTCAGTGAAATTAAATTTGGATAATAATTCAATGCAGCGAATTCTAAAGTAATTCACATTCCACACCACATTATGTTACAAACTCAGTGAACTTACAGAAGTAAAAACAAATATGACAAAATTTGCCTTATACAAACATTGAGACTCATTTGTTTGTTGATTTTCCAGTAAAGCCATACAAACTGCTTGAACTAGGCTGGAAAATCAGTAAAGGGTTGTAGTAACAACTTCTATCATCCAATGGCAGATTAGAAAGTTTTTGACCAAAGTGTCACTAAGAGTATAATATGGGTGGGTGAAATATAAAATCATGCAAACTATGGGATGATGTAGAATAACAACAAGGGGAGGCATAGTGGCTCAGTTGCTGCTTCATAGCGCTAGCGACCTGGGTTTGATTCCCACCTCAGGCTGTGTGGAGTTTGCACAGTCTCCCCATGTCTGCATGGGTTTCCTCTGGGTGCTCCAGTTTCCTCTCACAATCCAAAGATGTGCAGGTCAGGTGAATTGGCCATGCTAAATTGCCCATAGTGTTAGGTGCAAGTATAGGATAGGGGAATGGGTCTGCGTAGGTCCTCCTTTGGAGGGTTGGTGTATACTTGTTGGGCTGAAAGGCCTGTTTCCATACTATAGGGAATCTAATTGAATATTCTCAGTTATTTGTGTCTTCTCATAGCATTTGTTTTCGTTTTGTTGCTCCAGCAGTGTGTTTTTAACTGTGGGCTACTTCACCAAAATCGAGTAACACAGAATATTTAATGATATGACTCAAAACAGCAATTTAATTTTTGTTTTTCCCTTTTTGGTTTGCGCTGTCAACTACATCATATTTAAGCAATTTCCCTCTCCTCTACTTCAAAAGGAATCAGTTCCAGCTTTTTACATATATTACTTTGATCTGGGAAATGAGCCAGTATTAAGGAAAGGAGATTACAAGATGCACCCTCTACTACAGTACAACATTCCAAAACAGTGTAGAAGCCAAATTGCAGACAGTGAAGTTCCAGAATTAGAAATATGATCATCTATTCCATAGATATAGGTAAAGGTCAGGTGTTTTTCCACTATTGCAGTCATGGGGGAAATCTAAGTCATTATGGCATGAAAATGTATAAAAAAGCTTCGTTACATTTACATGGAACAAATACATTCTCATGGTTTTCCCTGGAAAGTGGTGCATGGAACAGCTATATAACTGTGACAAATGAAATATTCATCCATTGAAATAAAATGGAACTGTGATTAGGTAAAACAAAAAGATGTGACAAATTGATGAAGTTTACCTCAAATCCTTAGTTCAGTCTACGAATTAGGTGTTCAAGACAAATATCAAACTCAGAGAGGCAGTGACATTGAAGGCATCAATCCTGGAACTACATAATGTGTTAAATACAATACGTGAATCAGTCAGATAATCATTGTGTAAAGTATCATTCATGGACAAAAACAATAGGCAATATGTACAATTCATTAATAGTGTTTCCTGACATGGACAGCCCTTGTAATTTCACAAATACTTCTGTGGATGTTAGTTGCCTCTACTCACTGCAGCTGCACTGCATTGGTCTCCTTGCAGGTACATAGGTAGATCCTTCAAGTTTAGATAGCCTCACTCATGGCATCTGCACCACATCACAGCTATTATTAGACAGTAAATTGATGTTCTTCCCCTCAAAAAGAGACTAAGAAATTCCCAGAAATGATGTGACGTCGTGAGGTATCCGTCAAAACTCTGTAGTGGGCTCTAACTAAGCTCCGGGACAGGAGATTCCGCACAGAATCGTATACCTCAAAAGTGAGCGCATAGATTATAAGTGTACAGTTGTTTTAACATAACGAAAAACAAAGAAGTGTGGATGCTGGAAATCTGAAACAAAAACAGTATTTGCTAGAGAAACTCAGCAGGTCTGGCTGCATTTATGGAGGGAAAGTTTGACCCAAAACATTGACTCTAGTTTCTCTCCACAGATTCTGTCAGACCTGCTGAGTTTCTCTAGCAATTTCTGTCTTGAACATTTTTTATTTTGAATATGCATATGATTTTAGTTTGGACCGATCATTAAAAATCAAATGCTTTATCATATTTCATACCCTTACATTTTCAACTTCAGTCTATTGTCTGTCACACAACAATGAAACATTACTTGTGATTTACAAATTGGATTGTTATAAATAGCATCAGGAAAATACCTAAATTAACACGGAACGTTATTGACTCTCCAACAATAAATATTTTCACTCTTTTAATTTCCTACTTACCTAACTTCCATAAAATTTAAGCTTCATTCATGAATGAGCACAGTGTTATAAAAACTATTCTAGGTAGAAGGCAATTTTCTGTTACATCACACTTTTATGCTTCAGATCATTTCATACTAATGTAGAAAATAATACATCTAAATCTAATTCCAAATATTCCTGTTGTGGACAAATGAGCAATCAAAAGTGGATCAAAGTAAGTGCTGGGGTAAAGAAACAAAACATAAATAAAAATATGGAGGGGGATGTTAAAATGAGAAAGTTTGGGAGGGAGATGGAGAGAAGCAAGTTAATGGTGAAGAAAACAGCAATGAAACTGCATGGAAGCAGTGGAGGGATTTGGAGTAGGGGAGGCAATTTATGGGAGCGGTAAGGGAGTCACAGAAGGGAGCCGAATATTTGGATCAGCAAAAGCAACGGATGAGTGGAGTGGGAGGGAGTAAGGTCAAGCAAACCAGCAGTGAAAGTAGCAGCGAGGTACTTGGTGAATGGGGACACAAGCAGGGGAAGAAGCAGCGAGCAGCTGCAGAAGCAGTGGGAGAGACTTAAGCTGGTTGTGAAATGGCGAGAAGCCATGGCAGAAGTGAGTTGGAATGGACTGGGAGCAACAAGAAGTGGATGCAGGAAAGTGGGAGGGAACAGGGGAATGTGACAAGAGCCAACGGGAGTGGTGGGGTGCTGTGTGAGGGAGCAGGATGGGAGTTGCAGGGATCCATTACATCAGTCTTCTTTTGGCATTAATGAGGGTGATAATGAGCAATAATTCCTGTTAATAGGAATCTTGCCACTCCTAAGTAGGAACCTCATCTTAACATCCAAAACTCTGTTGGGAAATGTAACTGTGCTCCTGACATCTTATACATCAGGTTTCTTTTCTGCTTTAATCAAGAAAGGCCTCGCTGGATTTCTCCTGCAATTCTCCCAGATTTCTCGCCTTCAGCCATGTTGTTCAGCAGTTTATAAGGTTACCCCCAAAGTATTTACACACATTTGTTTTCTCCTGTGAGAAATACAGATAATTTGTATACCTGAGGCTCTCAATTGGATAAGCAGTTTAGTTTCATGTGTTCATTCAGCTTTAGGCACTTAAAACATCAGTAACATGAGAAAACATGAAATAAACATAGTTTTGTTTCAAATGTGCATACCATCATCATTTTGTTTCCTGGAATCCTTTGACTTCGGCTCGTTCATCATCCATGAAACATGATGCATCCAGGTTTGATTTATTCTAGATACTGTTTTTTTCTGTTAAAAGATGTTACTGGAAATCATTTCAATTATTTGCAATTTAGAAATTCAAACTTTGTATAAATACTTGGAACACTGAATACACAAATAAGGAAAACATGCTCACACCACAGACATTTTTTTATGACTAATACTCTTCGCTCAGAGCTTATCTATTCACAAGGTATCATGAATGTGGATGTGTGCCCCTGAAGAATTTCCAGCCATTCATTTTTAGGCTTTGTTTATTCGTGCCACTAATCTAGGGTGAGCATTCCCTGCGCATAAGCAGGTATGGTGTCAATCTCTATGATACCACTGACAGTTGTGTCCCAGCCAGCTCCCTGCATTATTATGAATTAATGCAGAAAAGAAACCTGATGTAGAAGATGTCAGGAGCACAGTTACATTTCCCAACAGAGTTTTGGATGTTAAGATGAGGTTCCTACTTAGGAGTGGTAAGATTCCTATTAACAGGAATTATTGCTCGTTATCACCCTCATTAACACCAAACATTAGTTCATTAGCATTGAAGTTCCTATTCTACCATGCACTGGATCGAAACAACAGACATGTGCCAGCTTTTTGGTACCGTCATGGTACACCTCTGATCCACTTTGGAGTGCATTGACAACAAACATTGCAAGGCTGCTGCAAGGACACATTGCAACAAGGACAGGCCCTAGTTCACAGGCTGGACCAAGTTACCTCACAAGGTTGCACACTTGCTCTCTTAGTGCTCGCTCATTTAGCATTGACCTGGATGCTTACAGCACCCCCGCCTTGCCTTGCTTCACCTTTATGTGCTTTGCTCTTTCGGCCAAGTTTTTAAGGCTCACAGAACTGCTGCATTGCCTTGTCCCTTAGCCCGGATCCAAAGACAGGCAGTTTGTCACATTTAACAGCAGTTGGCAGTCATGCAGATTTACATGGCTAAATGCTACATCAATCTTACACATGTACCATGTGCCAGGATTTAATGTGGCAGACACACTGCACATACTGCAAGCAAACAGCCATGTCTCAAAGTCTAGGGGAGTAGTCCATACTTGTCCAAGGAGGCACCTATCATTCACAAGCTCCTGGTACAGGGAGTGAAGGTCAGCTTTTGATATTAGCACAGGGGCTTTGGCATGGTTAACATTCCAGTTTAGACAGTCACAGTCAGTGTGTCCACACCTTTGCAGTTTGGGAGTCAAGGAAACCCAATGGGGAGCTTTAGAGACATCAGTCAGGGATCTGGTCACTCTGACAAAGTTAGAAAGCTACAAAGGGATCAGTTCCATGTTTTACTTCTCTTTCAAGGCATACTGGGGACTCAAGAGTTAAACATTCCACTACCAAAAAGACTCACTGCAGTAAAAATTGCGTCTGTCCTCTGACAGAATAGACAGAACATCTCAGTAGGGAGAAGGCTGACTGAATCTCAGAGAAGGAATCCATTGGAGCCACACATGTGGATTTTTCTGCAGCCTTAGGCAAAGGTATTTGTCCTCCCCAGACAAGACTGACAGCCTTGGCCACAACCCTGTTAAACTGCCTCCTGCTCCCATTATCTTGCTTCCCCTCCTTATTAGCATAAGTATGTGAATCCCCTATTGAGAACAGACAAAGCCCTTCTGTTTTAATCTCTTCCCATCAACATATGATCATGAAGAATACAATAATCAGTCCCTGTAATCCATTCACTTGTTATCACAGGATATTGTCATTCACCGGGCCTTGTCAAGTTATAATTGCCAATCTTAAACAATATAATGACATCAATCATGTGACTTATAGACCTTTTGTATTATTCCTATAAAAAGTACTTCCTTTGTGTGTAGAGCAGAGATTCGTGGAGAAGTGTCACCACAAGTAGACGCAAGACTACATTTGGGGGCATTGAGGATCTCTCGCCGACTGTCCGATAATAAAGCATCTACCATTGTACTGAAACTTGTGTTGTCCGAATCTGTGGAACAAAATATACATCAATAACTCATCATTCAGAGATGTTCATCTAGGGTGTTTAAGGGATTGGCCATGGTCTGTGCAGAGCTCCATCCACTAAAAGTCAAGGGGGAGCCTGAGGAATTTAAGTGTGGGATTGGAGTCTGAATGCTGGGTTGTCAAGGGGCTTATAAATGTGACGCAGTGCAAGGTATGGGGGGGATATGATAAAGCTTGGGAGGGAAGGGAGTCATGTGAGACAGCAGGTCATCAATGTTGAGCAGCACTCTAGATTTGGGTAGTAGACAGTACACTACCTGTCCTGGCATGTCAACTTGGGGCAGGGGGAAGTGGGCAGTACAGACTCCTCTAGATAGGTTGGATGTTTAAGTTGGGGGTGGTGGGGTGGGAGGCAAAGCCTGAGAAGCAGTTGCTGTTGCCTAGAAATCATAAGCTCACAATGGAAATGAAAATGTCTGCAAACACACAGAGTGTGGGTAAGGGCTTCATTCTGTGAGGGAGGAGCTGCAGGTCAGTGCAAGATGAGGCCCTTCAAAGGGGAACGTGATTAGATGAACATCCATAAATGGTAGGTTAAACACATTTATGGGCTTAAACTTCCTTGGGATTCCCAGGCAATTGCTTACTGTGTTGAAAAGTGTGGCACTGGAAAAGCACAGCAGGTCAGCCAGCATCTGAGAAGCAGGAGAATTGACATTTCCGGCATAAGGAATGCTCCTCAGATGCTGCCTGACCTGCTGCGATTTTCCAGTGCCACACTTTTTGAATCTGATCTCCAGCAACTGCACTCCTCACTTTCTCCTAATTGCTTACAGTGTACAGTTCAAATCCTTGATCCAACTCTCCTGACATGCAGTTGAATGGTTGAACCTTACCAGTGCCTGTGATGCACGAGCAATGCCTGTGCACCTGCAAGGTGGAGTGTAGTTGCTAAAGTAGCAGTTGCATGTGTTTTACCCACAAGCTGCTTACTTCACACCATGGTCCATGGAACATCTGGTCAGGATAAGGATGGGTGTCTGTAGTACCTGGAATGTTGCATTTGTGATCACTCACACACACACACAGATACACAGAAACAGAGTACGTACATACAAAAGTGAGAATTCATTTGTAATGAAGTGTCGCTCATGCCACCAACGTGCCCAGGAAGGTCTTCTTCTTCCTTTTCCTAACAATATACATCAGTGTAGACCAAGGTTCCAGAGCTCAGGTAGAGGGAGCCTGCCCTCCAGTGGAGCCCTTTGGCCTAAGAGAACTGCCAATGTCAGTAAAGTCACAGATTGCTGACATCATGTGTCCTCTCCTGCCTGGTGCTGAACAGGTGCCTGGTCCGTGCCAGTGATCTGGGGCATTGCTTCCTTAGCCAGTGAGGGCTATAATCATAGGGGTGAAAGTCCAAACGTTGGGAATCCCAAAATCTACTGTGGCTTTTTCAGCTCTGTTACTGACCATTTCCTCTTGGGATGGGAGTGTGGGGTGCAGGTGGTGGTGTGCTGTTTGAGATGAAAACCACTGGCACAGCTGTTAGACCTGGTGCAGGCAGAGGAAGGTTGATGAAATGTCCCTAGTGGGTGAGTAGGTAAGACAGATGGCAGGCAGGGGTCATGGTGTGGAGGTTTGGGATGGGTAGGAGTGAGTGAGGCAGTGCTGCATGCAATTGTGAGATTTGTCGTCCATGAGGCTTGGTGGGGGGGTAAGTTCAGTAGCAGAGGGACACTGAGGACTAATCTGTGCGGTTGTGCAGGGCAGCTCTGGTGTACCAGCACTTAATCAGCAGTGTAGTTTATATATGATGCCAGTATCAGGGATGCCAGTCCTTTCCAAGATATCAGGGCACTGGCAAATACCTCTGGCTATGGAGAGTAGTAGAATTAGACTCGCATCAGAGAGGTGACTGCAGCCCTTAATCGGTGCAATTATAACGCTGTAGACTCAAAACATTAAGTCTGTTTCTTGGTTTCCCGTTGCTTCTAGTCCGGCTGGGCTTTCTTTTAATTTCATCCACATCTCCAGCATCTGGTTAGGAACCAGTATTTGTTCTTGTTTATTACCATGTGGAGAAAGTCGGTTCTACATTCTTAACAATCTCTCGAGATAGCTTGTTGATACCATTCAAAAGGGAGTTAGAAAGAAGGAAATGGTTACCAGTCCAGAAAATATTAAAGCTGTACCAAAACACTTATCTATTTCAAGGCTATGGGAAACATATACAAGCCAAAAATTTTATTTATTGAATGCACAACTATTATTGTCTTGTTTTCATTCAAATTTCAGTAAAAGGCCTGTGTATCCAATTAATATAATGAAGCTTTATAAAATTTGGTATTTAAACTCTCACATCAAAAATAAAGCAATTTTACAAATCCACCAATGAAATGATTGTTACTCTGCCAAAAAAAATTTACAAATTTCCATTCCTAATAGGAATCAACAATTACTGTGAGCTAACCATTAGTTTCCTGGCTGGCTGAACTTCAAAATTAGCAATAATGATAACGATTATAATTATACATTCTTAAGAATTATTTCAGCTAAATAATTATTAGATAAGCGTGTCTTTCCTACTTCTTTTAAATATGGATTGAAAGTATAATGTATTATTTGTTAGATGTTAATTATGGTGCCTGTACTGCTTTTCTACATATTTATTATAACTAATTATTGTGTACTGCCTTCAGCTACCTTCTTAATCAAAATTGAAATCTAAAGAATTAGCGTTTTGTTTGTGCTACAAAAGTAGGTTAATCTAAAACTGTCATCACTAGAAACAGTTAAAAATCACACAACATCAGGTTATAGTCCAACAGGTTTATTTGGAAGCACTTATGGGTGACACAGTGGCTCAGTGTTTAGCACTCTGGCCTCACAACGCCAGGGACCCAGATTTGACTCCCACCTTGGGCGACCGTCTGTGTGGAGTTTGCACATTCTCTCTGTGTCTGTGTGGGATTCTTCTGGGTGCTCTGGTTTCCTTCCACAATCCAAAGATGTACAGGTCAGGTAAACTGGCCATGCTAAATTGCCCATAATGTTAGGTGTACTTGTTAAGGGTAAATATAGGGTAGGGGAATGAGTCTGAGTGGGTTACTCTTCGGATGGTCCGTGCAGACATGTTGGGCCATATGGCCTGTTTCCATACTGTAGGGAATCTAATCTAATCATAACCTGGTGTTGTGTCAATTTTAGCTTTGTCCAACACTAGCTCCTCCACATCATCACTAGAAACATGATACCTGATTTCCAATAAGGCCATTGCCAGTTTATAAGCTGAAGTACAGGCAGTACAGCTGTTTTGACGTTCAATTTGTTACAATCTCTGAAAAGATTGCCAAATTACGTCACAAACTGGTTAGGGACCAGTATTTCTTTTTGTTTAAAGTAGACAAAGTTTAAAATCCCAGAGAATAAAAGAATAAACCCACAAGATTCCATGTTTTTGAACAAACTAAATAAACTTTAGAACAGAAATTTAGAAAAGTGAAACAAGCAACAGTATGCATTCATTTCCAAAATTAACACAAGGTCAATGTGGGTTAGGAACACAGCAACAAGAGAAGATTATTTCGCCTGTTGAGCCTGCCTAACTTCAATATGATCATTGTTGATCAAACGCTTAAATGCTATTTACTCACCCCATCACCATAACCCTGGTAACCAAAAATCTAACAATTTCTACCTTAAACATACTCAAAGATCTGAGTGTTCCCAACCCTCTGTGGTAGAGAATTCCAAAAATTCACCATCCTAAACAGACAAACTACAGTTGAATAGTCCATTGAGCACACAAAATAACTTCACAGTGATACGGACCCCTTACTCTGACAAGCCCAAGCAATAGACAATAGGCGCAGGACGAGGCTATTCAGCCCTTCGAGCCAGCACCACCATTCATTATGATCATGGCTGATCATCCACAATCAGTATCCTGTTCCTGACTATCCCCATAACCCTTGATTCCACTATCTTTAAGACCTCTATCCATCTCTTTCTTGAAAGTATCCAGAGACTTGACCTCCACTGCCTTTTGGGGCAGAGCATTCCACATATCCACCACTCTCTGGGTGAAGACTTTTCTCCTCAACTCTGTTCTAAATGGCCACCCCTTATTTTAAACTGTGTCCTCTAATTCTGCAATCACCTATCAGCAGAAACATGCTGCCTGCCTCCAGAGTGTCCAATCATTTAATAATCTTATATGTCTTAATCGGATCCCCTCTCATCCTTCTAACCTCAAGTGTATACAAGCCTAGTCACGCCAATCTTTCAACATATGATAGTCTCGCTATTCCGGGAATTGACCTCGTGAACTTATGCTGCACTTCCTCAATAGCCAGAATGTCTTTCCTCAAATTAGGCACGCAATATTCTAGGTGTGGTCTCACCAGGGCCCTGTACAGCTGCAGAAAGACTCTTTGCTCCCATACTCAATTCCTCTTGTTATGAAGGCCAGTGTGTCATGAGCTTTCTTCACTGCTTGCTGTACATGCATGCTTGCTTCCATTGACTGATGTACAAGAACACCTAGATCTCATTATACTTCCCCTTTACCTAACTTAACTTATTTAGGTAGTAATCTGCCTTCCTGTTCTTGCCACCAAAGTGGATAACCACGCATTTATCCACATTAAACTGCATCTGCCATGCATCAGTCCACTTACCTAGCCCAGGGCATCAATGTGGACTTCAACAGCTTCCTCATTTCCCCTTCTCCCACCTCACCCCAGTTCCAAACTTCCAGTTCAGCACTGTCCCCATGACTTGTATTACCTGCCTATTTTCTTTTCTACCTATCCACTCCCCCCTCCCCCCCGATCTATCACCTTCATCCCCTCCCCCACTCACCTATTGTACTCTATGCTACTTTCTCCCCACCCCCACCCTCCTCTCATTTATCTCTCCACCCTTCAGGCTCTCTGCCTGTATTCCTGATGAAGGGCTTTTGCCCGAAATGTCGATTTTACTGCTCCTCGGATTCAGCCTGAACTGCTGTGCTTTTCCAGCACCACTCTAATCTAGACTCTGGTTTCCAGCATCTGCAGTCATTGTTTTTACCACTCACCTAGCCTATCCAAGTCACCCTGTACTCTCATAACATCCTCCTCACATTTCACCCTGCCATCCAGCTTTGTGTCATCAGTAAATTTGCTAATATTACTTTTAATGCCTTCATTTATATTTTTAATGTATATTGTAAACAGCTGCGGTCCCCGAATCGTTTGTGGTACCCCACTGGTCACCGCCTGCCATTCTGAAAGGGACCCGTTTATCACGACTCTTTGCTTCCTGACAGCCAGCCAATTTTCAATCCAAGTCAGTATTTTGCCCCCCATACCATGTGCCCTAATTTTGCTCATTAATCTCTTATGTGGGACTTTATCAAAGGCTTTCTGAAAGTCCAGGTACACTACATCCATTGGCTCTCCCTTGTCCATCTTCATAGTTGCATCCTCAGAAAATTCCAGAAGATTAGTCAAGCACGATTTCCCCTTTGTAAATCCATGCAGACTCTGATCCATCCTATTATTGCGATCGAAATGAGTTGTAATTTTGTCTTTTATAATTGACTCCAGCATCTTTCCCACCACTGATGTCAAGCTAACTGGTCTATAATTCCCTGTTTTCTCTCTCCCTCTCTTTTCTTGAAAAGTGGGACAACATTAGCCACCTTCCAATCCACAGGAACTGTTCCTGAATCTATAGAATATTGGAAAATTATTACCAATGCATCCATGATTTCTACATCCACCTCCTTAAGTACCCTGGAATGCAGACCATCAGGTCCTGGGGACATATCAGCATTCAGACCTTAAAGTCTAACCAACACCATTTTCTGCCTAATATAAATTCCCTTCAGTTCATCCATTACCCTCGGTCAGGGGTGGGCAACCTGCGGCCTTAAGGCTGCGTGCGGCCTTTTAGGCCATTGTCTGTGGCCTTTTTCTTCAAAAGGAAATTTCGGATGAACATTTTCCCCAGTTAGCAAAGGTCATTGATGAACAGGAGGATTCTTGCGAATCATTTGAAGAATACGCAGCTGTTATAGACTTATTAATTGGAGAATACAAGAAAAGGTTCTCTGACATTGAGAATCATGACATCACATTCAAATTGGCATTTCAACTTCACCTAGTTGATGTCTCCAAGGCTCCTAAAGAACTACAGATGGAATTAATTGAGCTCTCAGAAGATGACATTTTAAACTCCTTATTTGACACTAAGATCCGATTGAAATATGGAAAAATGCAATAGAATATCCATGCCTTTGGCAACATGTACGAAAAATGTTTTCTTGCTTTTCAACCACTTATTGCTGCGAATCTACATTCTCCTACTTAACCAAAATCAAGATGCCCTTAAGGTCACAAATGACGGGTATCCTACAAAAAGCAGTCACAACAAAGTCATTAAAAGGTTAGTTAACTTTAGAATTAACATTTTTTTTCTCTTTTTAGTTAGTTAGCACATAGTAGTTAGATTTTTACAAAATAATGTGAATTTTGAAGAATATATAATTGAAGTTTCTTGGATGCGGCCTTATTAGACTACAACTAACATAATGCAGCCTTCCAACATGAAAAGGTTCCCCACCTCTGCCCTAGGTCCTTCAGCCACTATTACATCTGGGAGATTGTTAGTGTCCCCAGTGAAGACAGATTCAAAGTACCTATTCAATTCTTCTGCCATTTCCTTGTTCCCCATAATAAATTTACCCATTTCTGTCTTCAAGGGCCCAATTTTAGTCTTAACCTTTTTTTTTATTTTCACATAACTAAAAAAGCTCTTACTATCTTCTTTTATATTTTTGGCCAGTTTGCCTTCATACCTCATTTTTTCTCTGCTTATTGCCTTCTTAGTTATCCTCTGTTGCTCTTTAAAAGTTTCCCAGTCCTCCGGCTTCCTGCTCATCTTTGCTATGTTATACCTCATTTCTTTTATCTTTATACAGTCCTTAACTTCCCTCATCAGCCACAGCTGTCCCTACCTCGCCTTAGGATCTTTCTTCCTATTTGGAATGAACTGATCCTGCACCTTCTGCATTATATCCAGAAATACCTACCATTGTTGTTTCATTGGCATCCCTGCTAGAGTATTGAACCATTGAACTTTGGCCAGCTCCTCCCTCATAGCTCCATAGTTCCCTTTGTTCAACTGCAATACTGACACTTCCGATTCTCCCTTCTCCCTCTCAAATTGCAGATTAAAACTTACCATATTATGGTACCTACCTCCTCATGGCTCCTTTACTTCGAGGTCCCTGATCAAATCCGGTTTGTTGCACAACACCAGATCCAGAATTGCCTTCTCCCTGGTAGGCTCCAGTACAAGCTGCTCTAAGAATCCATTTGGGAGGCACTCCACAAATTCCCTTTCTTGGGGTCCATTACCATCCTGATTCTCTGTGGTGTAAAATTCCAAGCAGTGGAATGTGGTGAAACGGTTAAAAATTATGTCCCAATACATGTGTGAATCTAACCGGAATGGAGGTGTTGCTTAGTCCCGTGTGAATCTTCTTATCTGTATGTAACCAGAATGGAATGTGTTTTTTAGCCTTGCTCTGCTGTTCACATGAATGTTTATATCTGGAAAAGAGTATATCAGCTGAAAAAGTCTCCAGTTCGGTGAGTCTGCTCCGGGGTTACGTTTAACCGCCGAGCGTGGGTTGTTGGCAACCGCTCTACGAGAACTGACGGCTCCCAGTTTTTGTAACATGTAGAGTGAGTATAAGCCAGACCCGTTGTGCGACGCTGCGGGGAATAAAATGCCCATATTCTAGCAGTCTCGCCTCTTGGTCGTTTGTTCTGTGTCAGACTACTCTCCTACGAACCTGACCTTGAGAATTTTTTAAAACATTTGGCGTAGTCGAGCAGGGTCAATCGCAATTGAGGAGAGATTTTGATACAGAACAATGTTTTGGAAAAAGACTAAGAAACCAGAAGAACAAACTGTGGAGGTCCCGACCGTCCCGGGATGGCATGGATGTGGGCATGTACGTGGCAGTTTGTTTGAGAAAGGATCCCAGTCCTGCCGAAGAACCCCTTGCCTGGGGTACAGCGGAGGATGTGGGCATGTCCAAAAAGCTGAAGCGGAGTTAACAAAATTGAATGGGATTGAACTGAACTGAACTGAGTGGAACTGAAGTGAATCAAATTGAACGGAACAAAATGGAACTGAGCTAAATTGAATTGAAATGGACGGAACTGAATTGAACACAATTGAATTGAACTGAACAGACCTGAACTGAGCTGAATTGAATTACACTGAATTGACTGAACTGAAATTAACTGAAACGAATTGAACTGAATTAAGCATAATGTAACACATGTATTGGGCCAAGCAGTGGAATGTGGTGTAAAATTATGTCCCAATACATGTGTGAATCATAATGTAACACATGTATTGGGCCAAGCAGTGGAATGTGGTGTAAAATTCCAAGCAGTGGAATGTGGTGAAACGGTTAAAAATTATGTCCCAATACATGTGTGAATCTAACCGGAATGGAGGTGTTGCTTAGTCCCGTGTGAATCTTCTTATCTGTATGTAACCAGAATGGAATGTGTTTTTTAGCCTTGCTCTGCTGTTCACATGAATGTTTATATCTGGAAAAGAGTATATCAGCTGAAAAAGTCTCCAGTTCGGTGAGTCTGCTCCGGGGTTACGTTTAACCGCCGAGCGTGGGTTGTTGGCAACCGCTCTACGAGAACTGACGGCTCCCAGTTTTTGTAACATGTAGAGTGAGTATAAGCCAGACCCGTTGTGCGACGCTGCGGGGAATAAAATGCCCATATTCTAGCAGTCTCGCCTCTTGGTCGTTTGTTCTGTGTCAGACTACTCTCCTACGAACCTGACCTTGAGAATTTTTTAAAACATTCTCCCAGTCTACCTCCATGTTGAAATCCCCCATAACAACTGTAGTAATACCTTTGTGACAGGCCAATTTCAACTCCTTATTCAAATTACACCCTACATCCAGACTACTGTTTGGGAGCCTGTAGACAACTCCCATTAGGGTCTTTCTACCCTGAGAATTTCTCAGCTCTATCCATACTGACTCTATATCTCCTGATTCTATGTCCCCCCCCTTGCAAGGAACTGAATATCATTCCTCACCAACAGGGCCACCTCATCCCCTCTGCCTGTCAGTCTGTCCTTTCGATAGTGTGTATAGCCTTGAATATTCATTTCCCAGGCCCTGTCCACTTGAAGCCACATCTCAGTTATCCCCACAACATTGTACCTGTCAATTTCCAACTCAGCCTCAAGCTCATTCACCTTATTTCTTATGCTTCGTGCATTCATATATAATATTCGTAATTTGTTACTCCCCTCACCCTTCCTATCAATCCCTATTTCACTTGACTATACTATATGATCCCTTCTTGAGTTTTCTGTTCCATTGGTTCTGTTGTCTTTCTTAACTTCTCTTATTCTCACTCTCCCTTTAACTTCCTTCTTAAATTTCCAGTTTGTCCCCTCCCACCCCCACTATTTAGTTTAAACACACCTGTGTTGCAGTGGCAAACCTGCCTGCCAGAATGCTGGTCCCCCACCTATTAAGGTGCAACCCATTCCTTTGGTATAATTTATCCTTACTGCAAAATATACCCCGGTGATCCAAGAATTTAAATCCTCGCTTCCTGCACCAGTTCCTCAGCCACACATTCAAGTCCATTATCTCCCTGTTCCTGCCTTCTCCAGCTCGAGGAACTGGAAGCAAACTGAAAATAATCACCCTGGAAGTCCTGCGTTTCAGCCTTCTTCCGATTTCTCTGAAGTCCCGCTGTAGAATGTCCCTCTTCTTCCCGAAGTCATTTGTGCCGACATGCACCACCACCTCTGCTCTTCACCTTCGCCCTTGAGGATCACACCAACTTAAATAGAACTCACTTACCTTCCCAACAGCCTTTATGCTATGACCTCACTTCTGCCCAGCTCCGCTGCTCCCTGCTGCAAAAAAGACTGCTGGCTTCGAGGTAAGTACTTAAATAGAACTCACCAACCTTCCCAACAGCCTCTGTGCTCCGACCTCACCTCTGCCCAGCTCCTGCCGCTCTCTGACTGACCACATCCAAGCCCTTGAACTGATAGTGGGCACTGGCCTTGACTTACTATTCAGCACTACTTGACAGTAGCGCGTCACATTTGACTCAACTGAGGACTACCCGCTTAAACTTTGCAAAATGGCCATTTGGTTGAAGCACATGCAGTGTGTTTGCCGCATACACTTCCGTCACGTAATATAGATGAGGTATTGGTATAGCACCATACCATACAGCAACATACCCACTCCTTTTACTGACAACCATAACAAGGTCTATGACAAACAGCAAGGCATCATGGAACTTTTAAGCTCTGGCTGAGGAGGAATAGTGCAAAAAGGCAAGGCAAGGCAGAGATGTTCTGAGCATCCAGGAAGACACAAAGTGAGTCAGCATTAAGAGCGCAAGCAAAAAGCCTTGAGAAGCAAACCTGCTCCAATCCAGGAGTGCCTGCCAGGTGTCCCTTCTTATCCCTCTCTGTTGCATCCATCCAGCATTCTCTGACCCTGTTATGGATCAGATCAAACCCCCTCAAAGTATATTAAGAAGATATGATGTGGAGATGCCAATGTTGGACTGGGGTGGACAAAGTTAAAAATCACACAACACCAGGACGTGGTCCAGCAGGTTTATTTGGAAGCACTAGCTTTCAGAGCGCTGGTCCTTCATCAGGTAGTTGTGGAACATGCAGAAACTTGATGTCTGTGTTGAAAGGTGCGATCTTCTTGGAGATCCTCTTCACTTTGAGCTGGCAGTTAGTGGTGTCGATGGTAGCCAAGATGTGGAGATGTCAGTGTTGGATTGGGGTGGACAAAGTTAAAAATCACAAAACACCAGGTTCCACAGTTACCTGATGAACGAGCAGCACTCTGAAAACTAGTGCTTCCAAATCAATCTGTTGGACTATAACCTGGTGCTATGTGATTTTTAACATTAAGAAGATAGTCTTGCCCCTCACTTTTTTTAATTTTAAAGGTAAGTGTGAGGCATTGCATTCCAGCTTCAATTCGATTGGTCAAAATACACAATGTTAAGCATAATACACTTTATTTTTACATGACAGTTAAAATACTGACAAAATAAAAATTAAAGAAAAGAATTGGCTTAACTATAGCCCTTTTAAAATGCTTACCAAAATAATAGATATTAACTACTATTAATTAACTTTCCAATATAAAAACATCCCATAAACACATCCTTGTCAAAGGCAATTACAGTAAAATATATTGTCTCACATGTAATTCTAGCACCAGGAAAGGAACCCCAGCTTTTAATCGTAACAGAGAGAGGCATAAAAGCTTCCACATCCAGCTTCAAGACCCTAGCAATTGCAGAAAGCTAAAACTAACAATCTGGTTCTGAGGGAGCTGGACACCACCCATTCAGACTGTTTTTAATGTTCCAACTTTTAAAAAATCCCCAAGGCTTGACACCTCTGTCCCAATCTTTCTTCTTGAAAATAAAGGATAAAATAAACTTCTTAAAGTCATAGTATTGTCATAGCCTTCACACAATCGATCTTCCAGATCAAGGTCATGGTGTCCAATGAGATCTCTGATGACATACCTGAAGATGCTGAGGCTGTGCTCAAAATTCATCTCCCAATGTGTCAAGGCTCTATCCATCTTTTCATCCATGGTCATTGGCAGAAACTCAGCTCTGGCGAGTCTGCTAGCTGTATTTCAATACACAAACCAGTCTAATTTTCCAGGGCAACTCCAGGCTTGTCCTTGCCTGCATTTGTTGTTCTGTCCTGAGAATTCCATCAAGCCTGGTTGCTCAAAGGTGCCCATTTTGGTTTTGGGCCTTGGCTACCAAGCCACAATTCATGGCACGTCTTTGGGACAATTTCTTTGACAAGCATAAAGTTAAAAATCACACAACACCAGGTTATAGTCCAACAGGTTTAATTGGAAGCACACTAGCTTTTGGAGCAACGCTCCTTCATCAGGTGATAGTGGAGGGCTCAATCCTAACACAGAATTTATAGCAAAAATTTACAGTGCAATGTAACTGAAATTATACATTGAAAAATTGATTGTCTGTTAAGCCTTTCATCTGTTAGAATACAGTGATAGATTCACTTCTTTCATGTGTAAATCACAAAACCTTTTTTTTAAAAAGTTGCATTCTCGGGCGGGTTAGCTGTTAACAATGGTGATAGCTAGACAATATATTGAAGGTGTTGGCCCCCTGTGTTCTCTGTCTATGCCATGATGCTTAGAATGATTCTAATCTAAAAAGTGAGATAACAGTTTTACATAAATTCATGCAGGTTTTGAGCTCAGAGTTCTACATGAATGCATGCAGTTTTTGAGCAAAGTACAATGTAACCCTGCAAGTACAAATTCACCCCACAAAAGAGATGTGTGCATGTGGGTCTTTGTCTGTGTGTGTGTGCCTGTCTGGGTTGGGGGTTGTGAGTGTGAGAAAGTGTATGTGTGTGTGTGAAGTGAGTGCAGAGTGTCTTAAGTCTGTGAGGGGGTGATGTGTGAGTGTGGGAGTGTGTGTGTCTGTAAGGGTGTATGTGGGTGTTATGACACCAACCAGATAGCAGACTATACCAGACTTGGTCTTGAACAATGAGACAGGATAAATTCGTGGCCTCATAGTGAAAGTGCCTGTGGGTACTTTAAATAAAGGCAAATAGGAGGGTATGAAAGCAGAGCTATCAAAAGTGATCTAGAAATTTAGGTTAAGGGTAGTTCAGTAGAGATGCAGTGATTAACAATTAAGGGGATATTCCAGAAAGTGCAGAATATTCCAACAAAAAAGAAAAAAAATCTAAGGAATGGACCCATCACTAATCTTCGCTTTCAATTGTGCTAGTGTCATGTTTAATTAACAGAGCCACTCCTCCATCTTTCCTAGCTTTCTGTTCCTCCTAAATATCAAAATCAAATCAAAGAAAAGGCACATAATTGTACAAATAGAGGTGGCAAATCAGATTGGAAAGAATATAAAATAAAGCAAACAATTACTAAATGATTAACAAGGAGCAAAAAATTGGAGTACAAGAGAAAATTATCCAAAAGTATAAAAACAAATAGAAAAAGCTTCTTCAGATATTTAAAAAAAAGTGAACACAGTAAGTGTTAGTAATACAGACAATTAGCAAAGGATTTCAATTCTTGCCAAACATGCGAGGACTAGATTACCATACCATGTGATACAAAACATGTGCAATATTAATAAAACGAATGTACAATTCTTTGAAAACAGGTTCAAGATTCTAAACAGTCAGCAATCAAGACTGAGACATTAACTGCCATAGCCAGGAAACCAGCTTCACAAGGATTTTGCATTCAACTGTTCTCCAAAGTAAGGACACTGGAAACATGCTCAAATTGCAGTGATAATCTGTTAACATAGGTGTCCATCTTTGACAGTGCTCTAGTATATTTCAGAAAACAAACTTCTTCAACAGTGAATTGCCTCTATTCTACCAAAATTTATATATTAGGAGACTCAAGGTGACAAAAGATTTGACAAATGTCTATATATTGGCTTCTGCATCTGACTGTTGCTTTGCTTGGGCTCTGTCACATGCTCATGGAGTCATTAAGAACATTGCCTTGAAAATATCAAATGGTCAAATGTGCTTTCTGACTTTTACATTGAAATGCTAGAGCAACAGAACATTCTCTTGTGAGGCAATCTTCAAGTAACAGTCTTAGTCATTGGATTTACGTTCTGGAATGTCTCTGTGAACAGTCATATCTGCACAAATTTCTTATCGGGATGAAAGGAACACTGAATGGCTCAATCAACAGGTTCAAGAACAGCTTCTTCCCTGCTGTTCTTAGACTTCTGAATGGACCTCTCAAATTTCAAATCTAATATTGATCTTACTTTTTGTCCATATTCCCTGCAGCAAAAACGCTGTATTCCTTGCTCTGTTCAATGATCTTTTTATGTTCTGATCTGACTACTGTATGTAAAAAAGGTATTTATGGCAACAGTAAATCAACCAAATCAAATCCCAACTCTTGGAACACAGGCTCTTAAGATCTGACCCAGGAGAAAGTTCCCCAGAAGTTGGTATTCTTGTTCTGGCTGATCAGGTTCTTTGGGAAAGAATGCAGAACCTGCCAGATATGGGGGTTGTTTGGTCTGCCTTGGTAGTGTGTTGGAAATTTAAATAGAAAACATAAAATAGCCCTCCGATCATCACCGCCACACACTCTCTAAGCCCAATCCTTGCCAACCCATCACACGCCCACTTCTCACAACTTCATAACCTTCACACCAAACTCTGCTCCCTAACCCCACACCTCATGGCCCTTCGTACCCTCAATGACAATCCACATAATCACCACTCTCTGGATGAGCAAATTTCTTCTCATCTCGGTCCTAAATGTTGTACTCCATATCCTTAGATTATGATCCCTGGCTCTGGACTCCTCCATCAGAGGGAACATTCTTCCTATATTTACCCTCGCTATCCTTTTATAAGTTTCCATAAGAAGCCATCATTAATATACGCAATGCAATTAATTTTCACTGGCTTTTGTTCATTATTAGAGCATTTATAATGTACAGTTGAGTGTTCTACCATACAATTGGGTTCTGAATACATTCTGGAAATGTGTTGCTGGAAAAGCGCAGCAGGTCAGGCAGCATCCAAGGAACAGGAGAATCGACGTTTCGGGCATAAGCCCTTCTTCAGGAATGGGGAAAGTTTGTCCAGCAGGCTAAGATAAAAGGTAGGGAGGAGGGACTTGGGGGAGGGGCGTCAGAAATGTGATAGGTGGAAAGAGGTCAAGGTGAGGGTGATAGGTCAGACTGGGGTGGGGGCGGAGAGGTCAGGAAGAAGATCTCAGGTTAGGAAGGCGGTGCTGAATTTGATGGATTTGACTGAGACCGGGTGGGGGGAGGGGAAATGAGGAAACTGGTGAAATCCGAGTTCATCCCTTGTGGTTGGAGGGTTCCTAGCCGGAAGATGAGGCGTTCTTCCTCCAACCGTCGTTTTGTTGTGGTCTGACGATGGAGGAGTCCAAAGACCTGCATATCCTTGGTGGAGTGGGAGGGGGAATTGAAATGTTGAGCTACAGGGTGGTTGGGTTGGTTGGTCCGGGTGTCCCAGAGGTGTTCTCTGAAACGCTCCGCAAGTAGCCGGCCTGTCTCCCCAATATAGAGGAGGCCACATCGGCTGCAGAGGATGCAATAGATGATATGTGTGGAGGTGCAGGTGAATCTGTGGCGGATATGGAAGTTTCCTTTGGGGCCTTGGAGGGAGGTGAGGGGGGAGGTGTGGGCGCAAGTCTTGCACCTCCTGCGGTTGCAGGGGAAGGTGCCGGGAGTGGAGGTTGGGTTGGTGGGGGGTGTGGATCTGACGAGGGAGTCACGGAGGGAGTGGTCTTTACGGAATGCTGATAGGGGAGGGGAGGGAAATATATCCTTGGTGGTGGGGTCCGTTTGGAGGTAGCGGAAATGACGGCGGATGATGCGCTGTACATGGAGATTGGTGGGGTGGTAGGTGAGGACCAGTGGGGTTCTGTCCTGGTGGCGGTTGGAGGGGCGGAGTTCAAGGGCGGAGGAGCGGGAAGTGGAAGAGATGCGGTGGAGGGCATCGTCGACCACGTCGGGGGGGAAATTGCGGTCCTTGAAGAAGGAGGCCATCTGGGTTGTGCGTTTTTGGAACTGGTCCTCCTGGGAGCAGATGCGGCGGAGTCGAAGGAATTGGGAGAATGGGATTGCGTTTTTACAGGGGGCAGGATGGGTGGAGTTGTAGTCCAGGTAGCTGTGGGAGTCGGTCGGTTTGTAGTAGATGTCCGTGTTGATTCGGTCGCCTGAGATAGAAATAGAAAGGTCGAGGAAGAGGAGGGAGGAATCTGAGACTGTCCAGGTGAATTTGAGGTCGGGGTGGAAGGTGTTGGTGAAGTGGATGAACTGTTCAACTTCCTCGTGGGAGCACGAGGCGGCGCCGATACAGTCATCGATGTAGCGGAGGAAAAGGTGGGGGGTGGGGCCAGTGTAGTTGCGGAAGATGGATTGTTCCATATATCCTACGAAGAGGCAGGCATAGCTGGGGCCCATGCGGGTGCCCATGGCTACTCCTTTCGTTTGGAGGAAGTGGGAGGATTGGAAAGAGAAGTTGTTCAGGGTGAGGACCAGTTCAGTCAGTCGAAGGAGGGTGTCAGTGGAAGGGTACTGGTCGGTACGGCGGGAAAGAAAGAAGCGGAGGGCTTTGAGTCCTTCGTGATGGGGGATGGAGGTGTACAGGGACTGGATGTCCATGGTGAAAATAAGGCGTTGGGGACCGGGGAAGCGAAAATCATGGAGCAGGTGGAGGGCATGGGTGGTGTCCCGAACGTCGGTGGGGAGTTCTTGGACTAAGGGGGACAGGACGCCAGCTCGCAGATACCTCCTCCTACTGCCCCCTTGACCATGACCCCACCCCCCACCCCCAAACCATCATCTCCCAGACCGTCCATAACCTCATCACCTCGGGTGATCTCCCATCCACCGCCTCCAACCTCATAGTCCCACAACCCCGCACCTCCCGCTTCTACCTCCTGCCCAAAATCCACAAACCTGACTGCCCCGGCCGACCCATTGTCTCCGCCTGCTCCTGCCCCACCGAACTCATCTCTGCGTACCTTGACACCGTCCTGTCCCCCTTAGTCCAAGAACTCCCCACCTACGTTCGGGACACCTCCGATGCCCTCCACCTGCTCCATGATTTTCGCTTTGCCGGTCCCCAACGCCTTATTTTCACCATGGACATCCAGTCCCTGTACACCTCCATCCCCCATCACGAAGGACTCAAAGCCCCCCGCTTCTTTCTTTCCCGCCGTACCGACCAGTACCCTTCCACCGACACCCTCCTTCGACTGACTGAACTGGTCCTCACCCTGAACAACTTCTCTTTCCAATCCTCCCACTTCCTCCAAACGAAAGGAGTAGCCATGGGCACCCGCATGGGCCCCAGCTATGCCTGCCTCTTCGTAGGATATATGGAACAATCCATCTTCCGCAACTACACTGGCCCCACTCCCCACCTTTCCTCCGCTACATCGATGACTGTATCGGCGCCGCCTCGTGCTCCCACGAGGAAGTTGAACAGTTCATCCACTTCACCAACACCTTCCACCCCGACCTCAAATTCACCTGGACAGTCTCAGATTCCTCCCTCCCCTTCCTCGACCTTTCTATTTCTATCTCAGGCGACCGAATCAACACGGACATCTACTACAAACCGACCGACTCCCACAGCTCCCTGGACTACAACTCCACCCATCCTGCCCCCTGTAAAAACGCAATCCCATTCTCCCAATTCCTTCGACTCCGCCGCATCTGCTCCCAGGAGGACCAGTTCCAAAAACGCACAACCCAGATGGCCTCCTTCTTCAAGGACCGCAATTTCCCCCCCGACGTGGTCGACGATGCCCTCCACCGCATCTCTTCCACTTCCCGCTCCTCCGCCCTTGAACTCCGCCCCTCCAACCGCCACCAGGACAGAACCCCACTGGTTCTCACCTACCACCCCACCAATCTCCATGTACAGCGCATCATCCGCCGTCATTTCCGCTACCTCCAAACGGACCCCACCACCAAGGATATATTTCCCTCCCCTCCCCTATCAGCATTCCGTAAAGACCACTCCCTCCGTGACTCCCTCGTCAGATCCACACCCCCCACCAACCCAACCTCCACTCCCAGCACCTTCCCCTGCAACCGCAGGAGGTGCAAGACTTGCGCCCACACCTCCCCCCTCACCTCCCTCCAAGGCCCCAAAGGAAACTTCCATATCCGCCACAGATTCACCTGCACCTCCACACATATCATCTATTGCATCCTCTGCAGCCGATGTGGCCTCCTCTATATTGGGGAGACAGGCCGGCTACTTGCGGAGCGTTTCAGAGAACACCTCTGGGACACCCGGACCAACCAACCCAACCACCCTGTAGCTCAACATTTCAATTCCCCCTCCCACTCCACCAAGGATATGCAGGTCTTTGGACTCCTCCATCGTCAGACCACAACAAAACGACGGTTGGAGGAAGAACGCCTCATCTTCCGGCTAGGAACCCTCCAACCACAAGGGATGAACTCGGATTTCACCAGTTTCCTCATTTCCCCTCCCCCCACCCGGTCTCAGTCAAATCCATCAAATTCAGCACCGCCTTCCTAACCTGAGATCTTCTTCCTGACCTCTCCGCCCCCACCCCAGTCTGACCTATCACCCTCACCTTGACCTCTTTCCACCTATCACATTTCCGACGCCCCTCCCCCAAGTCCCTCCTCCCTACCTTTTATCTTAGCCTGCTGGACAAACTTTCCCCATTCCTGAAGAAGGGCTTATGCCCGAAACGTCGATTCTCCTGTTCCTTGGATGCTGCCTGACCTGCTGCGCTTTTCCAGCAACACATTTCCAGCTCTGATCTCCAGCATCTGCAGACCTCACTTTCTCCTTCTGAATACATTCTGTCTAGTCCTATTATATTAATACACAATAATTGATGACCTACAACAAAAACTGCAGTACAGAACCTCCGTGACAATACAAAAGAGTTATTGGAGGATTACAGTTGACAATCTGAAGTGATTCACAGCCTGAACAAAGAAGTAGCAGAACTGGAAACTGTGCATAAGGAGCCCTTGACGCTTTGTAGAGATCAAGAAATAGGACTTCCAATTCTACACAAAACTCACCTGCTTCTTTCTCAGTGCCAAAAAGGCTAAAAGTAAGTTATAAAAAAATACTTAGGAGTTAAATATTGAAGCAGTTGATACAAGAAATTTGAAAACCTATGCTCTTTTTAGAAAAAGGACACTTTTGGGATGGAGAGTGTGGTAAAGGCTCATAACCAACTACAAGATCTCTGTGGAAACATCAATGTATTTTGTCATAATGGGTAGGATCCAGTGGCACAGACTACATTGGAGTTTCTTTCAAGTAAGGATATATCAGTGAACCACAATGGAAATGGGAAGGTATTCCTCCTTGGCTAAAGTTCATCATCCTACTGTACCAAGGTAAGCATTCTAGCATACACAGTGCAATTCATTCCCATTAGTCATTGAGATGTACAGCATGGAAACAGACCCTTTGGTCCAACCCGTCCATGCCGACCAGATAGCCCAACCCAATCTAATCCCACCTGCCAGCACCCGGCCCATATCCCTCCAAACCCTTCCTATTCATATACCAATCCAAATGCCTTTTAAATGTTGCAATTGTACCAGCCTCCACCACTTCCTCTGGCAGCTCATTCCATACATGTACCACCCTCTGTGTGAAAAAGTTGCCCCTTAGGTTTCTTTTATATTTTTCCCCTCTCACCCTAAACCTATGCCCTCTAGTTCTGGACTCCCTGACCCTAGGGAAAAAACTTTGTTTACTTATTTTATTCTATTTCTTATGGATTTCCAATAATTGAGCACTTCCTGTGCACAGCCAGCAATCTGGCAATCTGGTTCTAAATATAACATTCAAAAGGTTACTTCTTCTCAATCGAAAGATTACCTTCTCATGGAATGAAAGGGAGGCATTATAGTGCAGTGAATGTTAGTGGCACAGCTATTTGTGCTGGCACAGGTGATGGAAAAATTGTGAAGAGTTCCAAGGGAGTGAGGTGGCAATGTGGAGGCCATGCAGGGTCAGCAAGCTGGGGGTTGGGAGGAGGGAGTTTACCAGGAGAGAGTGAGGGAATATGTTGCATATGATAGTGAGAATGGTAGAGTATGAGCCTAAGTGGGAGGAGTATGTAGTAGCAGAGTTGGAGTGAGTGTGAGGCAATTGATGGAGGTGCATGGCACTTACTCTGGTGGAGAGAAGAAGGTCATTGATCTTTTTATAGGTCTGTTGGCCATTTCTCAGCACTTTTGGCAGGCCCTGACCAGCTACACCAGAATTTTGAAAGGCAGCTTACTTTTGACCAGTGGAAATGAACACTTAAGACAGAAGATACTTATGAAAATTGTCATGAATTAAATCTCCTTGAGGAGTTTAAAAACTACATCAACATTCCAGTAAGAATATACCTTGAGGAAGAGAGAGTGACTGGGACAAGGCAGACAGATACATTGCCTGATAGTTACCCACAAAACACTGTCCTGGACAAAATCCTTCCCGACCCATCCCAACCAACCGGAAAGGACAGAGGTGGAGAGAATGAAAGGACACGGAGGGAGGGAGGGAGGGATGGAGGGAGGGATGGATGGATGAATGTTGGGTATTCTCCAAGCTAAGAAACTTGCCTGTTTTAATGACAGAAAGATAATGCATGCTGAAGGCTACGGGAAAGACCAGGCTCTTATATTCCATGCAGACAATGGGGGTCAGTCAAAGAGGGTAGCAGACGAGGCTTACTGCAGCTGTGAGTCACTGTAAAGACACCCATTTTCCAAAGACTGAAAATCATTCCCATCAAAAAATTGGGAATTGATTCAATTCTTCGCCTGGTTTGATTTGAGATCCAGTCTGACCAGGCCACAGATTTCTTTATTTTCAAAATATACCACAAAGATGTGGGTAATCAGGCTTGAACAGAGAAAGTCGTATCATGTCCAGCGGAGAGGAGGGGTGGGGGCGGTATTACTGTAGCACCATCACATGGTCAGGATATACTGCCATGAGTTGCTTTATGACTTGGAGCGTATGTTGTTCACCACCAGGTACTCACCCAATAAGTCCATCAGATTTACTCTGTTTGAGTTAGTTTATGGGGATCAAGTACAAGTTCCTCTGAAACTAATCAAGGAGGGGTCTCAGAAGGAGAAAGCTTTCACCTTGTGACTCACACAAGCCTGTGAAGTGATTTGAGAATTCGAGAATAATCCATCAAACATGATGAAACCTAAAGCAAACAAACCTTACTGCTTCATACTTCTTCCTCTATTCATTTCAGCTCAGCTGCCTGTGGTGCCATAAACATGGCTCTGACTGCAATCCCTAAAAACCCATTGCCCCCCACCATAAACCATCATGGAAACCTAATTTGCAAATGGGATCACGAAAGGACACCTGCACTACATGCTTTTGGTTCCCTGGCACTGCCTGGTGTTCACCCACTCATTGTCTGCCACTATGCTCCTAGTTTGCAGTGTGACCATCTCACTGAATGTGCTATGTCGCTCTCAGCCTCACTAATGCTCAAATTCCAAACCCTCTTGACAATTCCAATGCATACCATTGTTGAGATCACTGATAGCGTCCATGACTTTCTAAATATTTCAGACCCATATTTCACATGACTGAGTTGCCCTGCCTTGCTTTAAAATTTAATTCACGTTTCTTAATTGTATTCACTCTTAGTAAATCTTACTACTGTTGATAAATCTTACTAGTACTGAAAAATCTGACTAATACACAATCCTTAAAAGCAGTTACTCATAACCAGTAAATCTATGACAATCTAGTGATGTTGCTGATTTTATTTTCAAATCTGATGTAACTGCAACTATCAGACTCATCTCCTCTCCCTCTGCTAACACCTGAAGGGATGTGCCCTGGGCCCAGTGTATCATTGACCAAACCCTATCCTGATTGGCTTACCTTTCAGTTGCTGTCACTCTACAGCTTTCCTGTGATCTCACTGAATTTTTTTTAATTGCAAAAATGTACTTTATTCATAAAAAAATCTTTATGTACTTACAAATACTATTCTGTCAGACTTTGCAGAGGAAGAAAACAAATACATCGGAATTTGACAAACCTCAGAGTTTCCATGCAGTTGCAAACAAAGGCATTTTCTACTCAGAAAAGGACACCAATTACATTTGTTTTGAGGCAGCAAGAGGATCTAACAACTGAACAGACCCCCATTGCACTTTGGCAAAATGACCTTAGATGGCGGTCTTTCCCCACAGTGCCTTAGCAGCAGCTGCCCCAAGCTTTTGTACATCCCTCAGCATGTGGTCGTGGACCTTGAAATGTGTCAGACTGTGACACATGGTTAAGGTAAACTCTTTACACTGTAAAACCAGCAAGTTTCGGGCTTGGTCGATATTGATCACTGTTTGTGTCCAAATGCCTGTTTCAGCATTCCTTGTTCACCTCAACCGCTAGGTGCTTCTAGGTCCACTGCTCACACATTCCTCTTGCTGATGCTGACTGCCTCCTCATGTAAACCCCACAAAACAAATCAAAGATGGTGGCAGGTCAGACATCTGCTTTATTCTTTCAGCTCATTCTGTGGGAAATTACAAATATTTGTTCAAAACAAATATTCTGCAAAGAGGCTTTTCTTTTACTGAATTTGGGCAAAAAAGTTATATCTGCTACTGAAGTAATATTTAACAAGACTGTAAAGGTAAGATATATGACCAGTATAAGATAACAGTGGCTATTCTATTTCTGAATTTTATATTGGCAGGAAACTAATCTCAGTTCCACATGTTGCAGCAATAAACATGTTGAAAACAATGTTAGCCTATACTATGAATATAATATACAGTACATCTTTCAGTACTCTGTAGCATTTAACATGGTCAATTACAACTTTTCTAATCATTTTCATTGTTTATCCACCTCTCCTTATGGTGTATGAGTCCAAACTTTGCCATCTGTTTTTCCTCATTGATGTTTCCTTTTGCTTTCTCTCATTCCCACTTTATCCCTCTTTCCTCATTACTCTCAGGAGGCAAAGAGGAAGCTTTCATATATTTGATGAACTCTACATTTCCACTTCTACTCTTGATTTACAAATATTTTTTACGTGTGTTACCAGATTACATGTCTGAGACAAAAATTGGCCAGAATTTTCTTCAGTTGAACACTGGAAAGGCTAAAGCCATTTAAATTGCTTTCACCGCAAGTCTCAACAATGCCCCCATCTATTATCTTAGGTTTAAGTACACAAGCTAATATTTTCTCCTCTTGAACATTGGGAAGAGCAATGATCTTATTCAGAACTTACTAAAAACTGACCCAGGACTGAGCTTTGGATTCTATATTCTAATCTTCCTCATTACTTTGTACCACCTCCATGATTCTGCATGTCTGCACTCCCACCCTGTCGGAGTTCACCACACAGCTGCCTCTGCATGTCTATCTTCCCTGGAGCATTCTGTGTATTCCCTATCCCTTTCATCACCAGTGGTGATAGTGTCTTCAGTAATCTTGTTCATGCCCTTTAATGTTTTTTTCCTCAAATCCTCTTCCTTTGAACCAACGTCTCCAAATTTTATAAATCTTTTCCTTCTTATTTCTTCTTGGAATATAGCCACAATTGGTAAAGTCAGCATATATGGATCATCCCTAGTTGCTCGTGAGAACTATTTGAGACTCTGCAGGGCATGTTGTCATGTGTTAATCCAGTGACAATGAAGGAGTGTATATATATATTTCCAATCAAGGATATTGTGAGACTTGGAGGGGAGCTTGTAGATGGTGGCGCTCCCATACATTTGTTCCTTTCTTCCCATTTTTCAGATGGTCAAGATTAAAAGTTGCCTTCAGAAAAGCCATGATGAATTGTTTTAATGCAGTAAATATTGTATGCTCTACCGTGGCATACTGTTCGTGGATAAAATCGAGATGTAAGGAATTGAATGAAATGCCAATCAAGTAAGTGCTTTTGTGCTAGCTCGTATTGAGCTTCTGATGCTCTTAGAACTGCATGCTTCCAGGCAAATAAGGTCTATTCCATTACACTACTCATTGTACCTTGCAGACAGTGGGCAAATTTGGTTAGTTTTGAGCTGAATTGCTTGCTGCTGAACTTCCAATTTCTGACTTGCTTTTGTAACCACAATACTGAGGTAACTTGACTAGTTAGGTTTCTGGCCAATTCTCATGATGTTGATAGTGGGGGAATTCAATGATAATAATTCTGTCGACATCAACAGGCAGCTGCTAAGTTTCTGCCTTGTTGGATATGGCCTGGCACTTATTTTGGATGAATTTTATTTTTCATTTAGCAGCCCATGTCTGAACTTTATTGTGATCTTGCTGCTGGAGAGCTGGGACAGCTTCCTTATTTGAGGAGTTACAAAGGGAATTGTATACTGCAATCAATGAACACTCCCATTTCTCATGTTTTGTTGGAGGTCTAGCAACTGAAGCAGTCAAAGATGGCTTGGCATAGCACATTACCTTGAGGAACTCCTGTCGCGCTATGCTGGAACGGAGATGATTAATTATAACCATCTTGCTTTCCCCTAGGCATGATGCCAGATATCCTTTGTAAAACCTATCCAATAAACAAGCTTTAGGACACATCTGCCACTACTGCTTATGAGCAGCTTTTCCTACATGAGTATCCACATGATGTTTTGCTATATTCCTGAAATCTGTCAGCGACTGTAACCTCAAACAAATGGCTGGGAAGGTGATTGTGCACATGGACCTCTGTCTACATTCTTCAAGGCAGGACTTAAACAAATTTGCAACATTTCATGCCCAGTATTGTGGTAGCAGTTATGATTTCTTCATTCTGCAGTATTCTACCAAGCTTGCTGCATGTCAGCTTCCATAACAAACCAAAGGGTAGCAAACATGTCAAACATGCACTGACAACATGACTGCTATGAATAAGCTATGCACATTTGGGCAGCATCCATTCATAAATGGCATTGAAGTAATGGTAATGCAAACTCAATGGTGGCTTGTTGGGGGGGGGGGGAGCGGTGAAGACATGAAAAAATGGATCCATTTGGCCAACTTAATGCTATGTAATCTGCAACTTATTGTGTTAACTGCAATTATGTATGGCTGCACACCTAACCAGGAGGCATGAGGTGAGTACATTAAGGCTAGCATTAATTAATACCAGCCTGCACCTTCTCAAAGAGGAGATATGTTGTGGCTACAGCAGCTGGTGTAGCAGCTTGTAAAAAGACTGGAATGGTTACACATCATGGAGACAGCAGACTTCAAGGATCTTTAAAGTTGCACTGGAGACCTTTGGTGAAGAATGTGCAAAGGTGCGGTTTCCAGCGGCCCATCCAGATAACTGCTCAGAAACACATTGAATTAGATAATTGTAGTGATCAATGGCAGGAGTCAAGCCCAAAGAACTGCTTGCAATACCAAAAGAATGTTCATTGACTTTACAGAAGTGACTGAGGTCAGGGAGTGCATCTTTCAATGTCATTGCTCACCAATTGCATCCCTCCCCTACCACACTACTCAATATAGCACAACCCCTTTGCTAACAAACTAATGCAATCACACAGGATTTCTAATCTTGCTTTCAGAGCTGCATCTCACTCGCAAATTTTATACTGCTGCGTGCCTCACACCCTTATTTCGCAGCTTGCACACATTGTCGGCTAGCACCATCACATTCTGCTACATTAGTCAAACAGATTGCAGGACGCTAAGAGGGAGAGGTATCCTAACTTCCATTTCCCAATGGAACAACAGCAACATTTTTGTCGAGTATCTCTTGGACTTAACTGCTCATTAAAAATAAACAATTTAACATCTGTTGAGCATGAAATCATCCTGACATCGAAATGTGGTAGCAACAATTACATTTGTAAATAAAATCAGGCAGAATGTAACTCTGCAAGGAAAATTTAAAATTTCCCTCAAAATAATAAATATGCCTTGCGCAAAATCACAAATTTATCCACTTTATTTGACTGTTGTTTGAAGATTCAGTGGTGACTGAAACTTTCTAATATTGCATTTCAGGCTTTTTAAAAATCAAAATGTGTCCAAAATTGGGTGAAACATTAATAACGTTTCATCTTGGTGCTTCAGTTGGGCATAAGTCTTAAAAGTCAGAATCATTTTGCTGCTAAAACCAACAACTGAAATTAATTATCGAGTTTTGTACAGAACCCAAAATGAACGAAACTCTTCAAAATTATTTTTAAAATGTAATTTTACAATATCTTATTGAAGGAATTTAAAAAGTTCTGTACCAAATCATTTGCCATTTACTTTCAAAACAGTTACTTCAGCTGCTAAAGGTTAGCAAAATGCAGTCAACCCTGCAATTCTGATCAAGAAAATAATGTGATTTCAAAATTAGTACTGATATTTGAATTAAAATCACCAAAAAAGTAGCATATACACTTCCAATAAAGAACGCAAATGAATCCCATGTCAAATTGGAACATACTTATCCAAATTTTGCAGTCAGTGATGAATGAACAGTACGCTCTGTTGATCTTGAAGAAAGCCACCCACAAAGATTTAGCAAGATATGCAATTTTGACTTCCCCCATTACAGTAACAATTTCATTTCGTCAACCAACTATAGGGACTTCTGGTGTCCAGAAACAGTGAAGTCATCAAGCATACAGAATAGCCAACAAATGGAAGATAAGAGCACAGATTAAACTTTACATTTCAAACATTTTACAAAGAACAAATTAAAGATTGAAGCATAAATTGAATGATAAATATTTAATTATTTAAAATTTAATAAAATAAAAATTGGGTTTTTACAATTTCAAAAATGGACTTTTAATCAGGAAGGAATAACACTAGAATTCTACAATTAGTTTTTCAAGAGTAGAGAATTTTGAAAATCTCAATTACATCTCATTCAACAAGGCACATTTACAATTTTTTAAAAATACAGTAATAGTCTGAAATATTAATATCCAGGCCAAAATCATGTGCTGATTGCAATTGTGAAGACTGCATATGTGCAACCTGTTGAATGATAGGCTATCTCTGATAGCAACTGACAAAATTCTGTGTTGAGCTGCAAGAGGATGCCAGTTTCATGGAGTAATGACAACAAATCTTGGCAGTCTTACCATCATTACAATTTCAAAACCTGGACCTTTACTTTGTTTCATTAAACCACTGGAAAATGTTATTTATTCTATTGCTGTGTTTAGATTCAGCTATGTGTCAATCCAGTTGATTGTGTGTGTGAATACATGTTCGCTTACAGTCTTCCAGACCATTTTAATGTTTTGACTCCCACCAAATCCAATGGGCTCAATCTCTCCAAACTAAACATTAGTTTCTCTCAGTTGGGGGTGAAAAAACAATTTTATCCCAGTAAGAAGCTATTTTTGTCAATAATATACTTTCAACATATCATATTTTGAAATTTGGAACCAAATCGAAAAAAAAAAGCTCTTTAAGCCAATTTTTCAACTAAAATATGGAAATGATGTGCAGGAGAATCTCACTCATTTATAAAGAAATATTTATAGAATGTTAAGGCTCACTCAGGGAAAACAAAATCCAGTGATCAATATTCAAGCAAGCGTTTAAAGATACTTTTAACTAACCTGTTCAGACATACTAAGACATACCTCTGGAGCAGGTTGAACTCCAACCCAGCAATCTTTGCTCACTACCATTGCACCACAACAGCCCAGCAATCTCATGTACTGTGAAATCAGCCACAGATAATACCCATTCAGCCCCATTTAGAACATCTGCAATAAACCAATTCTCACTGGGTAAGCTAAAGCAAATGACAAAAAAACTTGTCTAACAAGTTCTAGACTTATGTAATTTACGTAAACCTCTTGATTCTTGTCAAACTATCTGATTCAAATAGTCTCTCCAGATAAGAGAACGCTCAGGCCTTTCATCAGACCTCAGTCAAATGTTTTTCTAGCTTTCCAATCTGTGATGCAAGAGGCTTTTGGCTAGGTATCAATCGTTTTAAAGAGCTTTTCTATTCAGTAATTTGACAATTACAACTTGATCAGGTTGTTCTTTAACTTCATATGTTGTCAATTTCCTGAATGATTTCCACTGTAGCACTCATATCAAATTGTTCCCTATATGAGATAGTTGTTCAAGTCAGAATAAATCTGCAGTGATTTCCAAAGGACGACTGCTTGAAAATATCCTGCTTTTCAACTTAAAAAGTGGATAGAAAATACATGACAAAAAGAAGGGTTGAGAAGATTTGTCTTATTTTGCTCACTTAATCTGTTACATATTTTTCCTGCTCCAAAACAAAAACCCCAACCACTTGTTGCATAATTTATAATTTTGTAACATCCTATCGTACACTGACTGAATTAGCATTTATTGCACTAGGTGGCAGTCTATTCCATAAATGCATGATTGACTGTAGATTTTAGTCTTCACAGTTAGTTCACATCCGATCCATGTAACCATAATTTTGCTGAAGTTTACATGAAATGAGTGAGTCATGTACTAAGCCACATTCCCCTTACTTAATGTTCTTAGAATAGCTCCATTCAGTTCCAGTTCTGTTTTCCATAGTTTTATTTTAATGTTTTGTGACAGCATGATTTTAGCAGTGCACATTATTTCTCTGGGTTACTTGTATGAAATATTGCATTTGAGTGATATTAAGGTCAATAGTGTTGATAAATGAGCAATAAAGAGATGCTGAAAATTGTTGAGTTTAATTACCATGACTTAATGTTTGGTTTTTATGCTAAAGTCAACGGTATATAGAGCAAAGCAGACCAATGGATAGTTCTCATTTGCCACATTCAAAAAATTGACTGGATTAGCATCCAAAAGAAGCTGGTCAGAAACTCCTGGGATTCCATCGATAACAGTTTCCAAACCCATGATGTTGAGTAGGAGGCACATGAGAATTAAATTACTAGCAAGTTCCCTTCAAATCATACATTATCCTGATAAGGCACTGTCATGTCATTCTTTCACTAACACTGGATCAAAATCATGGATCTCTCTCTCCAACAGCAATGTCTGTATATATCTACACCACATGAAATGCATGAGTTCATGATGGTGGTGAACTATCTCGAAGTTAGGGGTGGTCAATAAAAGTGCTGCCTTGTCAATGACACTTAAGTCTAATGGGAAAAGTAGCCATTTTGACAGAGAAGTTTCTAAAAAGTACTTCTAGCATTAAATTAAAAACAATGATTTACTATTGGGAAACATAATCGAAGAAACTGATGGAGAACACAATTTACAGAAAACTTGATGGTTTTAAATTACATTAAACTTGAGAGGACAAATGAACCTGCAGCTTTTTCAATCACTGAACAAAACTGCCGATGATGATCTTTCACTTCCAAGTTTCTACTGGTGCTTCCTTTCATAATGATTTTAAAAATAATTATGTATAACATTAGAAAATCCCAGTTCCTGGTTTTGATAATTTAACACTGAAATGAAGCTCTAATATCATATGTGGTAGCATGCTCACTGTGAATTTTTGTTTAAATATAAAAGTTATCATGTAAGCAGTTCAATTTTTTAAGTGCTGAATCAAAGGAAAATTGAAGAAATCAATATCACTGCCAGTTCCAAGTGTTTAATAGGTGCAAGAGCTGAAAATGTGTTGCTGGAAAAGCGCAGCAGGTCAGGCAGCATCCAGGGAACAGGACAATCGACGTTTCGGGCATAAGCCCTTCTTCAGAAATGCCTGAAGAAGGGCTTATGCCCGAAACGTCGATTCTCCTGTTCCCTGGATGCTGCCTGACCTGCTGCGCTTTTCCAGCAACAAATTTTCAGCTCTGATCTCCAGCATCTGCAGTCCTCACTTTCTCCTTTTAATAGGTGCAATGCAATTTTTCAGCAAATCTGACATTTGTACACATGCCTGAATGTGAAAAGGTGGATAAAAAACTTTAAACTTTCTTTTGCAAGGTCTGGGATTAAACAAACTAATAACATCGAAAGTTTGTGATCACTTTAGAACTAGATTTTTGAACCAATCATAAAATTATTTTAACATAGTTAGCACTGCTGCCTCACAGCACGAGGGACCCAGGTTCGATTCTTGCCTCGGGTGACTATCTGTGTGGAGTTTGCACATTCTCCCCGTATCTGTGTGGGTTTCCTCCAGGCGCTCTGGTTTCCTCCCACAATCCAAAGATGTGCAGGTTAGGTGAATTGGCCATGCTAAATTGCCCATAGTGTTAGGTGCATTAGTCAGAGGGAATATGGGTCTGGGTGGGTTACTCTTCGGAGGGTCGGTGTGGACTTGTTGGGCTGAATGGCCTGTTTCCACACTGTAGGGAATCTAATCTAATCTAATCAAAAATTCAAAACCTGCATTTGAGGTTATTCTTTCTTGAACTAATATGAATACACAATAAATAAGTTAACCTTCCAATGGATATCTTACTTTTGTCCTTTTGTTAAATCAATTCTTTCAAAGGGCAACTTTTATTTTGGGGTAATGTGCCCATTAGTCATTTCCCTTGTTCATTTCCAGAATGCCACAGCACAGCTGCCAATGTTGTAATGGAACACTTTTAAATAGTTTGGAAAATAGTCTTCTACTGTAATTAAACATTGCTGTCATTTTACATTCTGGGTGGAAAAGTGTTCTAACTTTTCTTAAGTTTACTTATGATTGTGTGGAATATTTTAAACATCATCTTAAATGAGTTAACAACTTTGCTACTTATGAGGAGTTTATGCAGATGTTAACCAATAAGCTAAAAATCACAAACCAAACTAAACCGAATGCTGCCATGTTTAAGGAAATACTCAGTTGTCAAAAGTAATTTATTGGCCAAGTCAATGAACTGTTCAACAAAAACAAAACAATAAGCAATGAAGCAATAAAAATAAAAATGCTGGAGAAGTTCAGCAGTTCTGGCAGCAGCTTTTGTAGAGAGAAACCGATTTTATGTTTCAAGTCCTCCCAAACCTTCTTCAGAAATTTCAAAAATGAATTCTTCATTTCAATTTTAGCAGTTCAGAAACATACTTTGAATGCTTTCTCCCTGGCTAGATCACTCTTTCATATTAAATCTCAATTAGACATATATAGTGTGAAGGGAAACAATTCACAAAACCAATAGGGAAGATGAAAAGATCTGACAAATTACAAATAATCAAATTATTTCAAAAATGTTTTGTTCCGGTCTAAACCAAGTAGCTCAAGACCAGCAGAATGTCATGATTATATTCAAGTAAAATTTTGTTGCTTATGAATTATCCGATGAGCTCCAAGCACCTGGATGTTCAGCAGGAGCACTACCAGAATACCTCAGTTTTGCTGAGCAGATTAACTAATCACAGTCAAATCATACAAGTACAGAGGAACCTTGATTATCCGGCATTCGATTATCTGAATATTGACTTATCCAGTAAGATCACAAGGTCCCGACGCTTGGCTAAACTATGTTATCCAGCATTCAATTGACTGAATGAAATCCTGCCCGCCTGTGTCCTTCAGATAATAGAGATTCCTCTATACTCGGACAATTGATGTTGTCTAGTTATAAGCTGCCACTGGTGAATTCACGAAATGATGGTTCTCTTTGTTTAGAAAAAGAACGAATATTAGTTCTTGGTATCTGGGTTGTGCAAACAATTTAAAATGCTATTTTTTTTCAAAGCTTGCAAGTTTGAAATATCTTCTGCAATGACAGGAACATTTGTCGCTTGGTTGTCATCCATAGATTCACTCTCCCAGTCAGTCAGGGAGCAAAGAAGAGCATCATTTTCATAAGTAGGAAAATAATACCTAAAACAGAAACAACATGGTTGCATGAATTGACATTAAACCAAGATGTGCAAAATTAACAACTGTGAACAATATATGGTTAACAAAGTAGTTTTTTCAGAGAATTTTGAAATTCTCTGAAATAACTTAGGGAGTAGGCGAATGTTGTTCCTCTGTTCAAGAAGGGGAATAGGGAAATGCCTGGGAATTACAGACTCGTTAGTCTTATATCTGTGGTAAGCAAGGTACAGGAAAGGACTCAGATAGAATTTATGACTATTTGGAAAAACATAGTTTGATTAAAGATAGTCAGCATGGCTTTGCTTTGTGAGGGGCAGGTCATGCCTCACAAGCCTTATTGAGTTCTTTGAGGATGTGACGAGACAAGTTGATGAAGGTCGATCAGTGGATATAGTGTATGTGGATTTCAGTAAGGCAGTTGATAAGATTCCCCATGTTAGGCTCATTCAGAAAGTTAGGAGTTATGGGATAGAGGGAAATATGGCTATCTGGATACAGTATTGGCTGCCCAAAAGAAGACAGCGAGTGGTAGTGGATGGAAAGTACTCCACCTGGAGTTTGATAGCCAGTGGTGTCCTGCAGGGATCTGTTCTTGGGCCTCTGCTCTTTGCAATTTTTATAAGTTACTTGGATGAAAAAGTGGAAGAGTGGGTTAGTAGGTTTGCCGATGACACAAACGTTGGTGGTGCTGTAGATAGTGTAGAGGGCTGCTGCAGGTTACAACAAGACATTGACAGGATGCAGAGCTGGGCTGTGAAGTAGAAGATGGAGTTCAACCTGGATAAATGCAAAGTGATTCATTTTGGAAGGTTTAATTTGAATGCTGAATACAGGGTTAAAGAAAGGATTCCTGGTATTTTGGAGGAACAGCGGGATATTGGGGTCCTTGTCCATAGATCCTTAAAGTTACCACCAAAGTTTGATCGGGTTGTTAAAAGGGCGTATTGTGTTTTGGGTTTCGTTAACAGGGGAATTGAGTTTAAGAGCTGTGAGGTCTTTCTGCAGCTCTATAAAACCCTGGTTAAACCACTCTTGGAATAGTATGTCTAGTTTTGGTCGCCTCATTGTAGGAAGGATTTGGATGCATCAGAGAGGATGCAGAGGAGACTTACCAGGATGCTGTCTGGATTGGAGTGCTTGCTTTATGAACAGAGGCTGAGTGAGCTAGGGCTTTTCACGAGGACGAGGAGGAGGACGAGGACGAGGACGAGGACGAGGACGAGGAGGAGGACGAGGACGAGGAGGAGGACGACGAGGACGAGGAGGACATTATTAGATTAGATTACTTACAGTGTGGAAACAGGCCCTTCGGCCCAACAAGTCCACACCGACCCGCCGAAGCGTAACCCACCCAGACCCATTCTCCTACATTTACCCCTTCACCTAACACTACGGGCAATTTAGCATGGCCAATTCACCTAACCCCTGCACATTTTTTTTTGGATTGTGGGAGGAAACCGGAGTACCCGGAGGAAACCCACGCAGACACGGGGAGAATGTGCAAACTCCACACAGAGAGTCGCCTGAGGCGGGAATTGAACCCGGGTCTCTGGCGCTGTGAAGCAGCAGTGCTAACCACTGTGCTACCGTGCCGCCCAGGACGAGGAGGAGGACCACGAGGAGGAGGAGGAGGAGGACCACGAGGAGGAGGAGGAGGAGGACCACGAGGAGGAGGAGGAGGAGGACCACGAGGAGGAGGAGGAGGAGGACCACGAGGAGGAGGAGGAGGAGGAGGAGGAGGAGGAGGAGGAGGAGGAGGAGGAGGAGGAGGAGGAGGAGGAGGAGGAGGACGATGACGACGACGACGACGACGACGACGAGGAGGAGGAGGAGGAGGAGGAGGAGGAGGAGGAGGACGAGGAGGAGGAGGAGGACGAGGAGGACGAGGAGGAGGAGGAGGAGGAGGAGGACGAGGAGGAGGACGAGGAGGAGGAGGAGGACGAGGAGGAGGAGGAGGACGAGGAGGAGGAGAAGGACGAGGAGGACGAGGAGGACGAGGAGGAGAAGGACGAGGAGGACGAGGACGAGGACGAGGACGAGGACGAGGACGAGGACGAGGACGAGGACGAGGACGAGGAGGAGGAGGAGGAGGAGGAGGAGGAGGAGGACGACGACAACGAGGAGGAGGAGGACGAGGAGGACGAGGACGAGGAGGAGGAGGACGAGGAGGAGGAGGACGAGGAGGAGGAGGACGACGAGGAGGAGGAGGACGACGAGGAGGAGGAGGAGGACGACGACGAGGAGGAGGACGAGGAGGAGGACGAGGAGGACGACGAGGAGGAGGAGGACGAGGAGGAGGACGAGGAGGAGGAGGACGAGGAGGAGGACGAGGAGGAGGACGAGGAGGAGGACGAGGAGGAGGACGAGGAGGAGGAGGAGGAGGACGAGGAGGACGAGGAGGACGAGGAGGAGGAGGAGGAGGAGGAGGAGGAGGAGGACGAGGAGGAGGAGGAGGAGGACGACGAGGAGGAGGAGGAGGACGAGGAGGAGGAGGAGGACGACGAGGAGGAGGAGGACGACGAGGAGGAGGAGGACGACGACGAGGAGGAGGAGGACGACGAGGAGGAGGAGGAGGACGATGAGGAGGAGGAGGACGACGAGGAGGAGGAGGAGGACGAGGAGGAGGAGGAGGACGAGGACGAGGAGGAGGAGGACGACGACGAGGAGGACGACGACGACGACGACGAGGAGGAGGAGGAGGACGACGAGGAGGAGGAGGAGGACGAGGAGGAGGAGGACGACGAGGAGGAGGAGGAGGACGAGGAGGAGGAGGACGACGAGGAGGAGGAGGACGAGGAGGAGGAGGAGGACGAGGAGGAGGAGGAGGACGAGGAGGAGGAGGACGAGGAGGAGGAGGAGGAGGAGGACGACGACGACGACGACGACGACGAGGAGGGCGACGACGAGGAGGAGGAGGAGGACGAGGAGGAGGAGGAGGAGGACGACGACGACGACGACGAGGAGGGCGACGACGAGGAGGAGGAGGAGGACGAGGAGGAGGAGGAGGACGAGGAGGAGGAGGAGGAGGACGAGGAGGAGGAGGACGAGGAGGACGAGGAGGAGGAGGAGGACGACGACGAGGAGGAGGAGGAGGACGACGACGACGAGGAGGACGACGACGACGAGGAGGAGGACGACGAGGTGGAGGACGACGAGGAAGAGTGACTTGATACAGGTGTACAAGGTAGTCAGAGGCATAGATAATGAGAGTACATAGCCAGAGACCTTTTCCCAGAGCAGAAATGGCTGGGACGAGGGGTCATAATTTTATGGTGATTGGAGGAAGGTATAGGGGAGATGTCAGAGTTGGGTTCTTTACACAGAATGGTGAGTACATGGAATGCACTGTCAGCTGTGGTAGTAGAGTCAGAGATGTTAGGGCCACTTCAGCGACTGCTGGATGAGCACATGAATGACAGTAAATGGAAGTGTGTGTGTAAGTTAGGTTGATCTTAGATTAAGATAAATGCTCGGCATAACATTATGGGCTGTACTGTTCCATGTTCTCACATCTATGAGAGTCTGTCACCACTGTAGCTATACATCTTAACTTGTATCATTTGGAAGTAGCTCAATACTTAACATATAAAATATACACATATCTGTAAAACATGAGGCATGAAATGTTCAGTTTAATTTAGTATAGCTAATTTGCGTTCATTGCTGAGTTTATTTAATCATGGAATTAATGAATAACTGAAACATCATAGCAACAAGAAAATTAGTACAGAACTCTTGGATTATTTGAATACAATCAAGTCACTGGAGCATTCCTTCAATTTAACCATTCTGTAAGAACAGTGCCATTAATGGGAATTGATTTCTTTCTTGTTTTGTTCTGCTGGACATGACTTGTGTGGAAGAACAAATATCTCATGATTACATGCCCTAAAAAATCCTCCACCTTTTACATGAAATTGTCAAATGCTATCTTCAAATTTTTGTAAGCTGTCAGAAAGACATGTACTTTCCTCTAAGGATTCTGATACATTGGTCAGAATTGTCTTGGGCCAGATCTGTCATACAGTCATAGAGATGTACAGCATGGAAACAGACCCTACGGTCCAACTCGTCCATGCCGACCAAATATCCCAACCCAATCTAGTCCCACCTGCCAGCACCCGGCCCATATCCCTCCAAACCCTTCCTATTCATATACCCATCCAAATACCTTTTAAATGTTGCAATTGTACCAGCCTCCACCACTTCCTCTGGCAGCTCATTCCATACACGTACTACCCTCTGCGTGAAAACGTTGCCCCTTAGGTCTCTTTTATATCTTTCCCCTCTCACCCTAAACCTATGCCCTCTAGTTCTGGACTCCCTGACCCCAGGGAAAAGACTTTGCCTATTTACCCTATCCATGCCCCTCATAATTTTGTAAACCTCTATAAGGTTACCCCTCAGCCTCCGACACTCCAGGGAAAAATGCCCCAGCCTGTTCAGCCTCTCCCTATAGCTCAAATCCTCCAACATCAGCAACATCCTTGTAAATCTTTTCTGAACCCTTTCAAGTTTCACAACATCTTTCCGATAGGAAGGAGACCAGAATTGCACGCAATATTCCAACAGTGGACTAACCAAAGTCCTGTATAGCCGCTACATGTCCTCCCAACTCCTGTACTCAATACTCTGACCAATAAAGGAAAGCACACCCAACGCCTTCTTCACTCTCTTATCTACCAGTGACTCCACTTTCAAGGAGCTATGAACCTGCACTCCAAGGTCTCTTTGTTCAGCAACACTCCTTAGGACCTTACCATTAAGTTAATAAGTCCTGCTAAGATTTGCTTTCCCAAAATGCAGCACCTCGCATTTATCTGAATTAAACTCCATCTGCCACTTCTCAGCCATTTGGCCCATCTGGTGAAGATCTTGTTGTAATCTGAGGTATCCCTCTTCGCTGTCCACTACACCTCCAATTTTGGTGTCATCTTCAAACTTACTAACTGAACCTATTATGCTCGCATCCAAATCATTTATGTAAATGACAAAAAGTAGTGGATCCACCGATCCTTGTGGCACTCCACTGGTCACAGGTCTCCAGTCTGAAAAACAACCCTCCACCACCACCCTCTGTCTCCTACCTTTGAGCCAGTTCTGTATCCAAATGGCCAGTTCTCCCTGTATTCCATGAGATCTAACCTTGCTAATCAGTCTCTAATGGGGAACCTTGTCGAACGCTTTACTGAAGGGCAGCACAGTGGCTCAGTGGTTAGCACTACTGCCTCACAGCACCAGGGTCATAGGTTCAATTCCAGCCTTGAGTGACTGGCTGTGTGGAGTTTGCACATTCTCCTTGTGTCTGCGTGGGTTTCCTCTGGGTGCTCCGGTTTCCTCCCACAGTACAAAGACGTGTAGGTCAGGTGAATTGGCAAAGCTAAATTGCCCATATTGTTAGGTGCATTAGCCAGAGGAAAATGGGTCTGGTTGGGTTACTCTTCGGAGGGTTGGTGTGGATTTGTCGGGCCGAAGGGTTTGTTTCCACACTGCAGAGAATCTAACATAGATCACATCTACCACTCTGCCATCATTAATCCTCTTTGTTACTACTTCAAAAAACTCAATCAAGTTTGAGAGTCATGATTTCCCAGGCACAAAGCCATGTTTACTATCCCTAATCAGTCCTTGCCTTCCAAATAGATGTACATCCTGTCCCTCAGGATTCCTTCCAACAACTTGCCCACCACCGACATCAGGCTCATTGGTCTGTAGTTCCCTGGCTTGTCCTTACCACCCTTAAACAGTGGCATCACGTTAACCAACCTCCAGTCTTCTGGCACCTCACCTGTGACTATCGATGATACAAATAGCTCAGCAAGAGGCCCAGTAATCACTTCTCTCGCTTCCCACACAGAGTTCTCTGTTACACCTGATCAGGTCCTGGGGATTTATCCACCTTTACCTGTTTCAAGACATCCAGCACTTCCTTCTCTGTTATCTGGACATTTTACAAAGTGTCACCATCTATTTCCCTACAGTCTATATCTTCCATATCCTTTTCCACAGTAAATACTCATTTAGTATCTCCCCCATTTTCTGTGGCTCCACTCAAAGGCCGCCTTGCTGATCTTTGAGGGGCTCTAATCTCTCCCTAGTTACCCTTTTGTCCTTAATGTACTTGTAAAAACCCTTTGGATTCTCCTTAATTCTATTTGCCCAAAGCTATCTCATGTCCCCTTTTTGCCCTCCTGATTTCCCTCTTAAGTATACGCCTACTTCCTTTATAGTCTTCTAAGGATTCACTTGGTCTATCCGGTCTGTACCTGGTACATGCTACCTTCTTTTTCTTAACCAAACCCCCAATTTCTTTAGTCATCCAGCATTCCCTATACCTACCAGCCTTTCCTTTCATCCTAACAGGAATATACTTTCTCTGGATTCTCATGATCTCATTTCTGATGGTTTCCCATTTTCCAGCCGTCCCTTTACCTGCAAACATCTGCCCCCAAACAGCTTTCGAAAGTCGGCTGTCAAAATTGGCCTTTCTCCAATTTAGAACTTCAACTGTTAAATCTGGTCTATCCTTTTCCATCACTATTTTAAATCTAATAGACTTATTGTCGCTGGCCCCAAAGTGCTCCCCCACTGACACCTCAATCAATTCCCTTGCCGTATTTCTCAAGAGTAGGTCAAGTTTTGCACCTTCTCTAGAAGGTACATCCACATTCTGAATCAGAAAGTTTCTTGTACACACTTAAATTCCTCTCCATCTAAACCCTTAACACTATGGCAGTCCCAGTCTATGTTTGCAAAGTTAAAATCCCCTACCATAACCACCCTATTATTCTTACAGATAGCTGAGATCTCCTTACAAGTTTGTTTCTCAATTTCCCTCTGACTATTAAGGGGTCTATAATACAATCCCAATAAGGTGATCATCCTTTTCTTATTTCTCAGTTCCATCCAAATAACTTCCTGTCATGTTTACTTTCTAATCCAAATCCTGGCCTTTCAAGTGATCATTCAGCATTAGCCTCAGTCACTAAAGTCTTAAGTACGACCCCAAAGTTTATAGGTCTAACTATAATTATAATTTTCACTTCTGCCGTTTTTTCAAATTGTTACTCCACAATGTTTTCTATTACTTCCTCTTTATCACAATTCTTTGTTTCCAGTTTGGACCGCATCTCATTTCTGGGTTAAATTGTAGATTTACAATACTCTAGATTTAGTTATAGTTGATGTGCAAGGATGAGTATGAAAGTAGATCATCTGGTCTTTTTCTTCATGCTATTCTTGAATGACTTGTTCAGAGGGACATCCAACAACCAAACAAAGGCTGGTTAAACCAACTCATCATATGTTTTGCAATCAAACTTCAATAACAACATAGCCAATGCTACATAATCTGATCACATCCCAGATGAAAATATATATTGCTTTGTGTAGTTCCAGATCCTCTCACACTAGGAAATTTCCTTTTAACATCTTCATGATTAAGTGCCCTTAGGATTTTATTTTCAATCAAGTGACCCCGGATTCTTCTGAACTCGAGGATACAGGCCTAGCCTATCTAGCCTTTCCTCATAAGGTAATCTACATGGTGCACAAGATGCAGTTTCACTAACACCTTGTTGGGGAAGGCTTAAGGGTCCGCATGGCCTACTGATTGGCTCTGATTTCTTATGTTTTTATTTTTAAAATTTTTAAAATTTATTTGTTACAAAATTTAGTTAGGAGCCACTGTGTAATTTTGGTTTGTTTGGTCACAATGCCAAATTGTTTCCTGTCACACACGTTGACATCATCCAGGGCTGGCGCTGAAATCTGCAATGCTTATCTTGCTTGTTTGTTTCAGGTTGATGATTCAGAGATACGAGAAGCTGAGAGTTCATTCTGGCGATTTGCCTTGCATGTTTTGCAACTTTGACTTCCAACTGTGGCCATGTTATGCTTTGCTCATTTATTCTCAAGTGCCTGCCTATGTGGAGATTTCCAATCTATCATGTCTTTCTCAGATACCTTGAATTGTCTAGTTGCTGCACAATTATTTGTCCACTCTGCAATCACAGGTGAGACGATGGTCTAGTGGTATTATCACTCGAGTGTTAATCCAGGGATCCAGGCAACATTCTGGGGACCCGGATTCAAATTGCATCATAGCAGACAGTGGAATTTGAGGCAAACAAAAATCTTGAATTATGGTTTGAATGGTGACCGTGAAACAACTGTCAATTGTTGGAAAAACCCAACTTGTTCACTAATGCCATCCTTACCTGATCTGAACAAAATGTGACTCCAGACGCACAGCAATGACTCTTAACTGCCCCCTGGATAATTTGAGATGGGTGATAAACACTGCCCTAGCATCCTGAATGAATTTTTAAAAAATCTCAAAGGGCTGAATCTTCCTAGAAATCAACTAAGCGTCATTTTGACGAGTTGATTAGAGGGGTGTCTCTCGGTGAGGCCTAGTGAGTTTTCTCATGCGATCTTCTCAAACTCACATCATTACCTATGCACCACTTCCTGCTCTTTGTGTACATACCTCCCACCAAGACTTACAATCTACCACTCTCACATGAAACATCTTCCTTTTGTCACTCTCAGCCACTAAATTGCCCCCACAGTAACTAATCCTGCATGGCATGTGCAGTGCCTACTCACTCACTTGGATCATCACATCACCTGTCCCCCACCAGCATGAACAGTTGTGCCAGTCATTTTCATCACACTCAATCCCTCCTTATGTTTCATCCAGGAGAAAATTGCCTATAAATGAGAGGAGACAGCCAAGATATCGGGTGGGGTATCCGACATTTGGCTCCTCACTTCCTATGAGTACAGAATCCTGGCTGGTGAGGACTGTGACTGTTCAAACCATGATGCCAAAACCTCCATGTCCTAACGACCAAGTGAGGAACATTGCCCATTTGCTGTGCTACTGTCCCATTACCACCACTATGAATGCACTCTGAAGATGCACCTTTGTTGGTGACATATTCTCTCTTTTGTCTCCTCCAGGTACTAATGATATTTGCACTGTTGTGGTGGTGCTCATCAGCCCTGAAACACATTCTCTTCCTCTACCTTGGCGCAAGAAGCCACAGATTTCTTACAGGCTGCCTTCTGCACTCTCCACCAGCTCAGATACTGATGACACCTAAGTGGATAGCTTGGTAAGATTACAGTCAGGAGCACATGCTGGTGAACATACCACTGCCATGTTTCTACAGGTGATCAAGGAAGGAATATTACTGTTTGAGGACTGTCAGAGACCAGAAACCAATTCCAGGGAAGTTTAAGCCTATAGTTTCAGCAAATAATAACTTCATTTAAATTGTAAAAAAGGTATCTTTAGGTTTTTCTTTATTGTTGAATGCACATTGAACTAGGAATAGGGCTGTTTTTCAAAATAAAGGAAAGAATTATTGCACTTTTGAAAAACAAGCTACTGAAACTCCGCGAGTGTGTTAACACTCTTGCTTTGCAAGCAGTGGGGAAGATTAAGAAGAAACTCCAGGGGTCTGTGACAAAGTGCGATTCAGCCAAAAACAAGTTGTTGATTATAGAGTTGTAACCAGTTGTGGGTGGCAAAAGCCACTGACCCACCAACAATTATCAAATTGACTCCCGGGGAGCTAAACAGCTTGTGGGTGAGCACATTGGTGGCAGAAACTTTCAAACTGCCAAAAAGGGCAGGTGATGTGTGCGTGTGTGTGTCGTTGCTAAAATATCTAGAGACTGAAGGAAGCCACTTTATTTTCCTTCACCAGTTACTGTACGTTGTTGTTTTTAACCAATAAACACAGATACCATATTATTTGTGAACTAATTGCTCTGTGCTTCCTGTCAAGAAATGAAAAAATAAACTTAAGGATTCGAGAAACCCAAAGAACTCCTTCAAAGCCCGAGGACTATGAGAACTGGGAAGATGCTGGCAATTTGGACAATTAGGACGCATCTTTCCAGACTGTAATATGTTGTTTACTCATCATAATCATTATCTGTTATCTCTGATGCTGCAAGGTGTGGTGAAGATTGCTTGGATCAAGGATTTGTAGTGCACTGCCTAAAGTTCACACAGGTCAGGTAGTGTTCCTAAGAGTCTTCCACCTCTATTGTATGGGCGTATGTGTAATGTTATGATGCTTTGAAGGGCCTCACATCGTTCAAAAATGACACCCCCTCTCACACAGAGCAAAGTACTTAACACTCCCATTCAGGTATGATTGTAGCTATCTTCATCACCATTGTACACTTGTTATTTGTATCCCAGTGGGAGGAAACAGTAGTCACACTTCATACAGAAAGATTCAGGCTCAGCTTATTACCCTTGGTAAAAGCTCAAAATGTACACATTGCCTTCTTGGTAGCCCTCCTTTCAATCTTGTCAGCTTTGACCATCCCCACATTCCCACTGATCCCTCGCTCTAGGTATTGATCTCCCCATTTAACCCCTTGCCCCAGGCATATTTCCACACCCCATGGAAACCAGGCGATTGCTGTTGATGATCCCAAACTCCCACCTTGTGTTACTCTTACCCTTCCATGCTTTTATCTTCATCCCCAAACCTCCATCTCATATGTAGAGGTGTCATCCCTTCTACATCAGAGCATAAATCTGGTAGGATTGTACAACAATCTAATAATTTCATGACCACCTTTACTCATCTAATTAAGTTTTTATTTCATTAACTGAATTTAAATTTACATTTCCAGCCTCTGGATCAACAAGCAATAGCATTGCCACGATAATAACACACCCTTAAATTAGAAATTCAGTATACTAACATACAGGTAACAAACAGCACTAAGTATATGGTAACAATAGGGAAAATATATTCACAGTATTTGAAACTAATTAAACTACTTGAATTTAACACTTACTGTGGTTGATCCCAGGCAGATTTGTCTAGCATTGACATAATGTGGTTTGTCTCAGTCATATGGCTGACAACATCTGCTTTTGAGCTAAATGCTTCCCCACACTTATTGCATCGGCACTGGTGAATTTCTCTTCTGATAAAATTTACTAATTTTACCTGTTGGTAGAAATTTAAACCTGCGAAATATAGAGGGAAAAAAAAACAACCTTTTTTCAGTGTATTCAGGATAAAATACATGCGAGCTCCAAATTGTCACAGAATGTTATAATGCACCTCAAAATAGCAGTAAACATGTGAAAATCAATTATAGGAAAAGACCAAGTGACTCATCAAATTAGTTTCATAGTGTTCTTAGATTTGAGATGTTATTTTGTATAGCTTCCCTCAGAATTTTGGAGATTAAGCTTATCAACTTATAAAATGGCGTTATTCGGTGGGGTGGAGGTCACAGTTTCTGTAGCTTAGTATTTAAACTACCCACTATCAATACTTTGCCACTATTGACTCGTTTGTTTTTATAGTATGAGTCTTAAAATGAGGAGAAATATTTCTGTGCAATCCTTGGAGTTAGACACTGGGAAATTTGTATCTCTGTAAATATTATCAGTCTTGTGGATCAGATTGCCAAATCTACATTACAATTGCGCCAGGGAGCAGTAATTTTTCAGAAGAAAATGTTAACAAGATGTAAGATCCAGGTACGAAGAGAGTAAAGAAACATGATTCTATGGTTTTGAACAAACAAACACAAAATTTACTAATATAAATTTAGAACAGTATTACAAAGCAACAATATACAACTTACTCTAACATCCAGAATTAACCAGACATAAATACATAAACTAGCTAATACCCCCCAAAAGAAGAAACATATTCAGTCAAGACAGATTCCATGGATTTATCAGCAACCTGTTCCTTTGATGCTGCCTGACCTGCTGCGCTTTTCCACGAACACATTTTTAACCTCCTTTATCAGCAACCTCGCAGACATGAATGAATCATGGACAAAATTCCACCTGAGATTCAATTTCTTCTCTTTTGGAGATCAAGCTTCAAAATTCCCTCAAAAACCATTCCATCACAGACTTCCTGAAAGCCTGATCATGTACTTCACCCTCCTTTCTTAGGATGATATTCCACGAGATGCATGAAACTGCACTCCAGCACCTACTTGCAGGTACAATTGCATTATTTTTGCTGATAGCTAGCTTCACCAAGAAAATACAGTCCCCAAGTTTCTCAGAATTCTAACTGTTCTCAGCTGCATGGAGCAAATATTTCTTCTGGACTTCTTTCATTCTCCTGTTAAACCCCACTGAACTATAAATTATTCACAGACTTCAATGAGTCACCACCCAACATCTCACACATACTTCTCTTTATCACAGATTGCTGGTTTACACAGTTAAAATAGATTGCAAAGAAGGATTTTATCAGTCTAATTTTAAATTGAATATTTATCCTTTGCAATTTTTGTTTATTCTTCTATTTTTCAGCCAGAAAGTCTTTAGCTGCTACAAAAGATAATGCTTTGAGAACCTCCATTCTAGGCTAATAGAAAAATTGCTGGAGCATTGCGGCCAACTGATCTCCTCTTTCATTGTTGAGAATCGCTAAATGCCTACATTTGATGTCAGGAATTCCGTATGGGAAGATTGTGGGTGGAAATGTGTATCCTACGTTTGAAGACATTACATCAACATAACAATGTCAATAAAGCTATTGCAGAAAATATAACCAAATAATATCAAGAACATTTTTTGTAAATATAATAGATCTAAAACCATACATACCCATTTCAGACTTCAATTTTGGAAAGTCAAATTGATGGGCTACCTACAAAATAGGGCAGGCAGTTTAATGTCAATATCAACAATGCTAACAATAAAATTGCATTAATAACATTCTGGCATGACAAGGTGAAAAGAATGGGGGGAAAGCAGTGTATTGGCTGCTATATTTTTAACTGCCTTGATAGTCACAACAAATATTTGAAATCTTTTTCAGCATGCAGATATATCACACCTCAATTAACATATAGTTTGCTGTATCAAAATGAAGGAGCCAGCTACAAGGTTATTAATGAACCTTAGAAAAATAATATAATATGACATTAAGCACATGCACAAACATAGGTCTAACATTTCAAAAGGACAGAAGTTCTGATACAAAATAAAATGACAGCACAAAGTTGTGGAGAAGCTAATCAAGTCTGTCAGAATCTGTCGGGCAAGAAACAGATAATTTCTGACAAGAATTTTTTAAATTGCATAATTTTTAAAGACGCTTGATTTGTTATTTTTGAATATGGGACTATGACTGTTTTGTGGATGCCTTGCATCCTAAGGAGTAACAAAATCCATGCAATCCTTGAATTCTCAGTGAATAGTGTTCTCTACTTTGTTCTGTCACTGGTACTGGCTTTCAGATCTTGTAAAAATAACAGGAAGAAATGAAGAGACTTTTTCAGTCCTTTGTGTTATCCATTTATGTTCTTCTCCTTTCTGCCCGAAAACTGTTGTTCTAAAATACAGTTCACTTGTGCATATTCATTTGGCATTATTTTTCCAAGCTAATGTGCAGGCAATTCTTTCCTAGTATCAAACACTTTCTGGAAGATGTAAATGAAAAATAATAATGTGAAATAACCTACTTGGGCTGCACTTACTGACCTGTGGCACAGCTTGCCCAGAGGAATTAAAATGTCATGACCCGAACAATTCTCAAATCCTTAAATTAACGATGTTTTCAAGTAATTAAATAGAATTCTTTGCACCAGTATTTCAAATGCAAGATGTTGTGATTTAGAAGTAATGATACATTTCTATTACTGCACAAGATGACCAAGAGTTTATGATTTAGAGATGCCGGTGTTGGACTGGGGTGCACAAAGTTAAAAATCACACAACACCAGGTTATAGTCCAATAGGTTTAATTGGAAACACTAGCTTTCGAAGCGCCGCTCCTTCCTGATTAGACGCCCAGTTTTGTTAAGAATTTATGGACAATTATTTGGAAGTATTTGAAGCTGCAAAAGAAACTAGGTTGAAACTGAACAAGGTCTATTTGCCACATCCTCATGAGAACCTTTCATTCCACTACTCAGGTGGACTTAAATCTTAAAAGAAAGTAATTCAAAAGTAATTCATAATACTATTAATTAAATCCTCTCTACCCCCTCCCAATCTGCCAGCCTTTTCAAAATATCTTGAATGTTATTAATATTGATATTCTAGATACGTAACAATTTTACAGAATGCTTTTATAAATTAAGTGATAGTTTTGTAATGATATTCAAATTTTATAGTGGGGATGGAATTGAATACTAATACACATCTCAAATTGTAAGCTCCTTTAATTATATTTTACCCATTTATGTATTTCTATTTTAGTTTTCTCGTGGTATATATTTTTCTCCTATTGATAGGCCATTCAGCTTCATGCCCATAAGCTACTATTTGATCTATGTTGGGGTCCATAAACTAAAATACCCAAATTCATTGAATGACACCCAAATGAAGAAATTACCAACAAGATTCCATATTTTGTCACCTTTTTCCTTTAAATGAAAGTAAATCAACATGAATTGACAGGCAAATGAAGTTACAAATAAAAGTATAAATGACTTTAAATAGTCTCTATTTACTTTACACATTAGGCCTGGAATCCTTTCCAACAACAGCGTTCACTTTCAAGTTTTATGGGGGCATCATTTTCGTCGGCACACCTCTCTGAAATCTCTTTTTCTTGGGTCACCACAGTCCTGATGATGCAACTTTCCAGAGTTCCTTTTCAACTGACCAACCAAATCAAACCCATTTTGGCCATTTCTGGGAAATCACCAGGCACCTTAATGTGCCTGGTGTCTCAAAGCTATTCAGTCCCCTCTAAACTTTCCAGACAGAAAAAACATTATCTTTTCTTGAGAGTAATTTACTTCTCGCCTTGGAAGAATTCTGTGTTCTACTTTGCATCTGAAATAACTGCACAGGTGCTAGCATTCTGTCACCAAGTCATCCTTTATTTACATATGCATACTAGCCAGCCAGCTGGAGTCAGTCCCTGAAAAGAGAAAATTCAGAATTCTCTGTTCATTTTTTTTAAAAAGAGTCAGTCCCCTTAACTGAGGAGATTCTAATCTCCTGATTATATATATATATTTTCTTTCCTTACCGACTAACTTGCAGTAGTGTTTATATTTTCCCCAGCACCCATGTTGTGAATTCCCTGTTTGTTTTTTTTTTCTTCCTTTTTATTTTTCTTTTTTTTTTCTTTGTGGACACTCCCTTTTTTTTTACACTACCACCTAAGTGCGGTAGTGCTTATTTTTTTCCCCAGCACCCATGGTGTGTGTGTGCGCAGGTGTGAGACACAGTGAAAGACACAAAGTGCACCAATCTTTATTCAAATTCCACCACCAGGAAGATAGGAATACACCCGGGTGGCCAGTGACAAACACTGCCCTTCACATCAAAGGGCAGTGCTGTGTGATCAAAACAGTGAGGGGGAGGGTAGGGACTAAATCAAAATAGAGTTGGAGGGAGAAATAATTCCCTGTTTGTTTTTTTTTTCTTGTGCAAACGCCCACACCCAATATACGATCCTCTGTTTTTTTTCTTTTCTTTTTTTTTTATTTGCGGTAGTGCTTATTTTGTCCCCAGCACCCTAATTCCCTGTTTGTATTGGTCACCCTGGGCTTGCCGATTGGCTGAGGTTAACAACCTCAATCAAGAATCTCATAGTCAATAAGGTCCAACTGGTTCCAATCATGACAAATGTCATTGTCTATTTTCTCTTGGTCTCTGCAGCTGGGCAATGATTACATTATGGCAACTGTTTCTCAAGCCACAGATACGATCACACCTGCTGAATTTCTCTAACACTTTTTGTTTGTATTGCAGGTTTCCAGCATCTTTTGCTGCTTTTGTTTGAGTAGGTAGTCTCAAGACTTGGTACAGGCTTGATGTGCTGAATAGCGTTTTTCTGTGCTGTATAATTTTACCAATTTTGCTGGTGTACTGCTAACAGGCCAGGGGGTCACAATTGATGAAAACTCTTAAAACAAAGTCTTTTTCAAATACTCTTACCAACAATTACACTCTCCACAAATCTTTTAAACAACAAATTTTCCTTACTGTATTTTCAGGTAGTCACACGTGTGGCACTTGAGCGGGTATGGTCTGGATATGCTAATTTTTGTTTCCCTCGCAGGGATGCAGTTATTATTTTGATGGGAAGGGGGTGGGGTTTGAGGTAGGGTTAGGGAAGCTCCATTGGTGTTAGACTTCCACCTACTTCTATGTCCATGTGACCCTTTTCCCAACTCCCTGGACTGGGTCATTCAGTGAGAATATCAGGCTACCAGCAGGATTCTCAACATCAAGGGGGAGCTTGCTTTTGCTGTGAGAAAATTTTAAATGGTGTCTGCTGTTACAACACTAGAAAATGAAATGATGAACCTGAAATAGGATGACTAGAAAATAGGAAGACCAAAGATTAAAGTGAAGATTCTCTCTGGAGGTTGTTGCTAACTGAACTGTTAAAGGCTAGATTTCAGAAGGGGAAGTGGCATTATAGGCCCTCTCCCTCTACTAGGAGAATGTGTTGCTCATATCATAATTCCAGATGGCAGAATGCCATTTTCTATACAGCAGTAATAAGGAGCAAAACTTGATAACAAGAATGTACACCTTCTGTACTATAGTTCTCTCTAACTGGGGCATGAAGTGAACTTTGACATGGATTATGGCCTTGGTTTCCTTGCATATGTTTGGAGAGGAAGCAGTAGTTAGCAAAGGCCCTTACAGTAAAGGAAGTCCTGATTGGTTCAGGATTTTGGTAAGGGTGTCACTGCCTAAGCTTTCTAATTATGGATGGGATTTTGGAAAATAACTCCCTCTAAATGTTACTGTTAGTGATATACATTGGATTACGTGACTGAAGAGCAAGTTGCATGATATGCTTTCTAATCAGAAGAAGTCTGCAGCAGAGATATTAAGGACAAATAAAGAGAACCTTTAGAAGTTTATATGCCCAATAAAAGCTGAGAAAGAGAAAGTGAGGACTGCAAATGTTGGAGGTTAGAGTCAAAACGTGTGGCACTGGAAAAGCACAGTGGGTCAGATATTCCTGATAAAGGGTTTATGCCCGAAACATCAACTCTCCTGCTCCTCGGATGCTGCCTGACCTGCTGTTGCTTTTCCAGTGCCACACTTGTTGACAATAAAAGCTGAAAGTTAACAAGATACAAATGACTTCAATGACATCAATTCATTGAAAGGAATAATAATGAAAGCTGGAAGTGTTTTTCTTTTCAACAAGGAAATACAGTAGCCTATTTGTATATGTAATTAGACAAGATCACTATAGCACATTTATACGTTTCTGCCCCAAAAGTGTTTATTTGATTTAAAAACGACAAATATTAAGCTTTTGTTAGCTCTCAGGTAATTTCATTAAGAGAATGTTATAAAATCCTTTTAAGGTATGTGGTGCTTTTAATAAAATATGAAAATCAAGGCACATATTATGTAAGCTATTTTGTTTGTTGACTGCTCAGTGGATAAGTTACACATTTCATGGTTTTATTTTACTGAGTTTTACCTTCATGTGAATTTCCAGTTTTTCAGTTGTATCTTTTGCTTTCTCACAGAAGAGGCAAACAACACATACTGGATGATCTTGCCAATCTGACCAATCACTGTAAAAATAAATCATCAGAAATATTTATAATAGCTTGTTCCTGTTCTTAAATGTTCCTCTTAAATATTACAAAAATAGCCAAATGCTTTACAAATGAAAGGTGACACTTACAGGTCCTAAACGAGTTTGAATTCAATATAAAAGAATATAGCCTTCTCATAACCAACACTAGCAAGACAAGCACAAGAATTTGTGGCAATATCAATGGTCCAAATACTGGCACTTGGTTGACTATGTTATTGTCGGAGCAAGGAATGCACATTATGTTCATAGTGACTGCAGGAACCCAACGGTGCACAATGAGCACTTGTGACAATAAGGGACAAAAACAGAAATTGCTAGAAAACCTCAGCAGGTCTGGCAGCATGTGTGGAAAGAAATCAGAGTTAACGTTCCAGGACTCGTTGGAACGTTTCCAGCAATTTATATTTTTGTCTCTGATTTACAGTATCCATAGTTCCTGTGAAGATAATCTTGATTTCACTCAAGGAATCATTATGACTGGTCCACAGAAAATGACTAAGAGCTACACAGAAGCAACCTAAGTGTTCCTCCACCAGGATTTAAATAACATTTAGATTTGGGATGACAATTGACAGCTAACAGTAGTGGCATACCATGCTAACTGATAAACACTCAGAACAAGAGATCTCTTTTCGACATTCAACTTTATCTCGCTTCACCATCTTTGTTCAATCTTCCACAGTTAACATCTTGTAAAGGGACCACTGTATTCAAAGGTTGAACAAAGGGGTAGTCACTGGACTAGCAATGCAGAACCACAGGTGAATGTTGTGGAGACATGAATTCAAATCCCACTGTGAGAGATGTTGAATGTGGAATTCAATAAAGCAACTCCTGGAATAAAAAGCTATCTTAAAGGCAACCATATAACAACTGTTGAATGTTGCAAAAACCTATCCGGGTCACTAACGTCCTTTAGAGAAGGAAAAATCTACCATTCTGACCTGGTCTGGCCGACATACGAATCTAAACCCACAGTAATGTGGTTAATTAGAAATGGGCAAATTAACTAATTTAAATAAAAGAGCAGAGCAGAGATTTAGCAATTAGAAGTGGGCTTCCTGACCATTCAAAGCCTTGATCTTTCCCAAATTAAAATTTCAAGGGTTTGGTAAAATCAAAGGTAATAGTGCAATTTTTAAGTGTTAAGTGCATTATATGAATTTCATCAAAAAACTGTCTGTAATCAAGTGTACAATTAACGGTAGCGGAAACTAGGTAGCTGCATTGTACTATCAAATTCTCCATTGTTACTGAATTAAATTAATTTACAGTAAACTGCCCAACTCTCAATAAATGGCTTATGAATCATTTCAAAATCACTTTATGTTACTCCTTGTGATGTTATATTCTAAGAACCGACTAGATACAAATTTAAGGTACAAATTATGAAGGGTGGAGTTCGATCTTATTGTTTATGTTTGTCATTGGCAGCATGCTAGTGCAATGAAAAATTCTTCTTACATAAATACAAAATGCTCTCCAAGATATAAACATGGAAAATAAAAGAAATTCACAAAACAAATCAAACTTATCATTGTGTCAGTAATACTGAGCATATATGGCAGTTAATAAATAGTGAATTTTATTGTCAGGGCCTGTCAACATTCCATCAGTTTTCCAAGTGCAAGAACTTGGATGCATTCTGTCCCATGATGTAGCATGGTGTAAACAAGAGTAGACAACAGCTTACACCACTGATTACCTTTTCCTCCATTGACTGATGAAAGAGAGGAATGAGTTAATAGTTGCAAATTAATTACTATTTCACATTGCTTTCTCCTCAAGAAAATATCTGAACACAAGGGTAACTAAATTAAAAAAATACTCTTAATAACGTGGAAAATAAATGGACTGAGTAAGGCTGCAGATGGAAATTATAAAATGCTATTTCTTCTGTCATGTGGTGTCTGACGCAATTTGAATCACAAAACTGCCAACTTTTCATTATTGCAATGTATGACTTAACTTGAATCACGCGACTGCATTAGTGCATTGTAATTTCCTCCAGATTTCTTTGATACATTTCCAAAAACAAAGGCAACTTTCTCACAGAAAATATGCACAAATTGAAAATGGTAGAAATTTGAAGCCTTTAAACTACTTACTCATCTTGCTCTTCTATCATTTCTCTGTCATCTTCAGATTGAACTTCCTCCCAGTTCTTTCCAAGTTCCTGAGAGTCAAATTAAACAATAGTTTTCACAGCTTTGAGGAAATACGAAAAGTCTTTTGTTCATTTGGTCAAATGCTATACTTGGTTGCTTGAGTTTTAAGTCACAGTGCCAGAGTCCATTCTAAGTTACTCAATGAGTTACCCAGCTATTGAACTTCCAATTGAAATCTTTTGTCATATATTCTTTCTTCATATCACTTTATATAATAAATGGAAACATATTCGATAGTACAGGAAATTATTTTGAAAAGAAATGTCAGCTCAGGTTTACTTTATCTGCAGATGCAAGCATATGATTTCCTTTGAAGCCTCAAATAACCCCATCAAAAACAGGATGAAGAGTACAAAAGTGAACTACTAGTATGGGTAATCACATTTTGAAATGTCATCGGATTCCAAGAGTGGACATGTCTTAAACTCCAGGGCATTTTCACTGCTGAGGCTGACTACTAATGTAAGTATAACATGTCTTGGCAGAAAATGTGATTCAATCTATATGTACATATATAGGAAACATAATTTTGGGGATCAAAAATGGGGCTAGTGATAGATGTTGGGTCAACTTTCATTGTGATTTGTAGTGCACCAAGTAGAGGAGTTTCTTTCTTCTAAAAATCATAAACGTGTTAACAGAAAACAAAATTAGCTTCTGAGCATTACAAGCTCAAATCAAAAATTTGATTGGAGTGGAATTCATAATTCTTATTAACTGAAGATAAACAAAATATAGAACTCATCACCTGCATATGAAAGCAGGTGAAAGCAAAAAAAAGGCTGTTGAAATGAATGAACAATTTAAACTTGAAAGATTGTTAATTTAAAACATACATTGGAAGTAGAACAGGACAGTTTGCTGTAAGGGAAGGATAATCAGTCTGATTTGAAGTATGTTATTTCTTCAGAGGTCTTCATATTGTAATAATATTAATTTATAGCTTTTCTTTTTAGAGGGGGAAAAGGATTCTTATATTGCAAGATTTCAATATAGTTCCAAGTGCATAAAAATGCTAAAATAATAATCAGTGAACTTCTTGCTCCAGGAGGAGTTAATCTGAAGTAATCAATGAGCATTTTCTCTCTGACTTCCATGGTATACTTATTTCTAGGGTTTCAGCAAGGTTTCAATATTGTGCTACGAAGACAACAGTTTTACTAAAAGAGAGAGAGATTGAACAAACCATTATCCTTCTGAATTAGAGTTTAAAATAAAACTTGTACTGAATGACAGAATCAAAATCAGACTTATAATTAATGGCTTCATTTTGTGGTACAGCAATTATATGTGGTGAGAGAAATTTTGATAATAAAACAAGGATTTATAATGAGCTTGTTAGAACAATGAAAATTTAAAAATGTAATAGCTGAGTAGTAATCAAGAGTATACTTAAATTTACTAAGTACACGGAAACACACTTGCAATAATGTTTGATCACTATTGATTTTGAACCGATCATAAGCAAAAAGCATCTTCTAAAATATGAGACAGTTGAAGTGAAGTGAGCAAACTGTTAATCATAAACATCTGAAAAAGCAGCTCTCAATGCCACTACAGACTTATCAAGCAAATTTAAATAGTTCCAAACGTTCCATGGCTTTTTAAAATAGATATTTTTATTAAAATAAAGATTTTTAAATAAAATTACAAAAGAAATTACAATACTAACAAACTGACAAGAGAAAAAAAAACATTATATGTATATAACAGCACAAGAGAAAAAAAACCATAAACAAAACACAACTATACTCATGTGCAAAACAGGCAGATAAATAAAGGTGATAAATAAGTAAATAAATAAATCAAACAGCTCAACACAACAAAACATTAGCACCTGACCTCCAACAGCCCTAGGTATTACACACAAATTTATTCGAAATTCTTCCTTCAAAGACATCAAGCACACTAGATCAGACCGTCATAGCGATACAAAAGCCCTAGTTAAAATTTCAGAAAAATCTATATCCAAAGAGTCCAGAAAGGGTTGCTATATCCTATAAAAATTTTCAGTTTTCCGGTGTACTATATTTGTAAAAACGTCCAAAGGAATATATTCCATGGTAAACCTATACCAACCCATCAGACCCGGGGGGGCTTTCAGAGATCCAACACATTAGAATATTTTTCCTTGCACAAAACGCGAGAATATTAATTTTTTTTTCCACATGAGCATCCAAAGAAGATATATTGGGTGGGTCCAAAAGAGGGAGATAGGGTCCATCTTAATATCGGCACCCCAAGACCCTCTATAATGCGTGCCACAGCACTCCATTATGTACGGAGCCTGCCAATGCTTGCTTTATACTTTGGACACAATGAAGATACTCCCATTTTAAATTTTGAGACATGGTCTGGGGCCAGATGGACCCTGTGCAAAATCTTTAGCTGCATGGCATGGGTCCTATTACAGATCAAAATCTTTCCCACATTCTTGCAAATCCCCCCCACCCCGCATATCTCCATAGTGATCTCATACCCAAATTCTCTCTCCCACACCCAACAAAGCCGTTCAATGTCTTTTGAAACATCACCCCGTAACATATGATAAAGAGTTCTAATAGAGAGAGTACTTTTGAGCATGAAAGCACCCTCTTCTCCATAACAGATGTGCAGGGATTGGTTAAGTGCATGGTCCCTTTTTGAATAAAATCCCTGACCTGAAAAAAGTGGAAAAGGTTTCTGGTAGCTAAACCATATTTACGGATTATTTGCTCAAAGGACATCATTATTTCACCTGCAAATAAATCGCTCAAACAGGAGATTTCCTAAGCTGCCCAGAACTTAAATCTGGGGTCCATTACCCCCGGCTGAAAACCCAATATATCAGCTATGGGGGTAAGAAAGGACATTTTGGATGTATTACCCTCCCTGTGCCACAGTGCCCTCCATGCCTTAACAGTATTAATAATTATTGGATAACCGCAATATTCCGTGACTGTCTTCAATTTATCTAAAAACAGCACGCTAATGCGGGGACATTTTGCCTGTGAGGCCTCAGTATTCAGCCATATTGAAGCTGGGTCTTTACAAGCTCAGAAACTAACAAAAGATAGAAGGGAACTTAATTCGTATAGAGCGTAGAACGTTACAGTGCAGTACAGGCCATTTGGCCCTCGATGTTGCACCGACCTGTGGAACCAATCTGAAGTCCATCTAACCTACACTATTCCATGCTCGTCCATATGCCTATCCAACGACCATTTAAATGCCCTTAAAGTTGGCAAGTCTACTATTGTTGCAGGCAGTGCATTCCACGCCATTATTACTCTGAGTAAAACAACTACCTCGGACATTTAACCTATATTTATCGCCCCTCAATTTAAAGCTATGTCCCCTCATGCTGGCCATCACCATCAGAGGAAAAAGGCTCTCATTGTCTAACCTATTTAACCCTCTGGTTATCTTACTTTTCGCAAACTTCTTCTCTCCAACGAAAACAGCCTCAGTTCTCTCAGCCTTTCCTCATAAGGCCTTCCTTCCATACCAGGCAACATCCTAGTAAATCTCCTCTGAACCCTTTCCAAAACTTCCACATCCTTCCTATAACATGGCGACCAGAACTGTACGTAATGCTCCAAATGTGGTTGCACCAGAGTTTTGTAAGGCTGCAACATGATCTCATGGTTCTGAAACTCAATCCCTTTACCAATAAAAGCTAAAACACCATATGCCTTCTTAACAACCCTATCAATCTGGGTGGCAACTTTCAAGGATCTTTGTACCTGGAAGGGTATCTTTTAATATCCGGGAAATCCACTCCTCCTCACCCCCTCAACTGCGATTTAGACAGCTTGTTAAGAGGTCGCCAAATAAAGGAGCTAAACCATCTATTAAATCTCTGGAATGTTTGCCTCGGAAAAATTAAGAGGAACATTCATACAGGATATAACAAACGGGAGATAACATTCATTTTGATAAGAGCTACCTGGCCTAGCCAGGATATTGGAACAGCCTCCCATTACTGAAGATCTTGCTTAATTCTGTCAAGCAAATGGGTTTCTCCAGTACTCAAATTCGCTCTTTTGAAGAATTGATCTCGGTTTCTGAAGCTGCTGTTTTTCTTTCATCTTGCTCCATTCAATGTCCTATGCCTTCCAGATACTCCTCGTGCTTGTTGAGCATGACTGTGCTCGGGTTCAGTCTGTCGCGGAACTTCTTTTCATTTGGTGACTTGATCATCTCTCAGTTTCGCAAACTCCGTAGCCAGGGCCTGGTGAGTGAATGACTCCAATGGGCTAGAAGAGGGAGCTGCAGCTGCAGCCATGGAAGTGTCTGATTTCTCAGGTGAGTGTCCCATGTATTGGGACATGCTGGAGCCTTTACTTTTTGTCATATATTTCTTTAATCAAGCAGACTTTATAACAGAATTTGTATGAATTCTTTAAGTTCAAAAGCTCTTTAAATACCAAATTTTTCATAGAAATAATTTAATTGGGGAGGCGAGAGTGCTACTTTGCCTGAACTGAGATGCAGAGATGAGCAAAGTAGACCTGTCAGATCGCCACCATCCTAGGTCCCTCCGTTCCATGGCTTTTCTCATCAACATCCTCAGAGTAACACTGAAACAAATGTTTTCCTTAACTTTGGTTACCAGTTTTAAAAAGTTTCAAAATTCTTTGTGATTGATGCTTGAATAATTCTATTATTTCAAAAGAGATATTAAAATAAACAGGATAATGCCTGGAATAAAGAGTGGATAGCAGAATTTCATTGAATTCATTAATACATGCACACTCATCTCACCACCAGCAATTTTCATCTTTACATTGTTTTAAATTATTTGACTCTAAAACTACATACGAATCTTACCAGATAGTTAATGGTGTAAAATTTGTCATATTCATGATTTTTGGCATTGATTCTGCGATGCTGCTTTTTCCTCATATGATCTTTGAGAGTATTTTTGTCACGGAATGTTTTCTCACAATATAAACACTGTAAACTGCAGAAACAGACATTTGCCAATAACACATTTTTCAAGTGCAAAACTCCTACATAAATTTTCAGTGATCACATAAATGTAATCAACCAGAAAATCATCCGAAAGATCTAAAACCTTGAAATCACATTGTTGATAATTAGCAATTATTTGTACTTGAATAAGTGAATTGAGGGCAAGATCAAAAGAACCATGGATAATGCAGACATCACTCTTTAATGTTTCATTTATCTGGACTCAATGCCACATTCAATTGTGATTTGAATATTCCTACAGAACTGAGAGACAATAACTCAGCAGACCAGTTAATTTCATCACCAAAGACTCAGAGCAGCATGAAGAAAATACATTGCAACAAAAAAAAACATTTTGTCCATGTTTTTAGTTCTGCACTCCTCAGAATAATGCTCAAGAAATACCAAAGGAAAATGAAAACATTGATGCTGAATAAGAATGCTGATTGGTTGGCATATGGATTTTAATTTGTTGAGCCATAGACATGGGGAATGCACTAGTTAATTACAAAGACATGTTTCTCATGGAACCCAATAAAAATATTTGCAAAAGCTATCTCTCATGGAGATCCAATGGCAAAGCCATTTATTTGGACGCATATGGTGACATTAAAACTGAATATCACAGAGTTCATCACAGTTCAGTGAGTACTAATTCAGACAATGATTGTGCATTTAGATTGCCAAGATACAGTATTGTACTGCGAATGTCTAAGGTTTTTTTTAAGTGCTACATTGGTGAATAGAAGCAACCTGATTAGTTAATTTCTTGCTGTACATTGTGCAATGCATTAATAGGCCTGAGGCCATCATGTTTGGTCCTGAAAAATACCGAGTTTGAGATCTCCCTGGAAGGGCATATAATTGCAAAAAGTTTGAGCAACACGTGAAATTAACTGTTTAGAATTACTACGATGCAGGTGCAACACCAGTGGCATCCACCACTAACAAGATGCAGGCATCAAGCCAGGAAGATATTCTGTCAATCTCACAAATGAGTAACATCAGAAAAATAAAATGTAGTGCCAGTGTGATGCTAGGTATATAGGCCATACATAGATGGAGTGTATCAAACAATATTATCTTTTGACTGTTTGGAATAAGCCAAGTGCTGACATATCCAATCAGACCTTGCAAACCTCACACAGTGTCCAACACTAAAAGGTAATTCAGTAAAGGGTCATAGGATTTTAAACTTTAATTCAGTTTTCTCTCTACAAATGCTGCCAGACCTGCTGAGCTTCTCCGGCAATTTCTGTTTTGATTTGCTAAACAACCTTGACTGTGTGACAAATTACACTGACGTCATTTTAGGATTGCCAGTTGGGCTCACAGAATAGTGCATTAAGTATGTTCAGAAAACTACCTACACCAATACATCAGGCCTTGTGCTTTGGAGAGTAATGAACATGGACACAAACTGAGTTCTAAGAAGAGTCATACTGGACTCTAAACTTTAAGTCTATCTCTCTCTCCATAGATGCTATCAGACTTGCTAAATTTCTCCAGCATTTACTGTTTTTCTTTCAGATTTCCAGTATCTGCGTATTTTGATTTTATGTACACACACTGTACCTGCTTTAACTCAACAAAGTAGGTGATAGTCATTCTCTAATTAATTTCTCAGAGCAATGCCTTAAGTAATCAGAATCAACCTGCCTGATTTCAAATTTGAACAAAACTTGGCAGCTAAGTATTGGTCATTACTAACTGGCGCATTCTCCATGGCAATGCTTCCATCAATCAGAGTCCATTTGCCAATCAACCTCCTCTCATGGAATATAATGTTGTTTCCCCTCCACGTTGGTATTTCTTGTATCTTGTCTGGACAAGTGCAAAACACATGTTTTAACAAAGTGCGCCTTTTTTCAGCAATAGTCAGGTTGTGCACGACCAAACAACTGGATTCTCAAGTTGTCATAACCTATGTCTGGAATACACTGAATAAATGGGAGGTAAAAGCAGATGCAATTGTAACTTTTAAAACAGAACTGGATAAATACTTGACAGGAGATCACTGGTAGGTCTGTTGGGGGAACTGGGACTATTTGGATTGCTCTTTAAAAGAACTGACATGATAGGCACGATAGCCTCCTTCTGCAACATTTGGTCATCTGTTTTGTATTACAATCCTGGAGACTTACATTTCTCAACCTGCCGGGAACAGAGATGTGGGAGAGTAGTAGCACATTGCCTAGATCCTTAACTGTTTGCCTGCAAATTCATTTGCTAAAGCAAGTAAATATTTCTTTAAAACTTAATTCAGCACATGTGGTCTTTGCTGATAGGGCCTGCATTTATTGCTCATCCCAAACTGCCCTTGAGAGGGTGGTAGCAAGCTGCTTTGAACTGCTTCAGTCTATTTGATGTAGGCACACTTGCAATCCGGTTAGGGAGGGAGTCTACAGGGAAACTAATATGGTAGCAGTGTAACACAGCAGCTTTTCCACTTTCTTTTCCTCAAGATAACTCATGGCAAGATGCTACTGAAAGAGAATGAACAGGTGAACAGTCTTCTATCTCTGTCACCAATTCATTTACTAACATTCACCAGTTCAAAGAAACATTTTAAGAATGTAGATAGTTTTGAACATGTTTATCACTGGCTGAGACATAGGTTTGGAATAAAGCTGAGAAAAATTAAGGTACAAGAGAAAGTCATTTGTCAGTCAGATGTAAAAGTTGGATTCAACAGTGGAAAGTGGTGACTGAGGAAGTCAGCTGTTGAATTCAAAGTTGCAAATGCAGATTACTGGGTGCTGCTTAAAGGTAAAGGTGCTGAATAAATGACATATGAAAATGCTAAGAGGCATCTGTGGAGAAGGGACAGCCAGCAGGGATCACTGAACAAAAGACATCTGCATTTTCCTTCTCCACAAACAGTACTGAAACCAATCAGTATATTCAATGGAGATGCGTTGACATTATTTGTGGGATCATGCACAAAGAACGATGGCTGACAACTTCTAAAATATTTGGGGTGCAATTTTCTGGGTCTTCAAAATCTAACTGATATCCTCTTCAGATTACCATTGGATTACAGAGAAAAGGTATGACTTAACTTTGTTCTTATGAGACTAATCTTTCTTTTGATGCTTATTCACATTAGTGGCAAGCAATAGGATCAAACTGTTCAATCCCCAGCAGGCCGAGGGAAAATCTTTCAGAGGGTTTGGAGTACAACCTCATTCCCAAAATACCAAGCTTGGAATATTGTAGCACTGCCAAGTGCCAATAACGTTATATTCTGAGGCATATCATCAGATCAGGCTGAAAGCAATAGAATGGATAGCAGAAATGTAGGAACAGTGGAAAAAATATCTCTTGTAAATATTGATACAGTCAAGCCATTTTGCAATGTACAAACTTGGATGTCCAAAGTAAATTTATTCTTTGTTTCTTTGAGTTTGAGAGAATGTTTTGAGGCCATTTTGGAAGATATAACACTTTCACACCTATGTTTTCTTAAGCAGGCCTTGTGAAAAGGACAATATCAAGTGAGCAGTATCGTGTGTGCACTCTGCTGGGTGTAGAACTCTAGTTTAAATTTCCTTCTATTTTTGCAGCTTTATCTGTGTACCTCTACCATTTCCTCTTTTTATTGCTCTTGTTCTGTCTCTATTTAAAACCACAGTGGCCTTTATGGAAAGGATTTCTTGACAAGAGGATGGGAACTGAAGATTTTCCTTCTAAAACTGGTGATATGCAGGGAGAGATATTTCTAATTGTTTAGGTTTCAAAAGGTTCAGGTTTCAAAAGGTTTGTGGATGCACTTTGTGATTTGACAAATGATATGAGACAGTTCATTAGCACTAGGCCTAAATTTAATCTGATGCAACTCTGGCATAAATGTGGTCATTTTAGAAAAAGCAGTTCTGCTGTAATTTGCATTCAAGTATACATTTTACGTTGGCCACATTCTCTTTCGAGAACTATTTTGCTGGAATTTAACATGTATACCCAGGTAATATCTCCGTTATACCTAGTTTTCACCTCAAAGTCACCAATTTTGAGGAGTAAGCATTTTGGAATTTTCTATGCACCCTTGATGGGCTTATTTTTGAAGGTGAGTCAATGTTCATTCTATTTACCAGCTGTTTGGTACGTTAACAACAATACTGGCATCACCTAAATTAAGGCTTATTCATTTTTGGACTGGATGAAATGACCTGGAAGTTAAGATGCATCAAACACAAAATTCTGGTCAATCTTGACAGTGTGCATGTGAAAAGGAAGTTTCCTCTTGTGGAAGATTCTAGAAATGGAGGGTCATTTTAAAAATGGGTCAAACATTTAAAACAGAGATGACCTGAAATACTTTCTGACAGAAGGCATGGATCATTGAGCTTTCTTCCCTTGGAAGGTACTGCAAGCAGAGTCTTTGAATCTATATAAGGTGGTTGGGGGGGGGATGTTTGGATAGGATAGAAGCAAAGGCGTGAAAGGTTATTGGGAGAGGATAGAAATGCAGAGCTGTCAGATGATCTTATTGAAAGGCAGAACAGATTTGCAGGGCTGAATGGCTACTGCTGCTCCTAATTCATATGTTCACATATACAACACACACCATTGCCAGCACATTTATATTTGGATCCAATGAAATCCAGACAGAGTAATTTGCATGTTATCTCTTTTAATAACTTTTTAAGTGAGACTCAATAATTCTACATCCTGATAACTTGACAAATAAAGTCTGAGGTAACTAGGATATTAAAACTGTCAGATTTCTTATGGTTCTGTTCACAGTGAGGTGAGGCCACGCTGTTGCAAAGAAGTGTGAAAGGTGCATAGTCCCGCTGAAATGTTTTGAATACAAGTTTGTTCAAGTGAGCACAAAGACAACTAAAATAAGTGTTGATTGTTGATGGAAAATAAAGTTTTTCACCTGTTACAGACAGATAGAGAAAAACATTCGTTTCTCGTACAAACTACAGTTAACCCAAATACTAAAAATCTATGGAAATAACATGGACAAAATGGCTGCTTTGGCCGAACTGCAGCATAGAAGCATGCACCTAACCTTGATTCTGAGTAAGTTTGAAACTTATCTATTTGCATAGACATAAAGCTGGGCTCACATTATTTACCAAGTGTGCAGAAGCACATTTTCAATGAGTTAAAGTTTCTGAGCAGTCGTACAAAAAAAAAGACTTAGGACCCGAGATACCTAAATTGGCTTTATAATTTGGGAATAATGAAAAAAAATCCTTGCATCCCTTTGAAAGGTAAGGCAAAATGTGTAGGTAATCTGGCCCTTGATATTATATAGGTGTATGATTACTTGAACAAAAAATGAATTTCAAACCAAAATGAACATTTGTGTTGCTTTTCCGATCACAAATGAGAAAAGAAATGCAAAGGTCTAGTTCGATTCTGATACTTGCTCATCATCAATCTGACAGAGGTTTATAAGGATTAAGCCCACAGTCAATTGGCTTGTGGTCTGATTGTTAAAGGATGTTCGAAACAATTTTGCAGTGGGTCATGTTGGGACTCATCTTGACTCACTTGAAATGAAACGAAGGCAAACAAGAGCAGTTGAAAGGAGAAGCGCATTATTTTCCAATCCCTTGCAATTGACAGATAATCAAGAACTTAGCACTATGGCAAAGGCTCCATTTTTGTCTTCCACACACTGTTCAATGCAGCGTCACTGTTGTTTTCATGTATCTATTCAAAAAATTTAAAACATGCATACTTATCCATCTTTTTCTGCACCAAATCCAGGAATTCATTACAGTACACAATATTGTCTGGTAAGCCCACATTAAAAGAATGATCTTTCGCCATGTGGTTGAACAGAATAGCCCTGCATAAACAGATACAAAATAAAACTTGAAATATTATTTTTCACCCAGGTCTTTACTTAACCTTGCATTTTTATAATGTCAAGCTCCCAACATCGGCCATACTTTGGCTCACACTTTCCGTATGCTTCATTTCAAATTGTCTCTCTTGATACAAAAACAGAAGTTGCTGGAAAAATTCAGCAGGTCTCAGAATGGGTTTGAGTTCTGAGGAAGGGTCACTGAAACTGAAGTGTTAACTCTGATTTCTCTCCACAGATACTGCCAGACCCGCTGAGTTTTTTCAGAAATTTGTGATTTTGTTTTTGATTTCTAGCATTTGCAGTTCTTTTGGTTTTTGTTTATGTGCTCCACTCTCAAGAACAGGGTAAGGAGTCAGGATTGAAGTTGACATCAGTTGTAGTGGGAAATAAATGTGTGCTCTTACTTGGCATTATTCGAAATCACACGAAAGCCAACCGAGATAACCAGTGTCAGCCCCAAACAAGAGTAATTCAAGAAAATATAGTTTTATACTTAGAAATTCTCAGTAATTAGTGAAATATGGTATAAACATTGCACAACAATTCAACAAATTAATCACAAATTGCAAACATTTTAATGTTTTCTAATATCAGCCTCAGCATGTGGCTTACCATGGGTTACTAGATGACTAGTTACAAATGGTTAATTGGGAGAAAACACTGGACAATTTCATCAATATCACTTCAAAGTTCCCACAATTAAAAAAGCACAGCTGCTTCAGAAATGACAGACCTGTTTCCTGCAAATTCTTCACTACAAAACATACAGATACGGGCAAAGTTGCTGTCATTCCTTTCCTGTTGTTGCTGTTCCAAAACCTCTTCCTGTAAAAAAGGAAATAAGTCAGAAAAGCTGACCATGTTATATTTATCATAGAGAACAATGAGGGAATAAACAGACAAGATTAAGCAATCATAAAGCTATTGCTGTTTGGATAATATGGATATCTGGTTGTAATCAAATGTATCCTTGCACATCAAAAACTGTAAGCACTGGAGAAACTCAGCAGCTTTGACAGCATTTGTAGAAATAAAAAGTTAAAATTGAACTTCAAAACTGATTGTTGCTGGGAAAAGTTGGTGTTTATGCTGATGATGGGATGGCTGGGGGTGGAGACAGTGAATAGAATATATAGAAATGGTTCCCAGAGAGACACACAGAGAGAAACAGCGTGAGAGCGCGCGAGACAAACAGTGAGAGAGAGCGCGAGAGAAACAGTGAGAGAGAGCGCGAGAGAAACAGTGAGAGAGAGCGCGAGAGAAACAGTGTGAGATCGAGCGCGAGAGAAACAGTGTGAGATCGAGAGCACGAGAGAGAAAGAGAGAGAGACAGAGCGCGCGCAAGAGCGAGAGAGAAGGTATAGATAAAGAGAGGTATAGATAAAGAGAGACAGTTCCTGGGAAGGGTGCTAACGAGAAGTATAAATAGTAGTAAGTGGGTTTGCTGTACTGGGAGCAACTCAAAACTGGACCTGGGTGTAGGGGAGGATAATGAACACAGATGATGGGTTTCACGCTGTAAAATTGTGAAACTCAAGATTAAGTATTGAAGCCTAAGGTACCACAGCAGAAGGGGAGGCGTTGTTCCTCCATCTTGCACGGAACCTCGTTGGAGCACTGTGGCAGGCCGCATGCACACCTTCCATATGAAGCAGCGAATTACTTGCACCACTCAATCTAGTCTACTTTATTTGCTGTTCACAATATGGTTTTGTGTACACTTGGAAGATTAAATTCAGTCTGTGTGACAACTTCAACTTTTGTGTGTCCATAAAAGCAACCCTGAGCTTCCAGTTGTTTGTCACTTAAACCCTTCACTGTGTTCCCATGGCAATATTTCTGCCTCAGGTCAGCTGCAGTGCTCCAGCGAGGCTCAGTGTAAGCTGGGAGAACAGCACCTCATTGCCCACACCTGAAATTTAAACATCCCGAGCAATTACCTCGTAGATCCACAGGTCAGAATAGCTATAGCATCATGATACACATCCTCTGCTATACATCTGGTCTTCAACAAATTGGACATTGAAGATTTGTGCCAATGTTACTAAGTGTCAGCTCGTTTCAATTGAGGAGACTCAGAATGATGTCAGAACATTATGATTTCAGCCTCATTGTCCTTGACATAGAGCATTGAAGTTCAGAGCAGTCCTGACAGAGCTCTGGCATATCTATGTTTTATTCAAATAACCATAAAATGAAGCCTCGTCAGGTTCCTGAATGTTCATAAAAGACTCCTGGGCACTATTTGAGAAGTAGGGAAATTGTGTGTGTTCTGGCTAACATTTGTCTCACCAAGAATAAATGCTGTGGTCAGTTATTTGCTTGTTGTTCAACATGGTTTTTTTTCTGAATTCTATGTTTACCTGCATAACAATAGTTACAAGGAAGGTATTGTTTGCGCAGTGCTTTGAGGTGACCTGAGGTTCTACATGAATTAAAGATCTTTCTTTTGTTTTCCATAATATTTGAAAAACTCTAGAAATATAAGTCTCAAATATGCGTTTTGTATTGATTTTAAGTCTCCATTATGTTTTAGCATTTTTAGGAGCAAACAGAAATTAGTCCACAGGCTTCAGTCCAAACACTAGTGGATAACAGGAAATTCCTGTTATTTTAGGCTACACAAAAACAATCTTTTTTTCCTGACAAATTTGACATTTTGAACATCTGTAATATATTTTCACAGGAATGAAAGTTAATAATTTTTTTCTTTTGATGGTGAAAATATGCTTATATGTAAATGATTGTGTTAACTTTCCTAATTATGTTTTGAACTGTAATTAGATCAGTCTGTGCTACTTATTGGAATAGAAATGCTATTGTGAAATAAGAATACACCATTACATTTTGCATCAGGCACACATTTCTAAACATAGCTTAAGATCTGAATCATGCCTAACTTACAGAATTTGTACAGTGCAACAGAAGGCCACAAGGCCCATCTTTTTGCACTAGCTCTTTAAAAGAAATTCACCTTGTGACATCTCCCACTTCTCCGGGTAACCCCACACATTCTTCCTTTTCAGTCAACTATCTAACTCTCTTGAAAGTCTCAATTGTACCTGTCTCTATCAGTCTCTCAAGTCTGAGCCACTATGACTTGTTGCACAGAAAGCTTTTCCTCACATTACTTAGGCTTTTTACACTTAAAATGTGTGTCATCTCACAGTTAAGGTTTTCATGAGAGTTTCTCTTATCTACTCTGTCTAGTCATGCTTTTAATGTCTGAGACAAATTCTGTGGGTAGGCATTTGCTCTGTTTTGCTCATAGAGTAGTTTTATTTATTAATAAACAAAAGCCAAGTAATACGTAGTGGAACTGAACAGAGAACAACAAAAGAAAAGAACAGGCTATTTGCACCGCATCTTTCAAATTCTCAAGTATTCCAAATTGCTAAGCAGTCATTTACCTTTGACATCTCAGATTGAATTGTGCATAGGAGGGGAGCACAAACAAGGAGATAAATTCAACCAGTGAAAATACCAAGTTCTTCCTGGAATTGGCATGCAGTGGGTCCTTGATTTATGATCATCTGACTTACGAATGTTCATATTGCAAATGTAATCCCAAATAGTGGTGTAATGTTAAAGACCTGACAAACAAACATTTCCAGTACTTATGAACAGCTGTTTCACATTGTCCTGCACTGTGTTCCGATTTGCATACAAATCGACTTGCACATGGAAAACAGGGAGTGCCTGTATATTCATTTGAAGAGGCAAATAATACTTCACCAATGCCTTGATTACTTCTCCTGGATTAGTGTTCAAACACAGTAAGTAGGGCTTGAACCCAGGACCGTCTGACTCACCACAGAGCTGAGGGTGGCCACACAAATGCAGTTTAAGTTGGATTTTATAATTTGTTAGCAGTCAAAGAAAATAGTTATACATTGCACTGAAAATAGTTATACATTGCTCAAAGCTGCTGTCCGATACTACCGTGATCCAGTTTTACCCAAGCAAATTTGTTTTGTTCACTTCAAAGACAATTTGGTCCAATCCGACTGTGTGGCGTCTCTAAAATACATTCTCAATTGATCCTGTTAATCAACTCTTTCTATTACTGGGATTGTATTATAGACCCCCCCCAATAGTCAGAGGGAAATTGAGGAAAAAAAACTTGTAAGGAGATCTCAGCTATCTGTAGAAATAATAGGGTAGTTATAATAGGGGATTTTAACTTTCCAAACATCGACTGCCATAGTATTAAAGGTTTAGATGGAGAAGAATTTCTCAAGTGTGTACAAGAAAATTTTCTGATTCAGTATGTGGATGTACCTACTAGAGAAGGTGCAAAACCTGACCTACTCTTGGGAAATAAGGCAGGGCAGGTGACTGAGGTGTCAGTGGGGGAGCACTTTGCTGCCAGCGACCATAATTGTATTCATTTTAAAATAGTGATGGAAAAGGATAGACCAGATCTAAAAGTTGAAGTTCTAAATTAGACAAAGGTCAATTTTGACGGTATTAGGCAAGAACTTTCGAAAGCTGATTGGAGGCAGACGTTCGCAGGTAAAGGGATGGCTGGAAAATGGGAAGCCTTCAGAAATGAGATAACAAGAATCCAGAGAAAGTATGTTGTGGTTCTGTTCGCCGAGCTGGAAGTTTTTGTTGCAAACGTTTCGTCCCCTGGCTAGGCGACATCATCATGTTGCCAGGGGACGAAACGTTTGCAACAAAAACTTCCAGCTCGGCGAACAGAACCACAACAACGAGCACCCGAGCTACAAATCTTCGCACAAACTTTGAACCAGAAAAAGTATATTTCTGTCAGGGTGAAAGGGAAGGCTGGTAGGTATAGGGACTGCTGGATGACTAAAGAAATTGAGGGGTTAGTAAAGAAAAAGAAAGAAGCATATGTCAGGTATAGACAGGAGAGATCGAGTGAATCTTTAGAAGAGTATGAAGAAAGTAGGAGCGTACTTAACAGTGAAATCAAGAGGGCAAAATGGGGACATGAGATAGCTTTGGCAAATAGAATTAAGGAGAATCCAAAGGGTTTTTACAAATATATTAAGGACAAAAGGGTAACTAGGGAGAGAATAGGGCCCCTCAAAGATCAGCAAGGCGGCCTTTGTGTGGAGCCACAGAAAATGGGAGAGATACTAAATGAATATTTTGCATCAGTATTTACTGTGGAAAAAGATATGGAAGATATAGACTGTAGGGAAATAGAAGGTGACATCTTGCAAAATGTCCAGATTACAGAGGAGGATGTGCTGGATGTCTTGAAACAGTTAAAGGTGGATAAATCCCCAGGATCTGATCAGGTGTACCCGAGAACTCTGTGGGAAGCTGGAGAAGTGATTGCTGGGCCTCTTACTGAGATATTTGTATCATTGATAGTTACAGGTGAGGTGCTGGAAGACTGGAGGGTGGCAAACGTGGAGCCACTGTTTAAGAAGGGTGGTAAAGACAAGCCAGGGAACTATAGACTGGTGAGCCGAATCTCGGTGGTGGGCAAGATGTTGGAAGGAATCCTGAGGGACAGGATGTACATGTATTTGGAAAGGCAAGGACTGATTCGGGATAGTCAACATGGCTTTGTGCATGGGAAATCATGTCTCACAAACTTGATTAGTTTTTTGAGGAAGTAACAAAGATTGATGAGGACAGAGCAGTAGATGTGATCTATATGGACTTCAGTAAGGCGTTCGACAAGGTTCCCCATGGGAGATTGATCAGCAAGGTTAGATCTTACGGAATACAGGGAGAACTAGCCATTTGGATACAGAACTGGCTCAAAGGTAGAAGACAGAGGGTGGTGGTGGAGGGTTGTTTTTCAGGCTGTAGGCCTGTGACCAGTTGAGTGCCACAAGGATCACTGCTGGGTCCTCTACTTTTTGTCATTTACATAAATGATTTGGATGCGAGCATAAGAGTAAGTTTGCAGAGGACACCAAAATTGGAGGTGTAGTGGACAGCGAAGAGGGTTACCTTAGATTGCAATAGGATCTGGACCAGATGGGCCAATGGGCTGAGGAGTGGCAGATGGAGTTTAATTCAGATAAATGCGAGGTGCTGCATTTTGGGAAAGCAAATCTTAGCTGGACTTATACACTTAATGGTAAGGTCCTCGGGAGTGCTGCTGAACAAAGCGACCTTGGAGTGCCGGTTCATTGCTCCTTGAAAGTAGAGTCGCAGGTAGATAGGATAGTGAAGAAGGCGTTTGGTATGCTTTCCTTTATTGGTCAGAGTATTGAGGACAGGAGTTGGGAGGACATGTTGCGGCTGTACAGGACATTGGTTAGGCCACTTTTGGAATACTGCGTGCAATTCTGGTCTCCTTCCTATCGGAAAGATGTTGTGAAACTTGAAAGGGTTCAGAAAAAATTTCCAAGGATGTTGCCAGGGTTGGAGGATCTGAGCTACAGGGAGAGGCTGAACAGTCTGGGGCTGTTTTCCCTGGAGCATCAGAGGCTGAGGGGTGACCTTATAGAGGTTTACAAAATTATGAGGGGCGTGGATAGGATAAATAGACAAAGTCTTTTCCCTGGGGTCGGGGAGTCCAGACCGAGAGGGCATAGGTTTAGGGTGAGAGGGGAAAGATATAAAAGAGACCTAAGGGGCAATGTTTTCACGCAGAGGGTGGTACGTGTATGGAATGAGTTGCCAGAGGAAGTGGTGGAGGCTGGTACAATTGCAACATTTAAGAGGCATTTGGATGGGTATATGAATAGGAACGGTTTGGAGGGATATGGGCCGGGCGCTGGCAGGTGGGATTAGATTGGGTTGGGATATCTGGTCGGCATGGATGGGTTGGACCGAAGGATCTGTTTTCATTCTGTACATCTCTATGACTCTAACTGAGCCTTACAGGTTCTTTGCTTCAACATTTCTCCAGTTACTTTTAAAATAAGAGATTATAAATTCTCCTCGTATAATTATAGCAGAGCCTGAAGTTGCCGCAATGATAGACAAATGAACAATAGCCATCAAGGGATTAGGATGTTAGGGCAGGGGGTCAGGGTAAAATTGAGGGAAGGGAGAGAGTGAGAGAGACACACACCTGCAAATTCACTGCAGGTAAATAATGGAAGTGTTCCCGCTGATCAGTGAATGGGGATCAAAGTGAGGCAAAGCTAGAAGAAATAAAGGGGAAGGGAAGAGGAATATTTTTCCAACAGCTATTGGACGAATCTAAATTTCCTGGAAATACAGAGCAGAATTTAGTCTTGGTATTAGATAATCAGCACCAGTCTCCAGATGGAGAAAACGTGACAGATACAAACGCCCATCAGACAATTCGTGGGACTATACCAGGCTTTCCTAGGATCCAGGATTCCAGAGGCATGTGTCCCACACAGAAGACCTACAATCAAAGGCTTGCAGTTCTCCATTGCTGACAGAGGTAGTTGCTGAGGAAGACAAAAGAGACTTGGGAACTTTAGTTCAGGATACTCTTATGGATAACATGCAGGTTCAGTGGCAGTTGGGAAGATAAATACGATGTTAACATTCATGTCTAGGAGGGTAGAATACAAGAACAGATGTGCTGTTGAGGCTGCATAAAGCTCTGGTCAGACTGCATTTGGAATATTTTCAGCAGGTTTGAGCCCTGTATCCAAGGAAAAATTTGCTGGTGTTGGAGGGAGTCCAGGGGAGGTTTATAAGAATGACCCTGGGATGAAAAGCTTGTCATGTGAAGAGCGGTTGAGGACTCTCAGTCTGTACTTGATGGGGTTTAGAAGGATGGGGGAAAGAATCTGATTGAAATTTACAGATTACTGACAGACCTGGATAGGATGGACATGGATAAAAATGTTTTCACTAGGAGGAGAAACTAGGACAACTCTTTAGAAGTGAGATGATGAGGAACCCATTGCCACAGAAATCTGTGGAGGCCACGTCATTGAGCATATTTAAGACAGAGATAGGCAGGCTCTTGATTGGTAAGGGGATCAAAGGTTGTGAGGACAAGGCAGGAGAATGGGATTGAGAAACATTTAAATCATGATTGAATGGTGAAACAGACCCAATGGGTTGACTGGTCTAACTCTGCTCCTATTTTATGGTCTTAAGATGCATTTTGGGAGGTCTAAGAAGGGAGGGATGTACAGAATGGCTGATGAGTCACTAGGGAGTACTGAGGAACAATGAGGCCTTAATATCAAGCTCCAAAGATCCCTGAAGGTGTCAGCAAAATGAGAGTGAAGGAGATTTATGGGGTGCTTCTCTTCGTTTGCTGGAGCACAGAATACAGGAGCAAGAACATTTGATTACAACTTTATAAAACATTGGTTAGGCCACAGACGGAATACTGTGTGCAGTTCTGGTTGCCACACTATCATAAAGACGTGATTGCACTAGAGAGGGAGTAGAAGAGATTCACCAGGATGCTGTCTGGGATGAAAAGTCTCAAATAGGAGGACAGACTCAATAGGCTGGGTTTGTTGTCCTTTGAGCAGAGGAGGCGGCGGGGGGGGGGGGGGGGGGGGGGGGGGAGGGGGGGGAGAGAGAATCTAATTGAGATTTACAAAATTATGAGAGTCTGTGGATTGTGACAATCTTTTCTCCATTGCAGACATCCTTAAGACGACAGGGCATATCTTTACAGCAAGGAATAAGTTATTTAGAAGAGATCTGACAGAAATGTTTTTTTCATCCACAGAGTAGTCGAGACAGGAAGGTGCTGCCTGAGAGTGGTAGAGGCAGTTACTCTTGCAACATTTATGAAACATCTGGATGAACACTTAAAATGCTAGGGCACAGTCATTATGGACCAAGTGCAGGTAAATGGGAATAGTTCAGTTTGGTGCTTGTCGGTCAGCATAGACATGATAGGGTGCATTGTCTGTTTCTATGCCATATGATTCTATGATTCTAAGGACTAAAGGTAAAAATAATAATTTGGGGTTGAATTGAAATATGAAATAAAATCTTTATGATATCAACTAGAGAAAAACTATTAATAATGACTAATAGATATTTTGAACAGTAAGATTATGACTCTAATCCTTTTATACTCCACATACAACTTAGATATTCACGATTAATAAAAGTAATCATAAGTGAATAATCAAACTGCAGTTGCACACACCGCAGACTGCACTTTAAATATTTGATTTAGTCAAGGTAAGTCTTAGGCAGACACTTATGACACAAGAGATTGCTGCATTTTTAGCTTGCAAGAGACTGGAATTCCTCTCTTTCCAAAATCGAGCCTTGGACACTCTGAAACCATTGACTTAGACTGCCTCAATGTCTGCTCAAACTTGGGAGTACAATCCCAGTAATCAAGGTCTCTCAGATTCCTGGAAGTGCTCCAATGAGTTTATTTACTGTTTCAACTTTTAAGATGGGTAGCTTTAACAAGCTGCTGCTGAATTTCTTTAAGCTCCAATCTTTCTCAGCTGCATCAGCAAATTGTGCTTGTGGACTAAGTTCACCCTATTCTCAGTTCTGCTCTGGTTTTCAGGGCCTTCTCCTGCCTAACAGCAATACCTGAACCTACCTTTTAGCTATAGCACTCACCTTCAAAATGCAACTAACTTCTCCCAATAAACTCAACACCAGATGATCTGAAAACAGAGGACCTTAAGATATAACCTCTCCATGTATCCTACACTGCTCAGGCTGTCTTTAACCTTGAGTTTTCTTAATGCTTTAAGCTAAATTAGCTCTCATGCCCTCTGAGCTGTTGTTAATGCAAGCTTCACAGGTGCATCTCCAGCTAAGCAAACTATCTGCTTTTTTAAACTCCATCTCTTCTATTCTGATTTATTAAATGGACATTGTATTTGCTTTGGGTGTTCTGATGATCACTCAAGCCCAGCATTTTGATAACCTTATCTTGCTGACTGTTTGCCTCTAAAAACAATATGCCCCAATCGTTTAATTCCATGAAACTCTGAAATGCTTCAAGTGCACTGTTCTATTTTCTACCAACTTCAATACCTCACAAAATTATATACTAAAACACATGAAAACAATATTTGCAATACCAAGCCATATTGCCATTAGATGTATTTGACATGCTTCAGGATTTCACAATCAACGGCCTGCTCCATGATAAATTGAAAATAAATGGGAGTATTTCATATTGCACCTTCCATAGCTGTTTTGTGATAAGAAACTCATTTCAATGGGAAAATATGAGCATAACCAAACATCATTCTAATTTTGCCACACTTCCAACACATGGATGCCTAAATATAAGTGTCCAACCCAAAGTAGTTGCTTTTTTAAAACATCTGATTTGCCTTGAACTTTTCATCTTATATTTAAGATACTTACAAATATTTGCATCCACTGCACAATTCAATCAGCCAATTTGGCAACAATAATAGAAAACAAGGGAGTCTTAAGCAAATGGAAACTTAATTGCTGCTAGGACAGATCTAACAGTATGCATTCGAATTACTGAAGTACAGAATCATCTTTAATAATATTATTTGTATTGACATATGCTAGTTTCCTGGCAGAGATGCAGATTAAAGTTGACAAAAATCAGCTGTTTAGGGATAATACAGCAATGATGCACTACATCTCAATCTCAGGTTTCTGACATCACATGTACCAGCATAATTTTTTTTATGCAAGGTTTTTAAAAAAGATTATTGCTCTTCACAATTCTTAATCATGAAAGAGAAAAAAAAAAACACTCATTTTACAAATGTCAATGCTGAAATCTCTTTGGCAACAGACTCCATTAAGATGGCTATCAATGCAGGAGCACGGAGCCGGCTTGGGAAAAATGAGCCGATAGAAATGAATTAGCAGGCTTCATGAATAAGAAAATAATTGAACAATAATGTGAATAAATGTAACTTTCAAGAGAGGTTGAGGATATAGATCCACAAACTGCATGAGGAACCAGAAATAAAAAATGTTCTGGATTTTATATACAGCAATGGTTAATAAAGTGAAATGGTCATGATAAATCTATACAGAATAGGTTAGAGAATTGCCTGTGGTTTCGGGAAAGCCATAAGAGTGAGGATCTTTGAAGGCTTGAAAAATGTGGGAATAGAAAACTAGGCTGAGACGATAAAGTTACAATAACAGGTTTGAAAAGCAAGGGCTGCGCACAGTGAGCAGAGAATAGTAACAGAATACCGAAAACCAGTCTTCAAAGCTTGAGGAGACTTATATATGGTAAATAACAAAACACTTATTTTCACTGTTCGGTACATGCAAAAGTGGACATAAACTTGCAGATAAATCAAAGCAGAAGTTCAAAGTCAAAATACTGGACTATGGAAAGTATTATATTTGGTGCTTTAAAGCAGAAGTAGAGACAGTTGAGAAATAGACAAATTATAAAGTTGAAGGAAAGAACAGGTGAATGGTATGACAGTCAATGGCTCCAATGTGAAACTAGTTTTCACAAAGGCAAAGTACTGTCATTAAGAAGCAACAAATACTATTCCAACACAGCCCGAGAAACTAGCTGCTTCTTTAATAGCTTTTCTGTCATCCTAAGAAGTGCAAATGTCTACTGATGATTGCACAGATTTCATTTCCATTCATAATAACATAAATAAAGAAATTCTCTTTGCCCAGATGGAACAAGACCTTTCAGGCTTGGGATGAGAAGTGATGAGTAATATTTACATTACACAAGTTTCGGCCAACAGCTATTTACAAAAAGACAGTCCAATCATTTTCCCTCAACATTCAATTGCATTATTCTTCCAGAATCCTCCATAATCATCATCTTTGGGCCTATAATGCACCAGAAATTTAATTGAACTAGTTAATAAATATTGAAGTTACACTTAATGGGGTTGGAACTTTGTGGCAACAAAATGACCTCGGTGATATTAACTGTTATACATATATTTTAATGCCATTTATTTTAAGTTGAGTTTTGAATTTTGGGGTAGAAACACATGGGTTTTCTGTGTATCTGAAGTTAATTATTAATTTGTAAAGATTTTTGGAGACATTGTGATCTGTTTAAACACAGTTTATGAGGGCTACCCTGGCAGCATGATAGGACTGTGGTTACTTTAGGATTTTATTATGTGAGCAGTATGAACCATTCTCATTTGTAGTCTGTTAGAAACTTCTAGACTTAGGGAGGTTTCTTTAGCTTAAAGGAAACATCAATAGCAGCTATGATGATTTCTGTTTCAGCTTAACTTTCAATTAGACAGTCCGGTGAAGTCCTTGCATGTATAGACCAGTGCTCCTGTGAAGGGCAGAACATAGTAAACTAGATTATCTTAGAGCAAATGTTTGTGATATTTGCAGACCAGAAGAGTTGAGATAAAACCATCAAGAGGATGAAAATTAGAGTCTGTTTAAACTCAGGTATACAACTGTTCCAGGAAAAAGCTAATCAGTGGGGTTCCAATCTAGAAGTTAAAGTCACAGTTAAATTAACTCTAACTACTAAGAGAATGGGATTCTGGTGTGAGCATTGTACAAGAGTTGACACTGTGTACTGTACAAGGTATACGGTTTTTTTTGTACAGGAGTGCTTTGGAATTAATGGAATTACACTTCCACTATGTTTAAAACTCTCTAATTACTGTTCTAAGTAAATAAAAGTTTATTTTAGATCTTCATTTCTTTTGCTTAATAAACTTCTGTTTTATTGTTAAAACAAAATCTGTAATACAGCACATTTCTATCTCAAAGAAAGATCAACTCATTAAATCAAAAACACGATCTATCAAGCCAGGTTTCTGTCTGGAATCGGACTTGTCCAGAAATAACATTCGCTAAGATCATAATACCTCTGAATTACAGAATGCTTGTCCACTACCTGCAAGGCACAAGTCAAGAGTATGTTGGAATACTCTTCATTTGCCTCAAGGAACACAGCTCCAATGCTCAAGTAGTTTCAAAACAACCAGAAAAAAAGCAGTTTTCTTAACTGTAGCCCATCCACCGTGGACCACAGCATCAGTAGTGTATACCATGCACAAATGTATTGGACGGATAGTGTGGTGCTGGAAAAGCACAGCAGGTCAAGCTGCATCTGAGGAGCAAGAGAATCAACGTTTTGGGTATAAGCTCTTCATCACTGGGGCAACTCACCAAGGCACAAACTCTAGCTTAGACAGATAAGGGCAGCGGACACATGGGGGAACAACAACTGTAAGCTCCCCCCAAACCATACATGCAACTGACATTTTATGTATTCATGGGATGCGGCTGAAGAATGCTGTTAACTACCATCTACTGGAGGATAATTAAGATTGGGCAATAATTCTTGGCCACGCAGGTGACATCCTTCATAGCATGAACAAATAAAACACCAATAGGGTGTTTTAAAAAAACTAATAGGACATCTGCGTTCTGATTTTAACAGCAAAAGACTTTCAGAGACATAAAAAGATTTTATTGTAAATGTATTACATAATAAAAACATCAGTTTCAAGCTTCCTTCTTGCCAACACCAACTGGGGAAGAACTCAGCATTAAAAAAAAAACCCTCATGATCAATTAACAAATAATAAATACTATGACAAGAACCAAAAGCTAAAAGCAAAAAACAAAGCAAGGTGGGGTGGCAATCAAAATATTGGGGGAAGGCAGAACTAATGCATCCTGGCTCTTCTACTGCCCACCAATTCTGGAAAATCTTGAGGATACCTGTAGACACTGTGCTCTCTGTCCAAGGAGGTCAAGCCACAGCATAATTGTGGAAGAGAGGCACTCATGTCAGGGTTCATGACCCCTTCCACAGCCCACTGCCTGGGCCTATGAGAACTCAACATCCTTTTTTTAAAAAATCAAACTGCTCCGAGGCATTGGGAGTGCATGGTATTCTTACTTTATTTTTCATGCTACACAGGATGTCACTTGAATGGCCAGGAATTATTGCCCAATTCAAATTATCCTTCAGAAGATGGGAGTCAGCAGCATTCTTACGTAGCAAGAGATGGGAATGTTTAAACTAAAATGAAGCTGAAGGGAAAAGTAACGCACTCCAACTCCCATTGTGTCCAAATATGTGACTCGAAAGGCATAAGCAGATTTAGCAGCCTCCAATGTGGTAGCTTATCAAAGACTTTTTGGGAATCCAGATAAATCACGTCCACTGGCTCTTCTTTGACTAACTTGCTCATCACCAACTGAAAGAATTCTAACAGATCTGTCATGCATTACTCTCCTTTCACAAAGCTGTGCAGATGCAGCCCTATGCTGTACCATGCACTTCCAACATCTCATTCTTAACAATGGACTCTAAAATCTTACAAATAACCAAGATCCTGACAGTGATATTAATTTATGGTCATACTGGAATGATCAGTTAACTATCTTCCATGGATTTCTGGCAGTCATTCATTATCAGTTTTCACATCAGGCCTGCATTTTCCAAATTCAGAAATCTATTAAAGGTACCATATTCTTCAAATTGTCTTTCAGCCATTCTATGCTTATTCAAAGTTTGGGAGAAGAGTTGTAGCGCGGGTGCTCGTTGTTGTGGTTCTGTTCGCCGAGCTGGGAATTTGTGTTGCAGACGTTTCGTCCCTGTCTAGGTGACATCCTCAGTGCTTGGAAGCCTCCTGTGAAGCGCTTCTGTGATGTTTCCTCCGACATTTATAGTGATTTGTATCTGCCGCTTCCGGTTGTCTGTTCCAGCTGTCCACTGCAGTGGCCGGTATATTGGGTCCAGAACTCTCAGTAGCTGGAAATGACTGTCTTCTGAAATTTATTTTGAGAGTGGCAATCATTGTTCAAAACGCAAATCAAAATTAAAACCAAATTTCAGTGCATGAGCTTTAAATGTAACTGAGCAGTTTAAATGTAAGCACAAACTCCAAAATTTTTCAATTAAATTTCTTTAGCCTTGGACGTAACCCCTCAAAACTTCAGGACTGATGGTCAACCGTATTAAATTTATCAAACATTTACCATGTCTCGTAAGCTTTCAACAAGTCACCCTTTTTGAAAACGTCCATAAATCATATTAAAATCTCTAATCCAGCTCTGGTATTCAAGTCCGTTAGGTTCCGTTCCAAAAACACTAGACTTCTAATTTTACTTTGTCCTACTAAGGATAAAGCTAAAATCATATCTTGCTTCTTCTTAGTTACGGAAGTCACAGAGTTCACATCTCCACCTCATTCTTCCAGTACTTTTACAGCTCCAATTCCAAACCTTCTAATGGATAAACATAACTGGTGTTTTGCAACACGACTCAACCATTTCACTTTAAAATGCTGTGCTGCTACCAGAAACAGGAATTACCTTCTGCTTTATTTTCCCAGCTGAAAAGATGGATGTTAATCCTCTGCTACTATGTTTTATTCACGAATACACACATCATGAATTAGGCAGCAAAAGGCTTTCAGGGATTAACAAAAGTTTGTCTGTAAACCTATAGCGCAGTATAAATTTTAGTTTCCATCTTTCACTTCTGGACTCATAGGAGAAGAGGTAGGGTGTTAAATCAAAATGATGTTGGATGGAGAGAATATGAACTCCAGTCGTGTGGGGCCCACCTCGCTCCAAAAACTTTGATGGTGCTTGGTGGACACGGTGTACTCTCTCTCCAAGGATACAACTGCAGCAGCAAAAGAAAGGTAGGCGGTCATGATTTACCACCTCCTCAGTGACCCATTGCCTGGAAGAACTCAGATGTTAAATACAAAATCCAGTGACTTCAGTCCTTTGAGCTCTCAATCAATTCTGGAGTACATGTGTGCCTTAATGGGATGTGCATTTCTGACTAACATGGATGCAGGTGTAGTACAGAAATTTAAAGCAAAGGTACCACTGTAATCTGACAGTTTAACTAAGATAAACAGATGAAAATATTGGGGGGATTTATTAACTGAAGTAACTTAAAGAAAGGTGCATAGTTACAAAAGTATCAATGTTGCTATTTTTCATATTGTTGCATACTGAGTCAGCACTGCTGAGTATTTACAGCGCTTACTTCAGAACAACAGTGTTCTGATTCTGTTTTTGTTTTAGAGAATTTGGTGATGGAATATTTTAAAGTTTGTGGTTTGGAGGGAGGTTTGGTCGAAAAGCTGTGGATCAAGAATCTCAGAATTGGACAGTGAGGAAGGTTATCAAAGGAAAGTTGGGTGGAGAAATGGCAGATGGAGTTTAATTTGGCTAAGTGCAAGGTGATACATTTTGGGAGGCCAATTCCAAAAGGAAAGTATATTGCAAATAGCAGGACCCTTAAAAACACTGATCAACAGAGGGATCTTGAGGTGCAAGTCTATAGCTTCCTGAAAGTGGCAAGTTGGTAAGGAAGGCGTACGACATGCTTGCCTTTATCGGTCCAAACATTGTACAAAAATTGGCAAGTCATGTTGCAACTGTATAAAACTTTAGTTAGTACACATTTGGAATACTGTGTGCCGTTCTGGCCCTCACACTATAGGGGGAGGATGTGGAGGCTTTGGAGAGGGTGCAAAAGAGGATATTGCCTGGATTGGAGTGGATTAGCAATAAGGAGAAGTTGGACAAACTTGGATTGGTATATAAAGTTAAGAAAGGCACGGAGAGGATGGATAGTCAAGCGTCTCTTTCCCAGGGTGGAAATGTTAAATACCAGGTAGCATGTATTTAAAGTGAGAGGGAAAAAATTCAAGGGAGATGTGTAAGGTAAGATTTTTACCTGTCATAGGTACCTGGAACACACTACCAAGGGAGTAATTAGTAGCAAATATGATATCAATGTTAAAAAGGCATTCAGATAGACATGTGAGCAGGCAGGGAATAGAGCAATACGATCCATGGTGCAGGCAGATGGGATTAGTTTAGAATGGCATCATGGCTGGCAGAGATAGTGGGCCAAAGGGCCTGCTCATGTTTTATGTTCTGTGTAACACAGGAAACTCAGTAGTTAATTTGTGCATTGCATTGACCCCAACAGGACCGTGGTAATGTCTAGAACAATTTTTTAAAAAATTCAAATTCATGGATAGAGACTTTAGCTGTTTTTTAAAAAAGATTCAGTAGCATAACTTTTTATGTCCACCTTAGAAAATAGATAGCAAGTTGGTTCAAGTCTCATCCCAAAAAAATGGCAAATGAGAGAGTGGAGCACTCTCGCAGTACTGCATTTAGAGTATCAATCTATTGTTTTTTGTATTTGAGTGTTTGGCATCCGTGATGAACTTACAACCTCTTCAGAGGTAACAGTGCTCCAAAGTGAGTCAGGGCTTGCCATCCAAAGTTGAGTACAGTTCCTAAATATTTCCTGTAGAAACATTTGTTTCTTCAATGTGAGATCCATATATACAAATGTTATCATACAGGGGATCAGTTAACTACAGTATGTACTTACAGTTGACACCCAATCCAGAAGTGCACTTTCTTCAGTGGTGATGGGATAACCATCAGGTACAAGATTGGAGTGGATTAGCAATAAGGAGAAGTTGTGTAGTTGTGACCAACATAAATGAGGGATCAAACAGATGCTCCTTCTCTCCCAGGTAGTCTCAGAAACAAAACACTATCCATCTGGACATATATGAATCTGAACTGCAGGCAAGCAAAACAGTGGCAGCTTCAGTCATACAGTCACAGATGTACAGCATGGAAACAGACCCTTCGGTCCAACTCGTCCCAGATATCCTAACCTAATCTAGTCCCATTTGCCAACAATTAGATCATATCCCTCTAAACCCTTCCTATTCATATACCCATCCAGATGCCTTTTAAATGTTGCAATTGTACCAGCCTCAATACTTCCTTCGGCAACTCATTCCATTTATACACAACCCTCTGCATGAAAAAGTTGCCCCTTAGGTCCCCTTTATATTTTTCCTGTCTCATCCTGAATCTATGCGCTTTCTTTCTGGACTACCCCAACCCAAGGAAAAGACTTTGCCTATTTATCCTATCCATGCCCCTCAATTTTGTAAACCTCTCTAAGGTTACCCCTCAGCCTCCGACGCTCCAGGGAAAACAGTGTCAGCCTATTTAGCCTCTCCCCGTAGCTCAAATCCTCCAACCCTGGCAACATTCTTGTAAATCTTTTCTGAACCCTTTCAAGTTTCACAACATTCTTCCAATAGGAAGGAGACCAGAATTGCACGCAGTATTCCAAAAGTGGCCTAACCATTGTCCTGTATAGCTGGAACATGAGCTCCCAATTCCTTTACTTAATCCTCTGACCAATAAAGGAAAGCATACCAAACACTTTCTTCACTATCCTGTCAGTTTTGGGCCCCACACCTCAGGAGGGACATACTGGCACTGGAGCGTGTCCAGCGGAGATTCACACGGACGATCCCTGGAATGGTAGGTCTAATATACGAGGAACGGCTGAGGATCCTGGGATTGTACTCATTGGAGTTTAGAAGGTTAAGGGGAGATCTAATAGAAACTTACAAGATTAAACATGGCTTGGAAAGGGTGGACGCAAAGAAATTGTTTTCGTTAGGCGAGGAGACTAGGACCCGTGGGCACAGCCTTAGAATTAGAGGGGGTCAATTCAGAACAGAAATGCGGAGACATTTCTTCGGCCAGAGAGTGGTGGGTCTGTGGAATTCATTGCCGCGGAGTGCAGGGGAGGCCGGGACGCTAAATGTCTTCAAGCCAGAGATTGATAAATTCTTGATGTAACAAGGAATTAAAGGCTACGGGGAGAATGCGGGTGTGGAGTTGAAATGCCCATCAGCCATGATTAAATGGAGGAGTGGACTCGATGGGCTGAATGGCCTTACTTCCACTCCTATTGTCTTATGGTCTCACCTGCGACTCCACTTTCAAGGAGCTATGAACCTGCACTCCAAGGTCTCTTTGTTCAGCAACACTCCCTAGGACCTTACCATTAAGTGTGTAAGTCCTGCTAAGATTTGCTTTCCCAAAATGCAGCACCTCGCATTTATCTGAATTAAACTCCATCTGCCACTCCTCAGACCTACCTGATCAAGATCCTGTTGTAATCTGAGGTCACCTTCTTGGCTGTCCACAATACCTTCAATTTTAGTGTCATCTGCAAACTTACTAACTGTACTCTTGTGTTCACATCCAAATCATTTATATAAATCTCAAAAAGCAGTGGACCCAGCACTGATCCTTGTGGTACACCACTGGTTACAGGCCTCCAGTAAGAAAAGCAACCCTCCACCACCACCCTCTGTCTTCTACTTTTCAGCCAGTTCTGTATTCAAATGGCTAGATGTCCCTGTATTCCATGAGATATAACCTTAATAACCAGTCTCCTATGAGAGATCTTGTCGAACAGCTTACTGAAGTCCATATAGATCATGTCTACTGCTCTGCTCTCATCAATCCTCTTGAGTTATTTCTTCCAAAAACTCAATCAAGTTCATGAGACATGATTTCCCATGCACAACGCTATTCTGACTATCCCTAATCAGTCCTTGCCTTTCCAAATACATGTAAATCCTGTCCCTCAGGATTCCCTCCAATAACTTGCCCACCACTGACCTCATGCTCACCAGTCTATAGTTCCCTGGCTTTTCCTTACCACCATTCTTAAATAGTGGCACCACAATAGCCAACCTCCAGTCTTCCGGCACTTCACCTGGGATGACACAAAATATTTCAGCAAGGGGCCCAGATATCACTTCCCGAGCTTCCCACAGAGCTGCAGAGCACACCTGAGCAGGTCTTAGGGATTTATCCACTTTTATGCATTTCAGGACATCCAGCACCATCTCCTCTGTAATATAGACATTTTTCAAGATGTCACCACATACTTCCCTACATGCTGTATCTTCAATGTCCTCTTCCACAGTGAACACTGATGCAAACTACTCGTTTAGTATCTCCCCCATCTCCTGCGGCTCCACACAAAGGCTGCTTTGCTGATCTATTCTCTCCCTAGTTACCCTTTTGTCCTTATAACGTATTTATAAAAACCCTTTATCCTCTAAGGATTCACTCAATGTCTTCTGTCTATACTTGTCATATGCTTCAGTCTTTTTCTTCAGCAAACCCTCAATTTCTCACCGACCAGCTTTTCCTTGCACCCTAACAGAAATATACTGTCTCTGGACTCTCGTTACTCCATTTTTGAATGCTTCCCATTTTCCAGCAGTACCTTTAGCTACGAACATCTGCCCCTAATCAGCTTTTGAAAGTTCTTGCCAAATACCGTCAAAATTAGCCTTCCTCCATTTTTGAACTTTAACTTTTAGATTTGGTTTATCCTTTTCCATCACTATTTTAAAGCTAATAGAATTATGGTCGCTGGCCCCAAAGTGCTCCCGCACTAACACCTCATTCACCTGATCTGCCTTATTTCTCAAGAGTCAGTCATGCTTTGCACCTTCTCTAACAGGTACATCCACTTATTTTCTTGTACATACTTAAATTCTTCTCCATCTAAACCCTTAACACTATGGTAGTCCCAGTCTATGTTTGGAAAGTTAAGATCCCCTCCCATAACCATCCTATTATTCTTACAGATAACTGACAAATTTGTTTCTTGATTTCCTGCTGGCTATTAGGTGGTCTATAATGCAATCCCAATAAGGTGATCATCTCTTTCTTATTTCTCAGTTCCACCCAAATAACCTTCGGGGATGTATTCCAAGGAATATCCTCCCTAAGTACAGCAGTAATGCATAATGCTAATGCTTATGAAAAATGCCACTCCCCCTCCTTGCTTGGCCCCTTTCTATCCTGCCTTCTATCCTGCATTTGTAAACTGGAACATTAAGCTGCCAGTCCTGACCAACCCTGAGCCACGTTTCATAATTGCAATGATATCCCAGTCCTCGGTTCCTAACCATGCCCTGAGATCATCTGCCTTCCCTGTTCGGCCTCTTGCGTTGAAGTAAATGCACTTTTAATTTATCAGTCCTAAATTGTTTTCTGCTTTGTTCCATCCTGCCTGACTGATTGACTCACTCCCATTCCCGACTGTACCAGTCTCAGATTGATCTCTTTCCTCATTATTTCTCTATTCAGAATGTCATCCTTTTCCCTTCCTATATTGTAGATTCCAATGTGTACAATGACCTCTTGCTGGTCCCTCTCCCCTTTGAGAACTTGCTGCACCCTCTCAGAGACATCCTTGATCCTGGCCAGAGAGAGAACACACCATTTTGGTTTTTTGCTGCTGGTCGCAGAAACGTCTGTCTGTGCCCCTGACGATAGAGTCCCCTATCACAATCGATCGCTTGGAACTCAATGTAACTTCATTACATTACAGCCTGTCTCGATACCAGAAACCTGGCTATTTGTGCTACATTGCCCTGAGAACCCATCATCCCCTACATTTTCCAAAATAGCATACTTATTTGAAATGGGGATAGTCACAGACGAAGAGTTGAAAAATCATTGAATGAACTACAGTAATCAACGTTATCTTTCTAAGACATTAGTACAGGAAATCTAATTAGATCTTTCAACAAAAACATTGCTGAGAACAAAAGTAAGTAACAGTATGTTTTCTGTTGAATTAAATCCATTATAGATCATGGCATGTGAATAAGGTAATTGCACTTTAGATTATAATCATTAGTATTTAGTTTACAAGGAAAAACAGTGCCTTCCATGGCACAATATCTGCCTGTCATTGCACAACTCTGTTACATTTCAGGTACATATAGCTGAGCATGCTTCAGGACATTGGCTTAATCCTAAAAGCACACTTCTGTTACAGGCTGAGTTCCTTGTGTTTTCTGAAGTACTTGTAATTATATCAACTGCAACACTGTTTTGGTGACAATCTTGTCTAAATGGTTGGATTTCCAAGAATCTATTATTCATGAGGTCTTGTGGTGCTGCAGTAGAAGCCCTACCTCTGGGCCAGAAGGTATGGGTTCAGGTCTGATGTGTTCTGGAGGTGTGTTATGTAAGTATTTTATAATGGATAATGTCAACGATTTTATTGCATTTATGCAGGTGTAGTTTTTGCTATCAACAGAAGGAATTCAATAGAATGCTGGATGGACCTTTGTGTCTTCAGTTTAAAGTCTAAAACTTTCTCAGGACTCTAAATGAACATAGTTTTTAAGTCTGATTAAGAGCTATAATATCCTGTATATTGTGAGGTTTGACTTTTACATGAGTAACATTTTTGGAGAGGTTAGAATTTGCCATTGCCTTGCTATTGCAACTGTCACATCAGTCTGTTCCTGCCAACTCTGCTTCCAAAAGGATTCTATTTTAATTTATGAGTAAATACTAACTTACATGGAGACAGACATTAGTTTTGTAAACTAAGTTCATTAAAGTTAACAATTCAACACGAACAAAAGCAATATATACAAATATATGCAATTTCACACAGCATTTTTCACTGTACAAAAAATACAATTCAGCATAGAACAAACTAAATTTATACTAAAATTCATAAAAATCCTCCTCCTTGTCTTCAGTAAGGAATTTGCTTCTTAAATGGCAACATACTGATAAAAAACATCAATACCTTTGACAGTAATGTTATCAACAAGCATATAATTACGGAAATAATTATCGTTTGTGCCATCAAGTGCATTGCCTAACCCACATGACACTGAAAAGATTTGATGTGAACATGTCTGAGATGAGAAGCATTTTTTCCTTATGTGGTCCTCCAGGCTGGAAAATCCGAAACATTCTTCAGTGATATTTTCAAGCCATCTTGATCCATCCAGCCATCCTTATTAGGAGTTGGATGATGACTACCTTTGAGAATTGTTATTTTGGGAGTCTTTTTTCTCTGAATATCATGATTGACCTACACTTCATATCACTGGACAGAGACAATAATACATAAATGAATCTGTTCTTTTCCTGGCCAATTGTCTTCACTAACATTACTTTCTCTTCTGTTCTGATCACCATTTGACTGGCAAAATATCAGAATTTACGAGTCTGCTTTGCAAACAATCTTAACAACCAAATTTGAAGTGGGTTGTTTATCCACTATTCTTTCTTGATACCAAGTTGTTATATTTGAGGGTAGGACTAGTGGGAATGCAATGCATGCCACTGAGGTGTCTGCCATGACATCACATACTTTGACATCAGTAGACATGAGGAACGGAACAAAACTCGACTATTTTATCAAGCAGGTTTGCACAGTACAAGTTTGAGTTCAACAGCAAGCAAGTAATGAAGAAAAACATGTTGGAATTTTTTCGATAAAAGTCGAGTGATTTGTGAGTGAGAGTTTGACTTTAACGCAAGTATGCTCGATAAAAGTTTTACATAGACTGCCATCACCAGAAGACAGATAAATTGTACATCTTCAATTCATAATTAATGGTTGGCTTAAACCAAACTCTATTAATTTCTTTGTCAACTTATGCCAAATAGCCTTTTTTGATAGTCTATGCTCATTTATCTTTCTTTCATTCCAATTGATGAATTACCACAATTACTTACTAGTCTTTTTTGCTGAAGCTGCTCTCTAAGCACTCTGTCTTCAGGTAAAACATCACAGAGAAGGTAGTACTCCACTTGGTTCTCTATCAAAATAACAGTACTTTCAGTTGTCTATTACTTAGAAACAGTTTTTAAGATTTCATTACACCCTGCCATTTTAATTGCTCTATTGTACAAAGAATTTCCAATTTTAAATTTGCAATCTATTTTTTATTTGTGTGAAAATATATAAAAATAATCACAAACTTGCAACAAATCATGCATTAGCAAGTTTTAATAAGCAAAGATAGCCTCTTTCATATACTTTAATTCTGATATTGTTACCTTCAGGACCTTGGGAGTTTGTTCTTATTACAGTACAAAAATCTGTTACTGGTTGCTCAATAAACCTTTTCTTCCAATACAAAATGTACCTAAAACAAACCAAAAATAAAAAAAAAGTCACTATTTCATTGAATACTTACTTTTGTCCTCCCCAAAATTCTTAAAACACTAATTTGGAAAAGAGAAAGTCCTGTGCAGTTGAGCAGACTAATAGGTTAAAAACTGATTAGGCTTAAGGAATGAAAGTCCTTTTGATAATTGTGAAAAACTGCCAATAACCCAAATTAACTAAACTTTGAAGGATACTATTCTCAACTGATTTTGGTTATGTGATAGTATACTGAGAAATACCTAATTATATTTATAATTCAAATCCTGCTCGAATCTGTCTGATTTTCCATTTTAATATTATTTTTGTTCACATTCACTTGATTAAACATGTTTCCTTCATACTGGTTGCATAATAGTGGTTTTAAGTCAAGTGTATTTGCAGTTACAACTCAAGATAGCTAAGCGATGGGATAGAACTGGAGCCTCGCCCGTTTGAGTTCAAAGCCTTTATTTGGAAGAGATACTGATTAGAGCACATGTTGACTGGATTGGACTTGCACAGTTTCAGTCTGCTCAAACTAGGTAAAAAATGATCATATTTTAAGGTTTATATTAATGATGAAGCAAACCAAGCAACAATCTTAAGTCAAACTTCAAAGCTGAAAGAAGGAGGAATGGGACTGTGGGAGATATAGCAGTTTGGATCAGTAATTGGCTTGCTGAAAGAAGCCGGAGGGTGGTGGTTGATGGGAAACGTTCATCCTCGAGTCCAGTTACCAGTGGTGAACCGGAAGGGTCGTTGGGTCCACTGCTGTTTGTCATTTTTATAAATGACCTGGATGAGGGCATAGAAGGGTGGGTTAGCAAATTTGCAGACGACACCAAGGTCGATGGAGTTGTGGATAGTGACGAAGGATGTAGTAGGTTACAGAGAGACATAGATGAGCTGCAGAGCTGGGCTGAGAGGTGGCAAATGGAGTTTAATGCAGACAAGTGTGAGGTGATTCACTTTGGTCGGAATAACCGGAATGCAAAGTACTGGGCTAATGGTAAGATTCTTGGTAGTGTAGATGGGCAGAGAGATCTCGGTGTCCAGGTACACAGATCCTTGAAAGTTGCCACCCAGGTTGACGGGGTTGTTAAGGCGGCACACAGTACTTTTGCTTTCATTAACAGAGGGATCGAGTTCCGGAACCATGAGATTATGCTACAGCTGTACAAAACTCTAGTGCAACCGCACTTGGAGTATTGTGTACAGTTCTGGTCACCGCATTATAAGAAGGATGTGGAAGCTTTGGAAAGGGTGCACAGGAGATTTACTAGGATGTTGCCTGGTATGGAGGAAAGGTCTTACAAGGAAAGGCTGAGGGACTGGAGGCTGTTTTCGTTAGAGAGAAGGTTGAGAAGTGACTTAACAGATACATACAAGATAATCAGAGGGTAAGATAGGGTGGACAGGGAGAGCCTTTTTCCAAGAATGGTGACGGCGAGCACAAGGGGGCATAGCTTTAAATTGAGGGGTAATAGATATAGGACAGATGTCAGAGGTAGTTTCTTTACTCAGAGTACCTTTGCCTGCAACGGTAGTAGATTTGCCAACTTTAAGTACATTTAATGTTGTCATTGGACAAGCATATGGACATACATGGAATAGTGTAGGTTAGATGGGCTTCAGATTGGTATGACAGGTCAGTGCAACATCGAGGGCCGAAGGGCCTGTACTGCACTGTAATGTAATGTTCTATGCTTAAGGTTAACTTCTGTAGGATGCGACTTTCTTGCACACAGTGCCTGGGAATTGGTTGAACACTCAGCTCCGAGAAACAATTCTAGGACTTTAGCTGTTCTTCTCGCCCTACACAGAGCCAGCAAACCTTCTCCATCTTTCCTGTTTCTCAGGACTTCTAATGTTGGACTGCCTGAAGACAGCTAACAGCAGTGCATTTTTGGTGTGAACCTCTGCTGTGCTTTTTCTTAAAAAAAAAGACGCTTTCTGTAAAGCACATAATGACTGGTGACAACTACTTGCTTTGTTGTGGATCCCTGCTGTGGCTGTTTCTAACAGCGCCTGGTTTGGAGAATTAAACAAAAAAAAAAAAAATCCAAAGTACTATGATGCTGGCATATCAGAAATAAAAACAGAAACTCTGGAGAAACTCAGCAGGTCTGGTAGTATCTGTGTGAGGGGAAGAAAAGCAAAATTAATATTTTGGGTCTAGTGCACATTTTTCTGAGCAATCCTGAAGAGTCACTGGATAAAAATGTTAATTCTGCTATCTCTCCAGAGATGCTGCTAGAACTGATAAGTTTTCCCAGCATTTCTACTTTCATTTCTGATTTGGACAGCTTCTGTTTTGTCTGGTTCAGTTGAAAGAAAGCCTGCTGTGAACAAACTGCACAGCTGATCTGTCTCATGTTTTGAAGAGAAAATCCTCTTGTTGTCTACAGGGAGGACACTTTTTGGTATTTTGAAAAAATAACTTGTAAGAAAGAAATCTCAAGTTTGGAGTTCTTGAACAACCTGTGCATGCAAGATTTTAAACACATACATGAATGATTAGTGACTTGACCACATGTACAAGAATGCTCAAGCAATACAGACTTCAGAACATGCTACACTGTCTTTTTGCTTTCACAAATAGCCATTGGTGAAAGTATGTTTTTTTGTTCCAGAAAGCCAATCTACGCAGAGATTTTTTTCTCTTTTCCTGAAGAGTCGATGCTTGCACGTTTATTTTGGAGATATTCAGAGAGATAATCATTTAAGGTTGTATAATATGGATTGTACATTCACAGAATAATTTTGGTTTTGATAATAAAACAATCATTGGTTGACAGACCTTATTTTAAAACCCGATGTTGAGGAGATACTTCATTGGTCTTCTTGATAAACAGAAAAACTGTTTTTATTTTACATTGTGACCTATAGAGTAGTGGCACTAGAACGACAGTGCAATGCCTCAAACCACAGTTGTAAAAATGTAACGGCACTTCTGGCAATTCCTGTAAGCCTCATATTTGTGTTAGTTCAGATTTTATGGATAATAATAGGGACAAAATTACAGGAACCTGGAGAAGTGAGAGTTAATTAAAATGGATTTTTAAAATCCTACATGGATTTTTAAAAAGCAGAATGTGCTTAAATAATCAAACTTGATTTTTTTTTGTTGAAGGAACAGCAAAGTTGTTACAGACCCAGTGTGAGGACCACTGCTTTGTAGATATGACTAGGATATTGGAATAGAGAGTATAATTTCAAAATATGCAATGATACCATATCCTAGGTGCAGCAAACAGAACAATACCAATTGACAGTAACAGGACATTGAGGAATGCAGAGTGCATCAACATGTAGCAGATGGAATTTTATAGAGAAGTGTGATGTGTGCCATTTTGGAAGGAGAATAGAGAGGCAATGAGACTTAATGGCATAGTTATAAAGAACATATGGAGCAGAGGAACTAGTTTTAAGAGATCAAGGTTTTTTTTTAAACAAAATAAACAATGCTAAATTCAATGTAATCCAACAAAACTGAGGGTTTAGGGCAATGATGAAAAGTAATAAGTGCTGCAAACACTCAGCAGTTCAGCGATCAAGAACAGGATTTTCCATTTAAAATAACGAAGGTCAATAGTTTCCAAGTAAATCAGAACAATTTCAAGAGTGTACACACATGGTGTGAATATGGAATGAGCTGCCAGAGGAAGTTGTACAATTACAACATTCAAAAGACATTTGGACAGATACATGAAGCAGAAAGGTTTAAGGGATATAGACTAAACTCAGGCAACTGGGACTAGCTTCGTTTGGAAAACCTGATCGAAACAGACAAGTTGGACAGAAGGATCTGGTTCTGTATTGTGAGACTCTTTGGCTCTGCATAGTTGAATGCAGACTCTGGAAGCTGTGGTCCAAAATATACTGCTCCTCGCCCAGTTAGGGTTACTTGAACCTCAATGATGTACTCAGCATCGACATCATAAGAGTATAAAATGGAATGGCACTTACCAAATACAACAGATAAAAGTTAGAATTGGTGTACTCAGGTGTAAGTGAATTCTTAACATTGCAATCAGTAATATTTAGTGTCAAACAATTTCCATAGCATTTATGGAATCTGATTGCTCGAGAGTTTAATTAGTTTGACACTAAAGTAATTATTTTTCTTATTCTTCTTCTCTCTTATTTCTATCATTAATCCTCCTTTTCCATCCTAATATTTAAAAATTTTTTGTACACAATTATAATTTAATTTATAGTTACAATTTTTAATTCATACTTTTGGATTTAAACTCTGCACGTTGAATAAGGATTATTCAGTCTAATTGGTTGCCAAGACCTCTTTTGCACAGCTCACAAGAGCTACTGATACCCTGTAGAAGGACAAGACACATGATTATACAGTCTTAGCTCAAAAATCTGGAGGATTAGGGAAGATATTCCCAGAAATACATCCACAGAGTTATTTGGGAGGAACTGAGAAATAAGAAAGGGATGATCACCTTAATGGGATTGTATTATAGACTCCTTAATAGTCAGCTGGAAATTGAGAAACAAATTTGTGAGGAGTTATCTCAGTTATCTCTTGGAATAATAGGGTGGTTATGGTAGGGGATTTTAACTTTCCAAACATAGACTGGGACTACCATAGCGTTAAGGGTTTAGGTGGAGAGGAATTTGTTAAGGAGTGTACAAAAAAAATTTCTGAGTCAGTATGTGGATGTACCAACTAGAGCAGATGCAAAACTAAGGTGACTGAGGTGTCAGTGTGGGAGTACTTTGGGGCCAGCGACCATAAGTCTTTTAGTTTTAAAATAGTGTTGGAAAGGGATAGACTGGATCTAACAGTTGAAGTTTGAAAGTGGAGGAAGGCCAATTTTGACGGTATTAGGCAAGAACTTTCAAAAGCTGATTGGGTGCAGATGTTCGCAAGTAAAAGGGCGGCTGGAAAACGGGAAGCCTTCAGAAACGAGATAACAAGAGTCCAGAGATAGTACATTCCTGTTAGGGTAAAAGGAAAAGCTGGTAGGTGTAGGGAATGCCAGATGACTAGAGAAATTGAGGGTTTGGTTAAGAAAAAGAAGGAAGCCTGTGTCAGATATAGACAGGAGTGATCGAGAGAATACTTCGAAAGGCAGTATGAGTATCCTTAAGAGGGAAATCAGGAGGGCAAAAAGGGGACATGACATAGGGTGAAGGAGAATCCAAAGGGTTTTTATAAATGCATTAAGTACAAAAGGGTAACTAGGGAGAGAATAGGGCCCCTCAAAGATCAGCAAGGCAGCCTTTGTATGGAGCCGCAGGAGATGGGGGAAGATACTAAATGAGTAGTTTGCGTCAGTGTTCACTGTTCTTTAAATTCAGCAGGATTCAATTCCTGATCAATTTCAAGGACCCCGTACCAACAACCAGCAGAACAAACATGGTATACAAAATACCATGCAAGGACTGCAACAAGCATTACATTGGACAGACTGGCAGGAAACTGTCTATGGGCATAATGAGCACGAACTTGCCACCAAACGACATGACCAATTATCATTAATGTTCATACACCAGATGAAGAGGGACACCAGTTTGAATGGGAAAATACATCCATCCTGGGACAGGCTAAACAAAGGGAATTCCTCGAGGCATGGGATTCAAACCTGCACTCCATTAACAGACGTATCAATTTGGACCCCGTTTACCAACCTCTCAGAAAAAGAATCGGAAGTGATATCACCCACCACAACAGACCAAGACGCACAAATATCAAGTGGGACAGAACACCAGTGCTTCATCCGAAGCTCAATGACAACGTTACCTAGTGTGGGGACGAAATGCAAGAACAAATCTACCAGCTCAGCGAGCAAACTTACAACCCTATGTCAATAGATATGATAGGTCAATAATTTAAAAACAATTTGTACAAACAATGGAAATGTGATGGTTGAATATTCCTGCGCGGAGGATCAAATCCTACACATTATGACTGAAACCAAAGTGCATCTTCTCTTGGACTCAAGCTATCTCAGGCTTAAGGTACGATCATGGGAAACTCATCAAAACAATAAAACTTTATTTAAGACCAGCACTTAATTCTTTTGTGTTCATTATTTTTGTTACATATTTCATTATCTGCATGCCAAGGGTTAAAACTTGAGAGTACATTCTAAATCGATCTTGAAAGTAACTTTTATTGTGATGATTTTGTCTTGAATATTTTTTCAGCTATCATAAGAATTATGCTAACCAACCAACAAGATGTTCATTAGGGAGAAACACCACAGTTCAAATGAACCAGTATACTGAATTAAAACAAAACGTCTTCATTTGGATTCAGGTAGTGTATTAGCCCAGCAGGAAGTCAAAATCAATAAACGTGACTTTTTGAAATAAGCACAGTGTTATACATGGTTTAACATATCCAAAAATATGGAACAGTTTTGAGTCATCGAGGCTGTTGTTTGCAAGTAGATTTCACAATATCATGACTTAAACTCTCAAATATGTGGCTAAGGGACAATGCAGTGTGGTTTTTATATATAAAAAAATGTTTTTTAAAAAACTAAATTAATTCTAGCATAAGGTAGCTGACCAATGTAGGACTAGCACCTTCTCGGTTTCTAACTGTCGGTGCATAATTAAATGTTATTATACGCCTCCACTCCTATTTTCTACATTTTGAATGTTAAATGGCACATAACATTCTGCACCACCTTGTGGTGAAACTATTTAGAAAAATTCTCAGCTTAATCATTTTCATTTCTAAAACATTTGTAAAACTGGTTATTCCACTGAGAATACGTCAGGTCAGAGACATAGAAATGTACAGCACGGAAACAGACCCTTCAGTCCAACTTGTCCATGCCGACCAGATATCCTAACCGTGTCTAGTCCCATTTACCAGCACTTGGCCCATTTTCCTCTAAACCCTTCCTATTCATGTACCCATTCAGATGCCTTTTTTAGATTAGATTAGATTACATTACAGTGTGGAAACAGGCCCTTCGGCCCAACAAGTCCACACCGACCCGCCGAAGCGCAATCCACCCATACCCCTACATTTACCCCTTGCCTAACACTACGGGCAATTTAGTATGGCCAATTCGCCTGACCTGCACATCTTTGGACTGTGGGAGGAAACCGGAGCACCCGGAGGAAACCCACGCAGACACGGGGAGAACGTGCAAACTCCACACATGCTGTAATTTTGAATGCTGTAATTTCTTAACTTTTTTTATTAGAAGGAATCTGCACAATTATTACATTTTTAAAGCATAGTTTCTAATTTAAAATGGCACGAAAATGCCAGATATGAAAAAATAATTTAAAAATTAATGACTGCAATGAGTACATCTGATTGCTTGAATTTCAGAAAAATTATGAATACATTGAAATACCAAGAAATTGTTCCAGATACCTTTGTTCAGATTTATGCATATTTATTTTACAATTTTCTTGAAATATTGGGCAAGGACAACGATGGAATCAGGAACAGTTTCTGATAGCTACAAGAATGTTATTCCAGAATTTTGGGTGGATACTTATTCAAAGATTCAACTGCTTGAACTGGGGATCCAATAACTTAACCCTGCAGTCGCCTAGTCATAACACCCCGACTTCTACGTTAGTCATAGCTAAAGATGCTTCTCCCTTTCAGGTCACGCAAACTGATTGGCCCACTCACTCCTCCTAGACCATCTTGAAAGCAAAAGGTAAGCCATACATTTTTTAAAAATTCTTCCATCAACTGGATTTGACTTTCCTTCACTTCAATATTGCCTACAACAAAAGCAAGAAGCTCAATCAATCTTTCATCACTGGGATTGAAACTACTAGAACTGCTTCTCCTTTCCCACCACAATCTATCCCACCTAAATTCTTTCCTTGCATCATTCTCTAGTTTTACTTCTATCTGTTTTCATACTTCCACTCTGCTCCTGCGATGTATGTCACATTCAAAACACATTCTGCTAAACTGCTGACAATCAATTTCCCTTACCGCCTATCCCACTTCCACACCTCGTCCTTTGCCCTGCTTCCCCTGTGCCATTCCAGCTAACATTGCAGGTTGATCCTTTTCCTCAGCATCTGCTTTCTGACCCTTAAAAAATCATTGTCACCACCGTATTCTTCCATGTAAAATATCCTTTGGCTTTGCTCATCTTTCTCATGCTCAGATATCTCCCCAGTCAAGCTTCCTCCCATTTCACCTTACCGAAATGACCCAACTCATGTCACACTTGACATGCTTTGTAAAGTTGGTGCACTATCCTTGTGAACCTCGCTGGACACTTTGGCATAGCTGAGCATACCCTGTCAAGTGCTGTCCTTTAATGATCAGCTCAGGCATTCTCACTTACTTCAATCAGTAATGGGTTTTCTCCCTGTCCCCACTTAACTATCTTTAAAGTTCTCATGATTGATATTTGGCTTCATCTACATATTGGTCACTGACATTTCTACAAGTACGACTCCAAGTGCATTTTATAACATTAAACTCTCGCTCCAGTATCTTTTTCAATACCTACATTGCTTCACCTGTCCAATCTAGTCCCCATCACAAACTCTAGATCTTTATCACCAATTCCATCCCTTTCTCTGGCCATAACCTCAGGTTGAAACAGATTGTTTGCAACCTCAGTATCCTAAGCTCCTGACTCTATCTTACAAAGATCACAGTTTTTCCATCTTCAAGTTCCCATCACATATCACTTCTGTGCATGCTGATCTACATTTGAGGCAAAAGGAGTGCCAGCTAACGTGAACTTCTCAACCAGATGTTCAGATTCCTCCATAGCTATGATCCCAAGCCTATGTTTGTAAGCTTTGCCACCCTGATAAGCAAAACACCTCACCCCAGAATTCTGCATTCCTTTAACTCTAGTCTCCTGTGCATCCACTCCTCTTTTCGCTCGATTCTACAGTCATAACTTCAGTCATCTTCGTCCAGAATTGCTTCCTTAACATCACTGCTTTGCCATCTCCACCTCCCACAAATAGTTATTGAAACAAAACAGGGATCTAAACCATCCTACAGCACAACAAATAATGAATAGATATATACTGGAGGCAGGAAGGAGGAAATCTGACAAATGAAAAGTCTTCCAATTTTGCTTCCAATAGTAGGTCAGTGATTGCGACAGACATATTATGCAATAGTTTAAAATATTTGACAGGATTTGAACTGCAGTGTTTATCCTTCTACACAAAAGATCCAAGAAGCTGGATACCAAAATACTCTAACTTACAACTTATTTTGCAAACATTTTGCTTTAGTTTCAATTATAAATAACAGATGAAAACATGAGCATGCAGTACATTACTGTTATTGTACCAACTTCTGGATAACACTAATATATGATTAAATTGTGCATATGCACCATTGCACTAATCCTGCACAACTGTGGTGAGCAGTTTTGTAACTTTTTTCATGTACATAAATGGAGGCTGAAGGGGAACTTTTCAGGGGAAAGCTATAGCGGCCAGGTCTCTGGCACTGAGCCTGGCTCAGTGGCTCAGAAGGAAAGGGGGGAGAATAACAGAGCAATAATGATAAGAGATTCAATGGTTAGAAGAACAGACAGGAAATTCTGTGGTCATGAATGAGGCTCCTGGATGGTATGTTGCCTCCTAGGTGCCAGGGTCAGGGATGTCTCAGACTGAGCCTGCAGGATTCTTAAGGGGCAGGTGAGCAGCCAGAAATTGTGGTACAAATCAGTACCAATGAAATAAGTAAGGAAAGAGATGAGGACCTGAAAAGAGAATGTAGGGAGTTAGGTTAGAAGCCAAAAGGCAGGACAAGCAGAGAAGTGATCTCAGGATTGCTACCGGTGCCACAAGCTAGTGAGGCTTGGAACAGAGAGCGAGTGCAGCTGAACACCTGGCTGCAGAGCTGGTGTAGGAGGGTGGGCTTCAGATATGTGGATCATTGGGATATCTTCTGGGGAAAATGGGACCTGTACAAGGAGGATGGGTTGCACCTGAACTGGATGGTACCAATATCCTGGGTGGGAAGTTTGCGAGAGCTCTTTGGGAGGGTTTAAATTAGTTTTGCAGGAGCATTCAAACTAGTTTGAACCAGAGCGATGGATCAGAGGTAACTGGTGAAGAGACAAATACCAGGTGCAGAGAATCGGAGAGGAAGGATAGACAATTGATAGGGCAAAGTTGCAGTCAGTGTGATGGGTTGAAGTGTGTCTATTTTAACACAACAAATGTCAGGAATAAGGGTGATTAACTTAGAGCATGGATCAGTACTTGGAGCTATGCTGTTGTGGCCAATACTTGGATATCACAGAAACAGGAATGGTTGTTGGATGTTCCAGGGTTGAGATGTTTTAAAGGAATAGGGATGGAGGTAAAAGGTGGGGGAGTTGGATTGCTAATCAGGGATAGTATAACAGCTGCAGAAAGGGAGGTCATTGAGGAGGCTTTGTCTATGGATGGAAGTTAGGAGCAGGAAAGGACCAGTTATTTTATTGGGAATTTTCTATAGACCACCCAATAGCAACAGAGACACAGAGGAGCAGATTGAGAGGAGGATCTTGGAAAGGTGCAGAGTTGTCGTCATGAGTGATTTCAACTTCCCTAATATTGATTGGAACCTTCTCAGTGCAAATAGTTTGGATGGAGCTGATTTTGACAGGTGTGTCCAGGAAGGATTGGTGATTCAGGTCAGGTGTCAGATGTCTCAGTGGGACAGCATTTCAGTGATGGTGGTTACAACTTCCTGACCTTTAATATAGTCAAGCACAGGGACAGAAGCAGATGGTATAGGAAAATATTCAACTGGGGAGGGGGAATTACGATGCTATTAGGCAGGAACTGTGGAGTGTAAATGGGGAGCAGATATTCTCAGGGAAATGCGTGAGAGAAATGTGGAGGCTGTTTCAGGAACACTTGCTGCGAGTGCTGGATAGATTTGTCCCACTGAGGCAAGGAAGGGATAGGAGGGTGAAGGAACCTTGGATGACAAGAGATGTGGAACAACTAGTCAAGAGGAAGAAGGAAGCTTACTCAAGGTTGATGAAGCAAGAATCAGACAGGGTTCTCAAGGGTTACAAGATAGCCAGGAAGAAATGGACCTAGGAGAGCGAGAAGGGGGCATGAAAAAACCTTGGGGGCGAGGATTAAGAAAAACCTCAAGGCGTGCTACATTTATGTGAGGAACAAGAGGATGGCCAGAGTGAGGGTTGGGCCAATCAGGGATGGTGGAGGGAACTTGTGCCTGGAGTTGGAGGAGGTAGGGGAGGTCCTTAATGAATACTTTGCTTCAGTATTCAAGAGTGAGAGAGCCCTTGTCATTTGTGAGGACAGCATGAAACAGGCTGATATGCTCAAACAGGTTGATGTTAAGAAGGAGGATGTGCTGGAAATTTTGAAAAACATGATGATAGATAAGTCCCCTGGAATACAGGGGATATACCCAAGGTTTCTATGGGAAGCAAGGGAAGACATTGCCGCACCTTTAGCGATGATCTTTGCACCCTCACTGTCCGTAGAAGTATGAGATGAATGGAGGGTGGCAAGTGTTATTCCCTTGTTCAATAAAGGGATTAGGGATAACCCTGGGAATGATAGACCGGTCAGTCTTACATCAGTGGTAGGCAAATTATTGGAGAGGATGCAGAGAGTCAGGATTTATGATTATTTGGAAAAGCATAACCTGATTAGAGATAGTCAGCATGGCTTATTGAATTCTTTGAAGATGTGACACAACACATTGATTAAGGTAAAGTGGTGGATGCGGTATACGTGGAGTTTAGCAAGGTGTTTGATAAGATTCCCCATGGTAGGCTCATTCAGAAAGTAAGAAGGCATGGGTTACAGGGAAATCTGGCTGTTTGGATACAAAATTGACTAGCCCATAGAAGACAGAGGGTGGTAGTAGATGGAAAATATTCAGTTGGGTGCTCCGTGATGAGTTGTGTTTCACAGGGATCTGTTCTGGGACCTCTTTGTGATTTTTATAAGTGACTTGATGAGGAAGTGGAAGGGTGGGTTAGTAAGTTTGCCAATGACACGAAAGTTGGTGGAGTTGTAGATCGTGTGGAGGGCTGTTGCAGGTTGCGATGGGACATTGACAAGCTGCAAAGCTGGGCTGAGAAGTGGCAGACAGAGTTCAACCTGGGAAAGTGTGAAGTGATTCATTTTGGAAGGTCAAATTTGAATATAGATTATAGGGTTAAAGGCAGGACTCTTGGCAGTGTGCAGGATCAGAGGTATCTTGGGTCCATGTCCATAGATTCCACAAAGTTGCCACCCAAGTTGTTAGGTCAAGAAGGCACATGGTATGATTAGATTAGATTACTTACAGTGTGGAAACAGGCCCTTCAGCCCAACAAGTCCACACCGACCCTCCGAAGAGCAACTCACCCAGACCCATTCCCCTTCACCTAACACTACAGGTAATTTAGCATGGCCAATTCACCTAACCTGCACATTTTTGGACCGTGGGAGGAAACCGGAGCACCTGGAGGAAACCCACACAGACACGGGGAGAATGTGCAAACTCCACACAGACAATTTTCTGAGGCGGGAATTGAACCTGGGTCTCTGGCGCTGAGAGACAGCAGTGCTAACCACTGTGCCACCATGCCACCCACTGTGTTGGCTTTCATTAGCCGAGGGATTGAGTTTAAGAGCTGCGAGGTTATGCTGCCGCTCTGTTAAGCTCTGGTTAGACCACACTTGGAATATTGTATTCAGTTCTAGTCGTCTCATTGTAGGAAGCTTTGAAGCAGATGCAGAGGAGATTTACCAGGATGCTGCCTGTACTAGAGAGCATGCCTTATGGAGAAAGGTTGAGGGAGCGAGGGCTTTTCTGATTGGAACGAAGAAGGATGAGAGGTGACTTGATAGAGGTGTACAAGATGATGAGGGGCGTAGAGTCAATAGTCAGAGACTTTTTCACAGGACGGAAATGGCTATCATGAGAGGGCACAATTTTAAGGTAATTGGAGGAAGGTTTTGGGGGAGATATCAGATATAGGTTCTTTACACAACAATGGTGGTGGAGTCAGATACATGAGGAACATTTAAATGACTCTTGGATAGGCACATCGATGATAGTAAAACGTAGGGTATGATTGGTTTAAAGGTCGGCACAACATCGAAGGGGCATGTACTGTGCTGTACTGTTCTATGTTCTATATGTTCTAAAGCTTTGTGTATATCATGTAGATAAATTAAAAGCATATCGGTCATATGAATAAAAGCTCCTGATATCAGCTGAGAGCAACTTTACTGGCATAGAAGCATTCTGAGGACATTCAAATGAACCTTGATTCCCTTTCCTTCTTTAGGCTCAATTCCTTACTCTAATTGAAACCAGTTTGAATTCCTTGTGATCTTTCGTGATTTAAACAAAAAACCTTACAGATTGTCAGCTCATTTTTGTTTCCTTGTACCTTTCAGTAACAAGTGAACTTTAGTTTTGTCATCTGCAATATGATTAGATTAGGTTAGATTAGATTACTTAGTGTGGAAACAGGCCCTACGGCCCAACAAGTCCACACCGACCCTCCGAAGAGCAACCCACCCAGACCCATTCCCCTACATTTAAACATTCACCTAACACTATGGGCAATTTAGCATGGCCAATTCACGTAACCTGCACATTTTTGGACTGTGGGAGGAAACCGGAGCACCCGGAGGAAACCCACGCAGACACGGGGAGAATTTGCAAACTCCACAGATAATTGCCTGAGGCAGGAATTGAACCTGGGTCTCTGGCGCTATGAGGCAGCAGTGCTAGAAAAAGTTTTAAATCTCAAACCCTGTTAAATACCACAGCAATGGCATTCACCCATCATCATATAAAAAGAGATTGAGGCCAAGAATAAATTATAAATCATCAAACCTCTTGAAATCAGCAATGAGCTTCACATCAGCTATCACCAATTTATGTTCGACAATCATATGTCTGAGCAGGTTTTGTTGATCTTCTGCAGGATAACTAACTTCACAAAATATGCAAGGTAATATCAAGGATGTGAGCTCATCAGAATTGCAACACGGAGACTCTGGCAAGGAGAGGGGCTCCAATATCCAGTCTTTTTTTCCTGAAAAAATATGAAATTACTGCATTAATAAAGTGAATAACACTTTCAATCAGCAGTCTTTCAACTATTTATAACGCTTTCTACCAGAAGGAAAATTCTACAACATTTTGGATCATGTCGGCTCAGTCCCACCATCTTCTATTTGTGAAATGCATGAGTGCATCAACCTGGGGTGAATTGTGACTCCTGCTTCAAGTCAGCACCACCACATATTCTGTTTTATTCATAAGCCACGACATGGACTGCCTCTTCAATATGGCAAATTGAAAACTTCTCTTCACCACGCTGACGAGAAACACTTTGCATACTCTCAGAAGGAATAAATTTATCTCATGAACAAGAGGAATTTAGGCATTTGGATTATTAGTTTGCTACCAGACAAACATGGGAATATGAACAATGTGTGCATTGGGAAAGTTAGAATTTCTCCACAGCTAGTACATTGTAGTAACTCAATTACAAATTGCTGAAAATTTCTATCATTAGGTGGGATTATTGTGTGTGTAAATGTTACTTTCTACAAAGGAAGTTACCTCTCTCTCCTTTTTCTTAGACAATCAATTTAAACAACAAGTAAGATAAACCAACAAAACTGCCAAATGGAAAACAGGTCTATCACTCATTAAAACACTAGCAATAGAATAAAGACAAGGAGGAGGCATTTTGTCTTCTAAAAAAGTTTAAGAGAAAAAGGCAAGAAGTTGGAATTTGAGGAAATAGCTCTACTTGAAGAGCTAGTGTTAGAATATAGAACAGTACAGCACAGCACAGACCCTTCGGCCCTCGATGTTGTGCCACCCGTTTTTCCTACTCTAAGATCAAACTAACCTACAAGCCCTTCATTTTACTATCATCCATGTGCCTATTCAAGAGTCACTTAAATGACCCCACTGTTACACCACCACTACTAGCAGTGCATTCCCTACATGGACCACACTCTGTCTAAAGAACCTACCTCCGACATCGCCCCTAAACCTTCCTCTAATCACCTTAAAATTATATCCCCTCATGATAGTTTCCCAGAGAGGGAATGGCTGTCTCTAGCTATCCACTCTATTTATGCCTTTCATCATCTTGTATCATCTTCTACACCTCTATCAAGTCACCTCTCATCCTTCTTCACTCCACTGAGAAAAGCCCAAGCTCTCTCAACCTTTCTTCATAAGACATACTTTGCAGTCCAAGCAGCATCCTGGTATATCTTTTCTGCACCCGCTCGAAAGCTTCCACTTCCTTACTATAATGAGATGACCAGAACTGAACACAATATTTCAAGTGAGGTCTAATCAGAACTTTATAGAGTTGCGGCATAAGTTCATGACTCTTAAACTCAATCCCCCTGCTAATGAAAGCTAACACACCATACCCATTCTTAACAACCTAACAACTTGGATGGTTTATGGACTGGGACGAATCTATGGATATGGACCACAACATCGCTCTGTTCATCCACACTGCCAAGAATCGTACCTTTAACCCTGTAATCTGCATTCAAATTTGACCTTCCAAAATTAATCACTTCACACTTTCCCAGGTTGACTTCCGTCAGCCAATTCTTAGTCCAGCTTTACATCTTGTCAATGTCCCATCACATACTACAACAGATCTCCACACTATCCACAACTCCACCAACCTTTGTGTCATCAGCAAACTTACTGACCCACCCTTCCACTTCCTCATCCAAGTCATTTATAAAAATCATAAAGAGTAGAGGTCCCAGAACAGACTGCTGTGGCATACCACTCGTTTCAGAGTTCCAGGCTGAATACTTTTGATCTCCTACTACCCTCAGTCTTCTATGGGCCAGTCAATTCTGTACCCAAACAGCCAGACTCCACTATATCCCATTCCTTCTTAGTTTCTGCATGAGCCTACCATGGGGAACCTTGTCAAACGCATTCCTAAAATCCAAATACACCACATCCAGTGCACCAGATTCATTAAAGTGTTTTGTCACATCCACAAAGAATTCAATAAGGTTTGTGAGGCATGACCTTCCCTTCACAAAGCCCTGCTGACTATCTCTAATCAAGCTCTGCTTTTCCAAATAATCACAAATCCTGTCTCTCAGAATCCTCTCCAATAATTTACCCACCCCCAATGCAAGACTGACTGGTCTATCATTCCCAGGGTTATCCCTATTCCCTTTCTTGAACAGGGGAATAACATTTGCCAACCACCATTTATCTAGTACTAATCCAGCGGACAGTGAGGATGCAAAGCTCATCACCAAAGGCGCAGCTATCTCCTCCCTCATTTCTCATAGTAAACTTGGGTATATCTGTCTGGCCCAGGGAACTTTCCTATTCTAACGCATTTCAAAATTTCCAGCACATCATTCTTCTTAACGTCAACCTGTCCTCACAAATGACAAAGTCCCTCTCACTAGTGAATACTGAAGCAAAGTATTCATTAAGGACTCTTCCAACTCCAAGCACAAGTTCCTTCCACTATCCCTGATCAGCCCTAACCTCATTCTAGCCATTGCGTTATTCTTTACTTAAATAAGTCCCTTAATCCTCACCACCAATGATTTTTCATGCCTCCTTTTAGCTCTGCTAAGTTCATTCTTCTCTTCTTTCCTTCCTACAAAATCTGATTTTTATAATGAAAAAAGGCTTTGGATAATTTTGTTTCGTGCTTCCTCTCCTGAAGGGGTGGTCTTAAAGAGGTTTATAAAATCATTACGCACATAGATAAATTGAATAGCAAAGGTCTTTTCTCTAAAATTGGAGGGCATAATTTTAAGGTGAGAGGAGAAAGATTTAAAATGTACTTCTGAGCGGCAACATTTTCACACTGAGACTGTTCAAATGTGGAATGAGCAGGCAGAGGAAATAGTAGATGCAGTACAATTTCAACATTTAAAAGGCACTTAGACAGGTACATGAACAGGAAAAGTTTAGAGAGATATGGGCCAAATCAGGCAAGTGGGACTAGTTTAGTTTGGGAGACTTGGTTAGCATGGTCAAGTTAGAACAAAGGGTCTGTTTCTTAAGTAGTCCTGTAAAACTTTGTACCAACAGGGCTTATTCGTCAACAAGAGAATATCAGCAGATGACGTGACCTGTCTTCATTTGATATACTTTCTAATCATACTAAATCAGTGATGATGAGGAGGTGCCGATGTTGAACTGGGGTGGATAAAATTAAAAATCACACACTAGGTTAAAGTCCAACAGAAATCATAGTGTCATGCAACTGATAAGACAATGTCTGAGCTGAGATGTCACTTTTTTAAAGAAAACCTTAAGTTATCTCAGGAATGTGACTTGAAAGAAGTTCTGGGATTTACATATTAATGAATCGAAACCTGCAATCCATTCTGAAAGATGGAAAACTCAGCAATCTAAGTTTGCTCGACATATCATATCAGTTGCATGACACTGATCTTGTGCAATAAATTCTGCGTCTTACGATCCTGTCCCATTAGCTACCTGATGGATGAGCATCGCTCTGAAAGTTAGTGCTTCCAAATAAACCTGCTGGACTATAACCTGGTGTTGTGTGATTTTTAACTAAAACAATGACATAATTTCACATCTCTGGAACAGGTGAAACTTGAACTTTAGTCTCCTGGCTTAAAGATAGGGACACTATCCCCATGCTATGGAAGCAAAACCCTGACTTTATTTTACAATCAGATTTCCAGTGACTGCAATCAAAGCAACAGCCCTGTCTCTTGCCTTATGTTCATAAACCAAGATACTCAAGAAAACAAATGCAACATACAGCTGGATGACCAAACGTAGCACTGACCAAGGAATGGAACTGCATCAGATCCATCTTGATTTGTATGGCACAGATCCCCTTTGAATGATCAGGTATGCTATTACAAAATTAATGTATTGTGCAAAACAGAGCATAAATAACAGAAAATAAAAATAAGGATTTTTCTAGTGGCACATGTTCTCGAGTAAAGGAATACTTGAGTACAGGTAAAAGGTTATCCACAGTCATTTATTCACTTTCTCTGTACTAATTCCCACATTTTTTAAAAAAGTAAATTACTCTTAAATACTCCAGAAGGGTCATTCAGTAAAACCTGTTAGTTATCTCAATCAAGCTCTTCCTTAAATTCAAAATAGCTTATTGAAAAAAATATGAATTAGGAAACCCATTTTTTTCACAGGCATATAATAAACCTTTAGATCTTTCACCCCGAGGGTGATGATTCTAGTCAATTTCAATTTCATTCATTTCTCATTTAATTTGTGGAATAATCTGGAATTTTGAAATATTTCTCTTCTCTCATCTCTTTGTGATGAACACTGAGCAAACATATCCAAATCTATCCTTGGTAGCCAACACTCACTACTCTTCAGAGACTTTTGTTATGGCTGAGAGACTGACACTGTACATCCAGTGTACAGTGAGGTGCAAAAGGGCTCTTGTTGCACTAGGACACCTGCCTACTCCAGAACTATGTAATAACATCTCTGAACAGATTAGAAGATATGTATGGAAGCTGCAATTCCCAGTTACAGTATCTCATATTTCATTGTTTCAATTCTGACTGTGCTATCATCATTGATGAGATCAACAATCAATACAGAAACTGACTGCACATACAATGGGAAAAGTTGTATATGGCAATGGACAGATTATGAATGCAGTTTTTAATTCCCCTGATTAATTCAAATGACAAGCAGTGACAACGCCAGATGGGTAAGTAATTGGTAACAAGTAATGAAACATATACAAAATGCACATTTTTAAATGCAGTCAATATCAAACACCATAGACAAACTGATAACATTGTTTTATGCCAGGTACACAGGAACTGCTATAACCTTTAGAATTATTAGCTCTAGAAAAGCATGGATGATCATGATGTGTTGAATATAATCAACACAGGCATCAGTGAACAAGGTGAAATTGAGTTATATCGATTGTAATTGCACTGAATTGCAAAACAGGTCCTAAAAGCCAGAAAAAAACCTACTCCTGCCTCTATAGTCTCAATGTCACGGATGTATTCTCGAAATATCAAATGATCCTGAGAACTAATCGCCCTAAACTGGAGAACATGCACCCACACTCGACCATGACTAGCCATCAATTGGGCTATGATGCTCCACATATTCACTTTTATTTACATCTCAGTCCTTTGTACTTTGGGATAGTCGGTCACTTTGGTCTACAACAGGTTAGTTCACCACGTTTCACTTAAAACATGTAACTTCTGCTGCTTTGGAAAGACTCAGTTTCCCGCGTGACCTTTCCCCCGTACTGAATGTCGCCATAGTGGCGTTGATTAATACATAGCAAACACCCCCACCCCCGCCTGTTTCCCCCAGGACGAGGAATCACTGAAAATATTTTATGATAGGAATCCCCACCTTCACCAGCTGCAATGCCCATCGCCGCCATCACATCCCCACCCTCACGGATCATTCATGGACAAGAGAGGGCGGGATCTCCGATCAGAAACCATAACAACCACATTGCAACCAATCGTCACCCGACAGGTGGTGACGCATGGGGAAATCTCGCGCGGTCTTCAGGCTGCGTTTTGTAGTCTCGAGCTCCGCCTCCAGCCCGGGTCAGGAGGCCGGAGAGGACTCCGTCTCCCACAAGACACCACGCAGCTGCGTGAGTCATTTTGGGGGGTGGGGCAGATGAGACCGTCCCCGAGACTACATTTCCCATAACACCACGCGGGAATGTTTAGCAACCTAGACTACAACTCCCAGCGAGCTCTGCGATCGCCCGGGTTCCAACCCGTCCAAAGGCTGAACAATGGTCCCGCGGAGAAACTGCTCAATAACTAGGGCGCGCTAGGGGACAAGTTTTATTCTTGCGCAAAACATATGCACTTATCGTGTATTTATGTCGACAATGTGGATACCGACAGACAATGAGAAATACGGTGTGGGTGAGTGAATTGCTGTGCATTTTTGTTTTTGTCCCTTTCTTTTTATTCAATGAGTTGGTCTGGTGCCAGTGTCGTTGCGGAGAGCAAAGCCAGATTTATAAGAAAAATCCGTGGAGAACTGATTCGACCACCATAATAATGTTACCGCTTCCATAACGGTGCGAACTGTTATCCCCGCTGGCAGATAGCAGCAGGTCTCGCTGAAAATTGCCTTTCTTTTCACTTTCCCGTTGCTTGTTCGCCTCGGAAATGCCCTTGTTGATAAGGAGAGGGAGAAACGTAGGATGCCCTTCTTGCTTTGTGGTCTCGTTAATCTTTCCCATTTAGCATTCCCCACATCTTTCCGAAACATTCGCTCCCTAATTTGTCTTTCTCTGCCTTTGTGTCGCTTTGCCTCATTACGATATTTGCACCTGATAATTACTATTTGCCTTCTGTTGATAAAACCACTAAGCCTGTTTCTTATTAGGGGAGACAAAGGTTGGTAGCGTGCCTTGATACAGATCTACAGAATATTACATTCAAGTGACATAATCCATCCGTTTGTGTTGGCTGAGGCTCATAGCTTCAATTTGTTCTTTGTGATCTGGGTGTAATGATCAGAGTTGTGTAAAGTTTAGCAAGCGATAAATGATACTGCGCTGATCGATAAACGAATAGGATAAGCTGACCTGAAACATTTCTTCCATTGATTATTAAAAACAGAACAAATGGGCTCCCAAAAGGACCGGGTACTACATATTTTTTTTAATTTGGTGTAACAACAAAGCAGTGCAATCTGGATATTACCGCCGCTGCTCAGCGGGACTACGGTTCAATGTAAGACTGATATGAAAACCGCTTCATTTTTACACAGCGGGTGATAGGTTAAATACCTCCACGTTATTGTTTTCTTGAATCCTATCTGGATATTTCAATAACACTTGTACTAATGCCGTTGTGATCATTATTAAAGTCAGTCCCCGGGCAAGTGGTGTTGGGGAAGGTGGAAGGTTTATGTGTCAGCACATTTATTCTGAATTCTTTGTGAATGGAGCTCCACAATGAGTCCGAGCTGGTTAATACCCAGATCGCTCAGATGTCCTTCACATTGCCTAAATATGTCGGTTTGTGAATTCCGCTGACTAAATGCTGACCTCGGCCGCCTTTGGAAGAAATGTTCTTGCCGGGCGCATCTGGGTTTCTCCCTATGATCAATGGTTATTGAAGTTTCCATTTCCCACTGCAATTTATCCAAAGCTGTGCTGTGTTGCAAGTTTGCGGGATCTAAACAAGACAGACTGCAGCTTTTCATCTGCTCACGCTCTGAGTCGATCTGGTGGATTTGGAGCGTGGGACCGGCTTACCTTCTCATGTCAACTCTGCAGCAATGAGCGAGGCCAGGATCTCAATTCGTGTTTAATTCAGTCGAGAAGACGTGGGGCGCGCAAGTTCCTTATCTACACTGTTAATAGTTGGTCAAATAAAGTGTCGTTTTCGAAGCATCATGCTGATGAATGATTTGCAGACTTTGTGCTACAGATTAAGGGTTAATGCCCGAAACGTCGATGCTCCTGCTCCTCGGATGCTGCCTGACCTGCTGTGCTTTCTCAGCACCACACTCTTGACTTTGTGCTACAGAGTCAATGCATTCGGCTGGTGATAGGTAGCAGTTTGTCCTGCCCTGGAACGTTGATTTTTTGAGAGAATCCGTGTCTATTGTGTATTAACTGCAATTTGCAATAGTAGGCAGTTTTTCAGTCTTCAAGTTGTGTGTCCAGGACCCAGAAAGTGGATCATCTTTGTGATCTCCAGACCCAGGTAACTGCAACAATTTGAATTCTGTTTTAATCAGCTGGTTTGGACATGCAACGAGACACCTTCGGGACAGGCGGGACTTGAACCTTCTGGTCAAGCGGTTGGGGCACTACCCCTGAGAAGACAACATCCCCTTAGATCAATAACTAGTTATCAATTTTTTTTGACCCCTTCGTGCTGTATCTCAATCGATAGTGTGGTGCTGGAAAAACACAGCAGCTCAGGCAGCATCCCAGGAGCAGGAGAATCGACGTTTCGGCCAAAAGCCCTTCATCAGGAATTTTTCTCTCATCCCGCTACAATCAGTGGATAATAATGACTGCAATCTATAATATTATGAAGGAAAATTGAAAGTTTGGTAAAGGTGAGATGAGACTAGCTTGTCAAGACCAGATGGTATCTTCAGTTTGATAACAAAGTTGTCAATTCTCTTTGCCGATTCTTGATCTCTGGAATAACTAGTTTGTAACGTTAAGCATTTTTTTTTAAAAGAGGATTTAACCTATTTTTAATCAACCTGCTCAGAGATGTTATTGCACACCTCTCGGGCAGGTGTGACTTTAACACGGGCTTCCCTATCCACTGGCAGGGACAACACCACTGCGCCACGAGAAATGATAACAATCGGGAGGGGATTTCTCCGTCATTAGGACATCACCTTCAGTATTGAGGCTGCTTTGCAATGACGATGGAGTTGTATTCTGAGGACAATCTGATGACGGCCCGGGGGGTTGCCCTCTGGGGAACTCTCTCCAAATGGTGTTAATCCTGATTCTCTCGCAGCATAAGTAAATCAGTACATTCTCCTGGATGCTCCATACACCCAAACAGCAGTTCTCAGACTTTTTTGTTGAAGAATCTGTACTCTCAGAACACAACTTTTTTCGAGATGGTCAGAAGGAAAAAGAAACCTGCGCATTGCATCTTGGAACGAGTTTCAGATTCCCCCCCAAAAAAACACCAAGTAGGTAGGCCACTCAGCAGCTGTGGGGCGCACAGATAGAAATTCAGGTTTTAGCATCTTCATTGAAATTGCTCTGTCATAAGGTCGATTCTCATCTTGTTTGCTGGCCGTTGATGTCTGACAACGCTGTTGCTCCAGCATTTTCTGATTTAAAAAAAATTACCGGCCAGACACAGCTCTTTTTTTCATATGCCCAAAGGCAGCGCGTGGCCTGGAACCTGGAAATGTGAATATTGTTAGCAGTGAATAGCATCTTGTAGCTCTCAGTCTTCATAACTGCAGGTCTAGAAGCTTTTATGTATTTTTTAAAAAAGTCACTAAACATTGGATAGCCGGGAAAACAGGGAAAACAGCAAAACAATCCAGATGACGCCCGCTCGAAACTATAAATTTAAATCAGGAATTTCTCTTGTGGGTTTCCTTTGGCTGAAATTTACTTCAGAAACAAAAGGACAATTGTGGGTACTGTGGGGCAGAATAACAAAAGTCATTGATGACGCGGCCTGAAATTAAAACTACACAAATGTTTGCTTAGAATCTCTTGTGAGAAACCCCTCGAGTTGTGGTTGCCAAGAGGTGAATTTTGAACTTGTTGGGGAATCTTGTTGGAGGTGTTTCCAGAATAGTCGAACCCCCATTCACCTAGAAAGAGTTTCAAGTTTGTGATGAGGAAGCTGAATCTTTTTGAACCCAGAAATTGAGCACAATGAACATCAACATAAGCAAAATAAAGTCTGTCTATTGTTGTTAGGTATATAGGACTCAGAATAAAGCTTTTACCTGCACATTACTTCTCCACATTTTAAAACAAAATAAAACGCTGATTCCTAGAATTGTTTTGTGCTGTGGTTTACTTTTAATGGGTGCAATTTAAACAATAGTGCATGTTGCCTCTGGTTTAATAGTTTAGCATGTATCTAATAAATGCAGTATCATTTGCATACAGATATCTATATATCAAATATATCTATGAAAGCTTGGTCACATGGACGGAATGCTTTCAACCCACTTTCACCTAAGGAACAGAGTATTGATCGTGATAACGGTTGTAACTCTTTGCCAGGGGAAGATTTCTACCCTGTTGCTTATATATTTGCAAACTGTTTTACTACTCAATGAAACTTGGATTTCAGTAGCTGATACAATTAGCAACAGTGGTATTATACACGCTTAAAACAAATCTTCCTGCAACTTGATGGAAAATATCAGTCCTGATGAAAATGTTAAAAATCAGACCACACCAGGTTGTAGTCCAATAGGTTTATTTGGAATCAATAAAAACTGATAAATGGTTACTCAAGAGCAATGATAACTCTTGAAGTTCTGAAACACAGAATTGAAATATAAATTTAATCAAGGTGATTGCATACTTTTGTTTTCAGAGGAAATGAAAATTATACTAATGGTTGGTTACACAATTAAAAGCTCAAAGACCATTTACTTAATCCATCAAGACAAAATAAATCCAGTGGCGTTCCTTGTGGGTGTTTCTATACAATACTATCATATAATGCAAGCATCCTTGTAGATATTCTCACATTAATAACAACTGAAATTGACGGTGCTTTTTAGTTGTCTTTGTTCAGTCATTTCTATTTAAATTTTAGCCTTACAAATTTAGATTTTGTTTTGCACTTGACCATCATATTGAAATTAGTATGATCCTGCTAATGGCAATGAAACATTCTCTTTTTAGGGTCATAATGCAAGTAATTCTGTATTAATAGATGTAATATTACTGGTACTCTGGAACATTTAAGATTGCAAAAATTCATAAAATGTATTTTCTAATCTTAAGCCTGTAGATCAGCAGCCTATATGGCAAATAGGCTGCTGATCTATCGTACCACATGATTGTTATAGATTCAAAGCTGGAACTTTTTCAGCTCTCCGCAAGATCAACTCAGCTACTTTCATTCCCCTACCTTATCCCTGAAGCGCTAGTTTCATTTTGGCAGCCCTGATAGACTTTGTCTCTGCCAAAAGGTGAGTTTCTTTTAGCGATCACTTCTCGTGTTGCTCCCAGTCTGCTGTTACAGCTCCTCCTATCGCCAATTTCTGTTTCTGGAGAAGCAGCATGAGAAGGAAGGAGGGAACCTGTGATTTGGGGAAGCTGGTGTAACATGGTGAGAGACAAACTGTGACTGAAAGAACAGCTCTTCGCAGATGCCATCTCACCCATACTCACTTCTCCTACACTCAAATTCTGCTGGTCTTCTAGCTAGATGCATATGCTTGCAATTGTTAAATCCCAAACTGCTGAGGAGCCAAAAAATAAAATATAATGGGGCAACCATTCTTGAATTTTTCACTTAATTTCACAGACTACTTGTGATATCCTGAGGGGGCAAATTCATCCTCCATCCTGTGTACTTTATCCTAAACATGTTGTGCAAAATGGGTACAGTTCTTTCCGATTTCTTTGTCTCGCCCCTTCTTGACTTTGCCTCACTAAATTTCCTGGCATCCTCTCCTACAAGGAGAATAGCCCCAGTTTATCTAACCTATTTGCATAATTGAAGACTTTATATCTTTGTAACCGCTGTCATAAGTTTTTTTTGTACCCTCCAGCATCCTTCCTAAAATGTGACACTTAGAACTGAACATGGTGCTCTAATTGAAGTGAAAGTGATGTTTAATAAAGGTGTACTGTTACTTCCTTTTTTTGCACTCTGTGCCTCTATTTATACAGTTTGTAGCCCAAGATCCCATATGCCTTTATAACCACATTTGACTTGCTCAACCACTTAAAATCTATTGCTGCATCTCCTTGAGAAACGTTTTTCTTTTACTTCGTATTGTCCCTCCTTGTTCTTCCTGTCAAAATGTGTCACTTCACACTCTGGATTGTTTCACCTTTCTATTGGGTGTCTATTCCACCAGCCTTCTAGTATCCTCTTGTAGTCTATCACAAACCTCACAGTTCACAATACTTAGATGTTTTGAATCATCCGTGAACTTTTAAGGCTGTGACCGACACACTTAGGTCTGGATCATTGCTCCTTTTTTTTTGACTTGTCGTAATCATTGTACTGATGCCTGGGAAATCCCACTCTAGATTAGATTACTTACAGTGTGGAAACAGGCCCTTCGGCCCAACAAGTCCACACCGCCCCGCCAAAGTGGAACCCACCCATACCCCTACATTTACCCCTTACCTAACACTACGGGCAATTTAGCATGGCCAATTCACCTGACCTGCACATCTTTGGACTGTGGGAGGAAACCGGAGCACCCAGAGGAAACCCATGCAGACACTGGGAGAACGTGCAAACTCCACACAGTCAGTCGCCTGAGGCAGGAATTGAACCCAGGTCTCCGGCGCTGTGAGGCAGCAGTGCTAACCACTGTGCCACCGTGCCGCCCAGTCTGAAAGAACAACTGTTCACTGGTGCTATTTCCTATCACCTAGACAACATCAGAGCTATTCTGCCACTTTTTATTTATTCTGTGGACTTCAGTTTTGTCAAATCTGTCATTTGGCATTTTGCCAATGCAACTTTGGGGTTGCACTCACCACCCATACATTCTGTGCCTGTAATGTTGCTTCCAGTAAAACAGCAGATTGCTTTATTTGATTTGGCATTGGTGAATGCTAGACAAAACAGTTGCTATTGCAAGAAACAACCTTTTTAATGAACAATTTAATTTCTGGTGTTAAAATGGTGAATTTACTTGGATTTGAAATATTGTGGTGTATATTAGATTGAAGCAAAGCATATCACCCATGTTAAGTAAACACAGGGACTAATTGTAGCACTTGGAGAAAGTAAGTAGCGTCCGAGCAACAACAGGCACACTATTATGTTAGCAGTGCCAACCTTTAGACGTGCCTTAAAATTTATATCACGTTAATCTTTTTTTTTCTCAATCTGCCTATGTGGCTCGTAATAGTTTATTTAAGGCTCTTCTAAATGCCTTGCAATTTTTCACAATGTTAAGTGTATTATATAAATATATATTGCTTTTTCAAACTATTTCTTGAGTTTTGTAAAGTGCTCATACGCTTCAGCCTCTTTAAGATTAGTCTGCATTAATTTGAGAGAGTTCATTTTAAGAAATATTTTAATTTTAAACTGTTCCTAGTTTGGATTAGGTAAGGAATGTGTCTATGTTGAAATGATCTTCAGTCAATTGTTCTATTTCTGGCACAGAGTTCAATTAAGGAAATCTCCAGGCAATTGTTAAGTATTGCCTCAAATTCTTGAAATGACTTCATACATTGTAATTTGCAGCAACAAGACTTGAAATTAAGACTGCATCACCAGCAATCATCATAATAAGAGCAAATATGTAGAGAGATCTCAGATATCTGTCAGAATAATTAAGGTTGTAATAGTAGGGGATTTTAACTTTCCAAACAGACTGGAACTGCTACAGTGCTAAGGGCTTGGATGGGGAAGAGTTTGTTAAATGAGTTCAAGAAAATTTTCTTTATCAAAATATAGATGTACCTGTAGAGATGGAGTAAAATGTGACCACCTCTTGGGAAATAAAGCAGGGCAAGTGACTGGTGTTAGTGTGGGAGCACTTTGGGATCAGTGATCATAATTCTAGTATGGTTTTAAAATACCTATAGAAAATTGTAGGCCTTGTATAAATTTTCAAGTTCTTAATTGGAGTAAGGCAAATTTTGATGGTATGAGACAGGAACTTTCAAAAATTGATTGGGGTAGACCATTCACAGGGAAAGGGGCAACTTTGATGAGAGTAGGGAATGATGGATGTTCCCTACAATGTGAAACAAAGATAATTGAGGCTATGGTCAAGAATAACAAATCATATAATAGATATAGACAATTGGAATCGAGATGAATCCCTTTAAGAATGTAAGGGGTGTAGGGACATTCTTAAGATCAAAATCAGGGCAAAAAGGGGATATGTGAGAGCCTTGGCAGATAAGGTTAAGGATAATCCAAAGAGATTCTACAAGTATATTAAGATCAAAAAAGCAACAAGGAAAAGAATAAGGCCCCTTAAAGATCAATGAGACCATTCTGTGTTGAAACAGAGGAGATAAGAGAGATACTAAATGAATACTTTGTGTCAGTTTTTACTATGGAGAAAGAAAAGGAAGGAAAGGAACTCTGGGAAATGAATATTGCAAAACAGTTTACGTTACAGAAGAGGAGGTGCTGGAGGTCTAAAGGTGGATCAATCTCTGGGATCTGATCAAGTGTATCCCAAAACATTGTGGGAAGTTAGGTAAGAAATTGTGGAGCCTCAAACAGAGACCTTTGTATCATCTAAAACTACAGGTGAGGTGCCAGAGGACTGGAAAGTGGCTGATGTTATACCTTTACTTATGAAAGGCTACAAGGAGAAACCTAGGAACCAAAGACCAGTGAGTATGTTGTTGAAGGGTGTTCTGAGAGATAGGATTTGCATGCATTGGGAGAGGCAAGGATTGAGTAGGGATAGTCAGCATGGCTTTGAGTGGGAAATCATGTCTCTCTCTCAAATTTTGATTTTGTTTGAAGATGTGAACAAGAAGATTGAAGGCAGTGTGGCACATGTCATCTATATGGACTTTTGTAAAGTCTGTGACAAAGTTTTGGCATTAAAGCTGGATTAGTAAAGCTGGATCACATAGGGATTCAAGGAGAGCTTGCCATTTGGATACATAATTAGCTTGATGGTAGGAGTCAGGATGGTGGTAGAGGTTCGTTTCTTGCCCTGGAGGCCTGTGACCAGCAGTGTTCTGCAGGGATCGGTGCTGGGTCCACTTTCATTTATCATTTATATAAATGATTTGGATGAGCATTTAGGAGGCATAGTTAGTGAGTTTGCAGATGGCAACAATTTTGATGCCATAGTGGACAGTAAAAAAAAAAGTTATCTCAGATTATAAAGGGATCTTGATTAATTGGGCCAATAGGCTGAGGAGGAACAGATGGAGTTTAATTTGGATAAATGCGAGGTATTGCATTTTGGTAAGACAAACAAGGGCAGAGTTATTCAGTTAATGGGAGGGCCCTGGGTAGTGTTGTTGAACAGAGATCTTGGGGTCCAGGTACATACTACACCGGAGGATGATTTAAGAAGGCATTTAGACTGTTTGCCTTCATTTACCAGGATGCTTCCATGAACGGAGGATTTGAGTTATAAAAATAGGCTGAGACTTTCTTCACTGAAGCGCAGGAGGTTGGGGATTGACCTTCGAGTTTTACAGGATTAAGGGGGATATTGATAAGGTGAGCAGCCAAAGATTTTTTTTCCCTTAGGTGAGGGAGTTCAAAACTAGGGGACGTATTTTTAAGATGAGAGGAGAAAGATTTGAAAAGGACATGAGGGGCAACATTTTCACATCGGGTGTTGTATATAGAATAAACTGCCAGGGGAAGTCTGAGATGAAGGTCCACTTAGAATAATTAAAAGACATTTGGATAGATACATGAACAGGAAAGGTTTGGAAGGATATGGGCCAAATGCTAGCAAATGGAATTGGTTTAGCTTGGGAAGCTTGGTTGGCATGGATGAGTTGGATGCTATGATTCTATGGAATAAAGCTTTCATCTTGATCAAAGTAACATTCATTGAACTTTTTTTTTCTTCTGTAACAACAAGATGTGGGTTTTGCTGTGTAGGCTAGTATTTGTTGGCCATTGCTAAATGCCTTCTAAGGTAGTTATGTGCTGGCTTGACTCATTACAATTCAAATCAAATGCTGATGTTACACCAAAAAACTGATAGAAAGATTTTCAGGATCTTAACCAAGTGACAGTGAAATACAGCAATATGATTCAAAGTCAAGATGGTGTGTGGCTTGGAGAGATCTTGTAGGTGTGTTTTCTATGTATGAGATGCTCATATCCTTGTGGTGCAGAGTCATTGTTTTGGAACATGCTGTTGATGGAGTCTTGGACAGTTAGTGCAGTGTGCCTTTTGTAGATGGTACAAGCTGCTGCCATTGTCCATCTCTGGGGAGAACTGATAGTGAAGGTGTTGGAGAGTGTTTCACCATATTCATGACTTGTAATGATGGATGGTTGGCAGACACTGAGGAGCCTGGAACCTCGTTCTTTGTCACAGAATTCCCAGTCTCTGACCTACTCTTGTCGCCACAGTATTGTATTGCTGATTCATTTGAGCTTTTGGACAGTGCTCACGTCCCAAGGATGGGAGATTCATCAATGGTAATGCCATAGATTGTTGAGGGGGATAGTTAGATTCTCTGTTAGTGACAGCCATTGCTTGGCATTTGTGCAGTTTGAATGTTATTTGCCATTTGTTAATCGAAATCTGGAGGTTCCTGCAGATGGGCATTGATAGCTTCAGTATCTGAAGAGTCGCAAGTGGTTCTGAATGTTGTGCAATCATCAGCAAACATCCAAATTTTGTGATCCTATGGTGATATGAAAGCAGCTGAAAATGGTTGGACCTCCGACACTGTGGAACCTTTGCAATGTTGTCCTGGAACTGAGATAATTGACCTCCAATAACCACAATCGTCTTCCTTTGTGATTGATATGTCTTGAACCAGTGGAGAGTTTTTGTCCTGATTACCACTGACTTCCACTTTGCTAGAGCTGCTTGATCTAATGTTTGGTCAAATGCTGTTTTGATGTCCAGTGCTTTTACACCCTTGTTGTGATTTTGCCTCCAGCAGGGTGCTTTACCTGATGCGACAATGCTGATGTTATTTTCTGAAACCTGATAAACATTTGTTACGTTCTTACATACAAATGTTATTTCAGCTGATAATTAACTTCAAAAAATTACGTTCATCGGCACAATGGCTTGGTCAACATTTAAAGTATTAGATTATAACAAGACCATGCTTCTGGTAGACTGTCATGCTTCAAGTGATCCCAGAGTAAGATGTTATCTGGGACCTTCATACCCTTACATTATTTGCTATGATACAGTGCGATCATGAGTATGTTTCTGAAAAGCATATTGATGTACTCATTGAGATGCAATGCATTCTTTTTCCAAATATGATAACCTCTGTCAAACAGATATACATGGTTGTACATAAGCATGTGTTGTCAATTCAATCCGTTCACAACCGATAAGACAGTGCACTTAGAAATGTTATTTTTGTAAACTGTGTTTTGGAATGTTTGGGTAGTTGATTGTTGAACAAGATTGTTGATACCTTTCTACTGAGCATAATCCCTTCTCTGTTGCATTGCTGAATTTTATACAACACAAGAATACCACGATCATTGGGGGAGTGTGCTGAAAATCAGCCCCACTATTATTAATTGTCATTAGAGGTGAAAACTTGCTTAAAACGCTGAATTAACCACTTTCAACTGACTGCCTAACTCAGGTTAAAAAATGCACATAAGGTTTCTGCATTACATCATAATTTTCTTTGCAGTCAGCTTGTTTTTTTAATTAATAGTGAGAAAGAAACATGAATTGCTCACATAAAACTCTATAACTAAAGGTCTAACTTTTTAAAAATTCCCATATGAATAGAACCTGACACAAGGAAGATAAATATTGCGGGGGAGGGGGAGGGAAGAAAACTTTAAAAAGCGATGTCGATGAGTTGTTTTCTTTCAACTCCTTTTGATCCTTTGCTAAAGACAAAAGGCTGTGACTATCCTGGTTCTCTGTCTTTAATTCACTGGTTGAGGATATGCTCTTTCAGTTCCTCTGAAAGTGGTTTTTCCTCCTTTCCTTTGAACAAAAGAATTTGCAGAGAAGGCAGTTTACAGAGAAATAAAGCTCACTGTGTCAGCAACAGTTACATTCATTGCGTTGCTAAGTCATCAAGCAGTGCGAAATTAGAGAAGTAATCCATCATAATAATTCAATCCTTCCACATGCACTATGAATAGGTCCAGAGTTACTTTTACCTAGGGAGTGGATGCAATGCCATCTGGATACAGAGGCTGCTTTTGTGACTGGACTTGACTTTTTTAAGAAGTCACTCACAGGATGTGGGCATCGCTGGCTGCACCAGCATTTATTGCCCGTCCCTAATTGCCTTTGGAAAAGTGGTAGTGAACTGTCGTCTTGACCTGCTGCAGTCCACTTGGTAGACTGACAATTCCAGACGTTTTACCCAACAACACTGAAAGAACAGTGGCACATTTCCCAATCAGGATGGTGAGTGGCTTGAAGGGGAACTTGCAAGTGGTGGTGTTCCCATGTATCTGCTACCCCTGTCCTTCTAGATGGATGTGCTTATGGGTTTGGAGTTGCTGTCTTATGAGCCTTGGTGAATTTCTGCAGTGCATGTTGTAAATGATGGTGATGGATGGAGTGCATGTTTGTGGATGTGATGCCAATCAAGCATGCTGCTTTGGCCTGGATGGTGTTGGGATTTTCGGGTTGTTGAAACTGCACTCATCCAGGCAAGTGGGGAGTATTCCATCACCATTCCTGACTTTTGTCTTTTAGATGATTTTTAGGGAGTCAGGTTATGTTTAACATGTGGCACATACATTAGAGTTGAGCCATACAGCATGAAAAGAGGCCTTTTGGTCCAACAATTCCATGCCAACCATGTTCCCAAACTAAACTAGTGCCACCTGCCCAGGTTTGGCCCATATCCCTCCAAATCTCTCCTATTCATATACTTATCAAAATGTCTTTTAAGTGTAACTGTACCTGCATCCAGCCTTCTGTTATAAAGGTACAGTACATATCTGCAATCCCAAGTGAGAGAGGAAGCTAGCAAGGACTGATCAAAAGCCAAGTGTGCTGAAGAAGATAATATTGTAACACTTGGTTGGAACAAATAGTTGGAGTTGCGTTGCCATGGAACAAAAACAAATGCAAATTTGGCCAATCACTTTAAATTATGCCCCAGGTCCAAAACTCCAATTGAATTTAGTGTTTTGATGACATCAAACCTTTTATACCCCCTAAACATCAAATGATTCGATGTTTTAGCGTATAAAACTGGACATTTTGAACAGTTAGGGGGAGAACTGCCAAATGCTAACAAGTATAGACTGCTAGCTAAATAGCTCTCTGAAAGGTACCTGTCCATAAGAAAAGCTGTGCAGCAGAAGACCGAAAAGATGACCAAGAAAAGTCTATAGAGGAAAATTGACAAAGCTGATAGATTTTTGAAACGCGACTCTTTGTTTTTGTAAATCTTAATCTGAGTTTTTTATTTGACCAGTATTGTAGAGTGGGAGGTAGGAGATGTAAATAGTGGTTTTAATGTTCTCTGTTGGACTTAAAGTAAAAATTAACAATTTTATTTTTTAAATAGTGAAATCTGGGAAAGTTTGCCTCTCGAAATTTAAGATTATGGCACGAGGTGAGCTTTGGTGTCTGGTTTAAATTAGCAGAGGGGTTTACCCCATGTTGTAACAAGCTTCGGGGCTTTTGCCCATGATCTGAACAGATTTAGACAGATCCAGTCTGAGATTTGGACAGGTTTGAATAGATTGGGGGTACGAAAATAAGCCCAGTAGATTGAAAAACTTGCTGGTTAGTATCCTAGACCTTTAAATACAACGTAGGTGAAACAATTTGTTTAATTTTGGTTACTTGTGTTGGTTAAATTTAAAAGTGAGAAATGGCTACAGAGGTTCTAGGGTTTGAAGATGATTCCCAAATTTGCTAAGAAAGTTTTTAGAAAGAGAAGACCATACTCTTAGAATTAACAAAGAGGTTAGATTTGGGTTTCACCAAGGACAAAAGTAAAGCTGAAATTGTAAGGGAAATATTCAACATATAGAAACAGACAAGTGAAGTAGAGTTAGAAAAAAATCCATTACAATTGAGGAAAGTGGCATGAGAAGATAAAGGGAGAGAGAAAGGAAAAAGAGAGAGAGAAGGTTCTCAGCTGAGCAAAAAGAGAATTTCAACTTGCGAAGTTGTGCCTTCGTCAACAAAGTTTACAGGATGGTGATTAAAAGCAAAGATAGTGAACATACAAATATGTCAAAAACCCTGCAACATTTTGATGAGAAAGACGTCAAAGCCTTCCTTATTTCATTTGAAAAATTGGCTCGGCAGATGAAGTGGTCCAGGGATTTATGGGTACCTACCAGCTTAATCCAAATTCATTAGAGCAAGTGAGATATTTGCCGCACTGTCAGATGAGGTGTCAAGAGGTTATGAAGACGTCAAACAGGCTATTTTTTAGTGAATTGGTACCAGAAGTGTATAGACAACGGTTCAGAAACCTCAAGTAGGAGCCAAGTCAGACTTCTGTTGAGTTAGAAAGAATTAAACAGTGTTTTTGATAGATGGGTGTGGGCCTTAAAGAGAGAGAAGACCTATGAGGCTCTAAGAAAGATTATTCTGCTGGAGGAGTTTAAAAACTCACTTCAAGATGATAAGAATTCACGTGGAGAAACAAAGTTCAGGAAGTGAGAAGGGCAGCTGAATTAGCACATGAATACATGTTGGTGCATAAGACAAGCTTCCTGCCAGAATCTTATCCTGTGAGGGATAGAAGTTGGGAGACCGGGAGATCCCTACCCTACGAAAGAAAGAGTAGAGAACACTGGTATGTTTTACCATAGGTTAAAGAAACCCAAGAGAGTGGAAAGGAGGTGAAAGGCCTCAGGTGTTTTCACTGTAATGGAGTGAGACACAGAAAATTACAGTGCTGGTGGTTTCAGTAGGTACTGAGAAAAGGTGTTTTCACTGCCAGATGGGGGGAACATAAAATCACAGTAGTGGTCATTAAAGAAAGGCACTGTGGGAAAAGATGTGGTAGAAGAAGCTGAGCTAGTGGCATTAGTGAAAGTTTTAAAGGAAACCCCAAGGAGAAGTAGACTGCACAGCCAAGGTAGGGGCTGGGAATGGAGTTAGTGCCTAATCTTGATAAAGAATTTGCCTCTGTGGCTAAAGTTTACTTAGAACAGGGGGAGAAGGACAAGAAGTTAGAATTTTGAGAGATACAGGATCTAACCAGTCACTGATAGTAAGTGATGAGTGAATTTGCAGACTTTCTGATCTGTTACCAGAGAGTGTGGTAATTTGTGGGATAGATGGACAGAAATTTAGTGTTCCCTTATGTAAGAGCAGGTTGGAGTGCCAACTCAGGACTGGGGAAGTAACAATGGGAGTAATTGACAGAGTGTCAGTTCCAGGAATCCAATTTGTTCATGGGAATGATTTAGCTCGGTCCAAGGTGGGAGTAACACCACTTGCTGTGGAGAAGCCCAAGGAAGACCAAGAAACTGAGGAGTTAAAAGAAAAATATCCTGGTATTTTCCTACACTTTGTAGTAAAAAGGTCCCACTATCGTAAGTCACAGCTTGAAGCAAAAACTAATGAGAAAGATGAAGTTGATGTTCAGTTAGCAGAACCCTGTTTGACGTAATGATACAGGAAAAACCTGAACAGGCAGAGGGTCAGATAGAAGTATTTAGTTCTGAAAGGAGAAGAGACTTGCAACAGCAAGCCAAGACGATAAAAGATATGTGGATGCGTATACCGAAAAGGAGACAGAGAATATTCCTGAGGGTTATTATCTGAAAGATAGAATCCTAAGATGGAAATGGAGACCACAGCAGGTTAGTGCAGAGGAGCAATGGGCTGAAGTGCACCAGATTGTGTTGTCAGTAGCATGCAGACAGGAGGTGTTACGGGTAGCACATGAACTACCTGTAGGAGGTCACCTAGGGGTATGAAAGACTCAGGCTAAGGTACAAAAAATTTTTACTGGCCTGGAATGCACAAATATATGGTTAACTTTTGCCGTATGTGTCACACACTCCAAATAGTTTGTAACTTTCCGACCATCACAAAACCAGCACCCTGGTTGCCAATTCCCACATTCAAAGAACCTTTTCACGTGGGTTATAATTGATTGTGTAGGTCCCCTCAAGAACTAGATGTGAGGAAGAACTGGGGAAAGAGGTGTTAGTTACAGCCCCACAGAGTGAGGAATCAAATCCAGATGTTGTGGATTTTGATGTGCCTCAAAATACGTTAAAAAATGAAGACGTCCTTGAGGAGTGGGATAGATTAGTAAACTATCTGTGTCAGGTGCAAAGAATGCAGTGGAAAGGTTTGTTACTGCAGTATGGGGACATATGTAGGAATCAGATGGGGAGCTATTGTACGTGAATTGATGTAGGGAATGCTGTTCCAATAAAACAACACTCCTATCGACTTAATCCTTTCAAAGGCAGATAGGTCCAGAAGGAGGTGGAGGCCATAGATTAGATTAGATTAGATTACAGCATGGAAACGGGCCCTTCGGCCCAACAAGTCCACACCAACACGCCGAAGCGCAACCCACCCAGACCCATTCCCCTACATTTACCCCTACATCTAACACTACGAGCAATTTAGCAATTTAGCATGGCCAATTCACCTAACCTGCACATTTTTGGATTGTGGGAGGAAACCAGAGCACCCGGAGGAAACCCACGCAGACATGGGGAGAATGTGCAAACTCCACACAGAGTCGCCTGAGGTGGGAATTGAACCTGGGTCTCTGGCGCTGTGAGGCTGCAGTGCTAACCACTGCGCCACCGTGCTGCCCATGCCATGCCCACCGTGCAATGCCCAACGAGATAATATTGAACTGAGCCAGAGTGAGTGGAGTTTGCCGATTGTCTTAGCTATCAAACCTGATGGGACTCAGCGAATTTGTGTGGATTATCGGAAGGTTATGAAATCTGACTCCTATCCAGTACAGAGATTGGAGGACTGTATCCAAAGTTAGACAAGCCAGTTATATTACCAAGTTGAAGTTAATGTGTGGTTTCTGGCAGGGACCTTTATCAGAGACAACAAAAGAATTTTCTGTGTTTGTAACCCCAAATGGGCGATATCAATTTAAAGTGATGCCCTTTGGAATGAAGAACACACCCACCACATTCCAAAGACTCATGAGCAGACCTGTGGCTGGATTAACGAACTGTGAAGTCTATTTGGATGATGTAGTGATTTTTAAGTCCTGGAAAGATCATATGGTACAGTTGGCAGAGCTCTTTGAATGACTTATGAGAAGCAAAACTGGGAGTAAACTTAACAAACTGAATTTGCGAAAGCAAAGGTGACATTCTTGAAACAGAACATCCGTCATGGAAGGTTAACCCCATGGAATTTCCGAGGCCACCGAGGAATTTCCATGACCAAACTTGAAGGAAGAGGTGCTTCAATTTTTGGGACTAAGTGGATTCTGTCAGAAGTTTGTTGCAAACTTCAGCAGTGTATTGGCACCTTTAACTGATTTGCTGAAGAAGAACACACAGTTTTGGTGGACAAAATAATGTCAGGAGGCATTCAACTATCTCAAAGCAATAATAACTACCACACCACATTTAGCTACACCAAACCTTTCAAAGTTGCCCTTGATGCTAATGTCATAGGAGGTGGAGCTGTACTGCTATAGGAAGATGATGGTTGGTTACTTTTTTGAAGAAACTCAACATCCACCAGAGGAAATACTCCACAATCGAAAAGGAACTATTGAGTTTGGTACTGGCCTTACAACATTTTAATGTGTATGTTATGAACAATGTGGTGGAGACAGTTGTATACATGGATCACAGTGCTCTTACATTCTTGGAGTGCATTAAAGACAAGAATATGAGACTATTTTGTTGGAATCTTATGTTAGATCTTTACAAATCGTACCTGTTGCAGGTCATAAAAATGTAATTGCAGATGCGTTATCGTGGATTTAACTGATCGTATAGATGAGATTGGTATCTATTCAATGTTATATGTGGGAAGAAGTTAATATGAACTTAGATTAAAGTCATATGTATGTCATAATGTGGTTAAGGAATAGAAAAAAAAAGTCATCTTTTCATTATGATGGTTCACTTTTTCTTCAGGGGTTAGATATTATAAAGGTGGAGGTGTGTACTGTATCTATGAGAGGAAGCTACCAAGGACTGACTGAAAGCACAGAGTGCTGAACTAGGTGAAAATGTAACACTTGATCAAAACAAATAGCTGGAGTTGCATTGCCATGGAACAAAAACAAATGCAAATTTGGCCAATCAGTTTAAATTATGCCCCAGATCCAAAATTCCAATTGAATTTGAATTTAGTGTTTTGATGACCTCGCATCAATGAAATGATCCAATGTTTTGGGGTATAAAACTGGACATTTTGAACAGTTAGGGGGAGAACTGCCAAACACCAACAAGTACAGACTGCTAGCCAAATAACGCTCTGAAAGGTACATTTCCATAAGAAAAGTTGTGCAGCAGAAGACCGAAGAGAAGACAAAGGAAATTGACAAAGCTGACTGGTTTTGAAACATTTTTTTTGTGAATCTTAATCAGGTCTTTTTTTATCAGACCAGTGGAGATAAAACGTAGATTTAAGAAAAAGGAGCTGTAAATAGTGATTTTAATGTTCTCTGCTGGACTTAAAGAATAAAATTGTTAATTTTTACTTTAAATAGTGAAATATGGGATAGTTCTCTTAAAAAAAAAAGTTGCCCCTCTGCCCTTTTTGAATCTTTCTCCTCCTCTTTCCCCCCACCTCAGGGAAAAGAGTTTTTGTTTTTCACATTATCTGTGCCCTTCGTGATTTTATAAACCGATATAAGGTCACCCTTCAACCTGCTATGCTCCAATAAAAATCGTCCCAGCCCAAGAAACCTATCTTTATAACCCTCTGTTCATGACAACATTCTGGTGAATCTTTTCTGAACTTCTCCAATTTAATAATATCCCTCCTATGACAGGGCCACCAAAACTGTAACAGTACTCCAGAAGGGACCCCACCAATGCCCTGTACAACCTCCACATGACGTCCCAATTTCTGTGCACACAAGTCTGAGCAACAACGGCAAATGTACTAAACGCTGCCTTAATCACCCTGTCCACCTATGGTGCAAATTTCACAGAATTATTTACTTGAATCCTGAGGTATCTTTGTTCTTAGAATATGACCCAGGGCTCCACCATTAACTGTATAAGTCCTGCCATAGTTTGTTTTGCCAAATTGCAATACCGCTCATTTATCCACATTAAATTCTATCTGCTGCTCCTCAGTGCATTGACCAATTGATCAAGATCTCTTTGTAATATACGATAACTTTCTGCGCCATCTACTGTACCACCAATTTTGGTCTTATCCACAAGCTTACTAACCATGCTTGCTATATTGTCATCCAAATCATTTATGTGAATGAAAACCAAAAGTGGAATTAGTACATTTTTGAGTCATGGAATATAATCAATACCCAAGTTCACTTGCTGGTGCGTTGAGTTCAATGCCCATGTCTTCCTGGTGTAAGATAGACATAGTATCTTGGTGTAATGTTTTTCGTATGAAGACTTGATTGGTCTTGAAAAAGACTTGTCTTGCTAAACCATATTTTGCTCCAGATTGCGAAAATGATCAAATTTTGTCAGGCACAGAGTCATAGAGATGTACAGCACAGAAACCGACCTTTCAGTCAACTTGTCCATGCTGACCAGATATCCTAACCGAATGTCGTCCCATTTGTCAGCACTTGGTCCATATCCCTCAACCCCTCCTATTCATCTACTCACCCAGATGCCTTTCAGATGCTGTAATTGTACCAGTCTCCATCATTTCTTCTGGCAGCTCATTCCATACATGCATCACCGTCTGTGAAAACGTTGTCCTTTAGGTCCCTTTTTAATTTTTTCTTTTCTCGCCCTAAACCTATACCCTCTAATTTTGGGCTCCCCCACCCCAAGGAAAAAAACCTTGTCTATTTACCCTATCCATGCCCCTCATGATTTTATAAACCTCTAGAGGGTCACCCCTCAGCTTCTGACGTTCCAGGGAAAACAGCCCCAGCCTATTCAGCCTCTCCCTGTCAGGTTCTTTAATGTCAGGTTATCCCTGGACTAGATCTTTTCTATCTTTTTTTAAGTATAATTGCTCATCTTTGGCACTTGCTGATTGTGGCTGTTCACACGGGATCTGGCTGAAGTGTAACAGTTGAATTTACAGAACATCTTCAGCTTTGCACTTTATAGGCTTTAACATTTAGAGGAATATCTTGGTCATTGTGTAGGTTGGCTAATCTGTTCAATTTTTCCGATGAGATCATCCAGGTATCTGGTTTATATTTCACTTGAAAATAGCATCCTTGCAGATTATTGACAGCATCATGTCTAGTCTGTCCCAGTGCAATAGGTGAGTCGTTTGAATATCAAAAACTGTAACAATACTGATGAACCTGGCACTGCTGCAGTATTGGTATTTACCAGGGAGATGATTTCAGGAAGATTGGATGAGCTGGTCTGTTGACACTGCTGTGATTCTGCCAGTGCACAGAACTGGAGACCTTGCTGTCCTTTTGCTGAAAGACAATCTCTTGTAGGCACACCACTTGCTGAAGTACACGTCTTTCAGGATGCATAGTGGTAACAAATTGATACTAGCTCCTGTCTTGATTTTAAGCTTTTAGTGTGCTGTTCTGCCATTTCAGAACACAGGATATTAATTTTGCAAATGCTTCTGATCACCTTGTACTGTTGACATGGTATATGAGGTTAACAGTATTGAAGGTGTGGTCATCTTATGACCTTTTTCTTTTTGCTTGGTTGACTCTGAACATCAATGAGTTTGCATTTCTGCTCCTTCATGATTCTTTTGCTGCAAATGTTGTAATGGTTCTGTTCGCCGAGCTGGGAATTTGTGTTGCAAACATTTTGTCCCCTGTCTAGGTGACATCCTCAGTGCGTGGGAGCCTCCTGTGAAGTGCTTCTGTGATGTCTCCTCCGGCATTTATAGCGGTTTGTCTCTGCCGCTTCCGGTTGTCAGTTCCAGCTGTCCATTGCAGTGGTTGGTATATTGGGTCCAGGTCGATGCACTTATTGATTGAATCTGTGGATGAGTGCCATGCCTCTAGGAATTCCCTGGATGTTCTCTGTTTGGCTTGCCCTATAATAGTAGTGTTCCCAGTCGAACTCATGTTGCTTGTCATCTGCGTGTGTGGCTACTAAGGATAGCTGGTCGTGTCGTTTCGTGGCTAGTTGGTGTTCATGGATGGGGATCGTTAGCTGTCTTCCTGTTTGTCCTATGTAGTGTTTTGTACAGTCCTTGCATGGGATTTTGTAAACTACATTAGTTTTGCTCATGCTGGGTATCGGGTCCTTCGTTCTGGTGAGTTGTTGTCTGAGAGTGGCTGTTGGTTTGTGTGCTGTTATGGTCGCAGTAGTCTGGCCGTCAGTTCGGAAATGCTCTTGATGTATGGTAGTGCGGCTAGTCCTTTGGGTTGCGGCATGTCCTCGTTCCGTTGTCTTTCCCTTAGGCATCTATTGATGATGGACCTGTGCCTCACAGCACACTTCACATTCAACAACCAAATATATGAACAAATCAACGGCACACCCATGGGCTCACCCATCTCTGGACACGACCAGCTATCCTTAGTAGCCACACGCAGATGACAAGCAACATGAATTCGACTGGGACAACACTACTATTATAGGACAAGCCAAACAGAGAACAGCCAGGGAATTTCTAGAGGCATGGCACTCATCCACAGATTCAATCAATAAGCACATTGACCTGGACCCAATATACCGGGCAGCTGGAACTGACAACCGGAAGCGGCAGATTCAAACCACTATAAATGCAGGAGGAAAGATCACAGAAGCGCTTCACAGGAGGCTCCCAAGCACTGAGGATGTCACCGAGACAGGGGACGAAACGTTTGCAACACAAATTCCAAGCTCGACGAACAGAACCACAACAAGCACCCGAGCTACAAATTTTCTCACAAATGTTGTAATGTTATCCCATCTTGTTGGTCGCCTGTGTTTTGTTCTGGGTACATGTACAAGGAATGGGTGCTGCATGCCAAGAAAAGCTTGACAGCCTTAAGGTGAGTGTGACAAACCACATCTGTTAACACTGATTTGGTTAGTTTGGTGCATAGCGCTGACAATAATAATAGTATTGGGTTGACTTAAGGCATGTATTTATTGATCTCGCACAATGCCTTGTTATGGTGTCCATCCTCATCAATGGCCGCGCTCTTTTTCAAAAGCTTTCCTAAAGCCTTTATTTTGTGTGAAATGGCCAAGTTGATGACTAACTGCCAGTTCCTATTTGGAGAAGTCACACTGGTGCCCTTTTGTAGAGTTTTCTGTCAAACTGGTCAATAACTGTTGGGATATGCATGATTTGATGTGATTTTGATTCTGGTAGAGTCTGTTAACCTTGAAGTTGATTCTTGGCTTCGGCTAGTCTTAGAACTTGCCAGATCTTTGAACTTTCTGAATGTCTCTAAACAAATGGAAAGTGTTAATTCAACAAAGCCCCTCCTTGCCAATGAAAAGAGAATTTTTTTAAAGCTCTTACCTTGGAATCATCTGTCACTTGATCTGTAAAATAGCATGTGTTGTTTGCGCAGTTATACTTCACTAAGGGGATGACTGGTTGCCCAATCCATACTGAAATTTTATCTTCCATTTCTCTTCACAGGTCTTTGCTCATTTTTAGGAGTAGATTGCAGTGATGTTGGTTTAACTTTTTTGTCCTGCTGCTCCTTCAAGAATTGCTGGTTTGTCGTAGTGGGTTTTCACCAATAGATGCCAACCATGTCAAAAACAGCATAATGATGTCATGTGGGTCTTTATGTTCATGTTGATTTGGACAAACTAATGAGTAGAACTGACCTAAATCTGGACAAGCTGCCTTGATGTTGAAAACCGTCTTTCTTACTGTTTTAAAAATATAATTTTTTTTTGGTTACTTTTTGGAGCTGTTCTTTCAGGAATTTTAAACTACCTTGACTTTGGTGTCTCATTTTTAAATAGAGAGGCAGAGCATTTGCTGTGCTTCTGTATAGGTCTGTAACCTTCAAGTTTCATTACGTTTGTAAGTTCAGTGTTTTTTGTATTAAGTAAAAATTTAACATTTCTTTGACTTAATCTGTCAGCTTGCTGGTCAAAACCATCTGTAAAGATGCGCGGCTTCTGTAGTCTCAGAAACTTGTTTGGTTGAAGCGTGAGAATCTGTCCCTTAGTCCAAACTCTGTTGTCCATAACTCTTGTCCAGTTGGTCTTCAATGTAGTTTTCCAAATACCAGCCACCAAAATGTAGCTATTTGCTAAGTAGCCATTGCTTCAAACCGTGATGTAATTTTGTCTTCCAAATGAGTGTTTTACATGATGTGACAATGCTTTTTATGATCTCCAGTAACATGAACTGGACATTCATGTCACAGCATTGAAGAACCAAACAGACATGTATTTTTTGCTGACTATGGAGTACAAAAGTTTTACAGACACCATAGTCTCTGGGCTGACATGAAGCATTTTAGTTCCAGCAGAAGATTGCACTTCAAGTACTGTGTTACGCTCCAAGCAATCTTGCAGCAAATTAGCATATGAGACTGTTATGCCTTCAGGTTAGATTCTGTTATAGTGGTGATATTATCAGCATGTCTTTTAAAAGTAATGTCACCACAGTCCCTCACCTCTGAACTTCAACTTTTTTTTGTCCAAGTTGTAGCAAAGCTGTCATGAAGTCAGGAAATGAGTGGCCATAACAGAATCTGAACTTTGTGTCAGTGCTTCTTGAGAACATTCTTGGCAACACCTTCAATTGGTAAATTGTTTTCATTGTTCATTTTGACCAAGTAAAGGTAAAGCTGCCATAGTCCAGAGGATCATAGGGCTCCTCCGTCATTTGAGGGAGAGAGCTCATGGGTCACCAGACCTCTGGGAAAGGGGAGAGATTGAGGAAACAATTCTTACTGGTAACTTCAACTGGTGTTAGAATTGCAAACCAGCCTCCGCCATCTGAGCTAACATACTCCCTTTTATTTTGATTATGTTGCTCTTATTTTTGAAAGTATTGTTTCAATAGTAGTGGCCACTTCCCTTACCAAACGTCTCGAGGACATGACCTTGCTTCTTCTGCGCACAGTTCTCTAGTCTAACCAATGTCCTATACGGTTGAAATATGAATTCACTGCTTCTGCATTTAAATCCACTTGTGATAAAGACTAACATTTCAAGTAGCCTCCCTAACAGCTTGCTGCACCTGCATGTTAGCCCTCGTTGACTTTTCGACAACACCTAGGTCCCTTTGTACATCTACACTTTGCTGTCTCTTGCCATGCTGCATTTGAAATAGTGCATTTGTCCTTCAGGGTATCCAAACAACATACAAACACTATACATAAAGGCAAACTACCTTGATTTTCTGAAATGAGATTTAATCTTTGAGGATTGATGACATTGTTTGATGATAAATTCAAATTAATTGAAAGGATTTGAATTGCCAGACTGGCTTTTAAGTCAGCTGTACATTCCACAGTACCATTATCTTGTGAAAGCTGAGTCATTATATTGAATTGTTAGTTCATTAGGAAGGATCAACAGGGTTTTTTTTGTAACATGAAAGGAAAATCCTTAATAAATCATTTGAAGTATCACTGAAAAGGGAGACATGCTGTCAAAGATTTTGCCTTGCAGTCATTAGGGCAGATGATAAAAGCATGTCAAATTTTTAAAGGGAACTAGCATTTGTACTGCATGAGAAACAAGACGCTGATTGACTATCAGGTGGGCTTTGGTTGAGGCATTCCAATTGAGGATGCACCATGGAGCAGTTACCAAAAGCTGTTGTTTAAATGCAGAAAAAGGCGAATCAACAATTAAGAACGTTTTGAAGTTTAGACACCAACAATGAGGAAAGTTTGGAATGTTGGACAGTATTGCAAATTTTTAGAAAATTGTTGCATTTAAGTGAACTTTTCCATTTGAAATGCAAGTCAATTAAAATATGAACAATTTAGGCTATGAAAGTTTTGAGTATGGCATTATTTATATTACACCATGCTTCTTGAATTAATTTTTGTCATGGAGGACATGTGAAGCTGGAACTGAGACTCTGTAGGTCACACAGAGCTGCCTGCATACATAAAATACATTTTTTCTTTACTCCTATTCAAATAGTTAATTTCATTCATAAAATATCTAAATAAAATAAAGACGATATCAAATGTAGATGTAGAAAACATAATCCTGAGTAATTTTAACTTTAAGTATTAACAACATTCCAGCAATAATGCTGAAGACGTGTGCTCCCCAAGACACCATGCCCAAAGCCAAGCTATTCTAGTATGGCTAAAGCATTGGCATCTACTGACAAGATGGAACATTGCCTAAGCAAAAGCAGAACAAATCCAACCTAACCAATTACTGCCTTGTCAGCAAAGTGATGGAAGGGATCATTGACAGTGCAATTGAGCAATGCCTGCAAAGGAATAACTGCTTGCTAATGCCCAGTTTTGTTTGGTTCCACTGAAGTCCCTCAGCTTTTGGCCTCAATACAGCCTTGTTCCAAACATAAAGAACTGAGCTGGAGTGAGGTGAGAGTTTCTGCCCTTTACATCACGTCGCATTTGCCCAAGAATGCCATGAAAGGAGCCAGTTGAACAGTTACGAGGTCAACTCAAGGCGATAATCTCAGGATTACTACCTGAAGCATGGGCAAATTGGCATAGGGTAAATCAAGTATAGGAGTTAAATGCATTGCTTTAATACATATGTGAGAGGATGGATTTCAGTTCATGGGGCACTTGCACCAAGACTGGGATAGAAGGGAGCTGTTATGGTCAGCCAGTCTTCATTGAATCATGATGGGAACAGTGTCCTGGTAAATCAAATAAGGAGGGTTGCACTAATTGTGGAGGAGTTTGGGGAGGCTTTGCGAGGAAGGAAATGTAGATTTGCAAATGAAAGGATAAGGCCGAATTAAAAGGCAAGGATTTTGACTGTACACAAGTCTTTTAAAAAAAACACAGCAAAAAGACACAAAAGGGAAATGAAAGATGATGAGGCAAAATTAGCAGTGCTTCTCTTGAACGCATGTAGTATTTGGAATAAAATAAACTAAGGGCAAAAAAAGGGCATTTTTTTGCATTATGGAGACAAGGAGATCAAAGCTGGGAACTGAATGTTAAGGTGAGGGTGAGTATTCAAAAAGACAGGTAGGAGACAAAGGCTGGTGAGGTAGCTTTCTCATACAAGATGGATTTTGAACGTTTGCAAGAAATGTTCTTGGATTGCATGATGTGGAATCCATACAAGTGGAGTAAGAAATAACAAGGGGAAGAATACATTAGTGAGAGAAGTCTAAGTAGACGGTAAAGTTCCATAGTGATAGAGGATGACATGGCTGCACTCTCATTAGAGAGCGTGAGCGAGATGGATGGCTGGTGGAGAGTTTAACGGGAGGGTCATCATGCCTCAGATGAGGGGGGGTGACATCAGTGAGTATGGGATTCGAACCCATTTTGGCGTCACACTACATTGCAAACCAGCTGCCTAGCTAACCAATCTGGCTTTACCTTAACTAAAGGACCCTAACAGTAGTTGTCCTGTAGGACAGGAAATAAATCAGAAGATAATTAAGGCATTGAAAAAAAAAGAAGTACATTCATCATGGATGATTCTTATGTTTTTTTTGTATATTTGGGAAATAAAATTATCAGATAGCTGCCAGAAAGAATTGAGTGCATCCTGGATAATTTTCTTGAACAAATATGCTATGGTTCCAACCACCACTCGGGCTATTTTGGGTCTTGTGATTTGTTTTGCAACAGGTTTAATACATGATCTGAGTAAAACATCTTGAAGGCAACAGTGGTGATCATGTGGTCGAATTTAGCATTCAGCTTGAGTGAGAAACTTGAGTTGGAGACAACTTAGATAAGGGTACTTTCATGGTAATGAGGGTAGAGTGGGCTGGCATGGTCAAGGAAAGGAGTTTCACAGCAAAGATGGTTGAGGAACAATGGCAGATTTTTAAGAAAATAGCTCATGGGTCAAAGCAAAGATGTATCTCAGTGAGGAAGGAGGATTCTGGAAAAGAGAGAAACTGATCAGGGATGTTGTTAAAGTCAACAAAAGATGAACAAAACATAATAGTGAAGGAGAAAATAAACAGGGTAAAACTAGCAAATAATAGAAAAAAAATCAAAGAAAGTGCAATATAAAAATAGAAGACTGGGGGCGGTCGTGGGTGGAGGGGAGAGGTGTTGAGTCGGGGGATCTTGCTCAAATTACACAAGACACTGGGAAGACCACAGTTGTATACTGTGAACAGTTCTGGTGCCCTTATCTCAGGAAATATATTGGAGGCAGTCTAGTTAACTACGTTGATATGGGTATGGAGAGATTGTCTCATGAGGAGAGGTTGTTGGAATTTAGGAGAATGACAGAGGAGATATTGTTGTTCTTAGGGGACTTGACAGGGTGGATACAGAAAGGACGTTGTCCCTTTGTGTGAGCATCAAGGACCAGAGGGCATAATTCCAGAGCAAGGAAGTACTCATTTGCGGCAGAGATGAAGAGAAATTTCTTCGGAGGGTAATTCATATGTGGAATTTACCTTTCAGGGAAAAGACAGGAAATTGGATTTGAGGATTATCAGATCAGCTGTAATCCCATTTGAATGGTGTATTGACTCCATGGACCAAATGGCCGACTTCTGCACCAATGGCTGATGGAATTAAGGAACCCTAGCAAAACTTGGAGTCAGTAGGAAATTGACCACTGGTTGAAGTCCGACATAGCACATTGGAAAATGGTTATCATTGTCAGAGGTCCTGAAGAAGGGCTTATGCCCGAAACGTCGATTCTCCTGTTCCCTGGATGCTGCCTGACCTGCTGCGCTTTTCCAGCAACACATTTCCAGCTCAGAGGTCAATTACCTCCACTCTCTGACATCTCTATATAGGAATCACTTAGGTTAGTGTCCTCGGTTCAACCATTTTCAATTGCTTCATCAATGATCTTTCCTTCATCGTAAGGTCTGAAGTAGGGATGTTCACTGGTACCATTCATGACTGCTCAGATATTGAAGCAATCCACGTCTAAATGCAGCTACACCTCAACAAAAAAATCTAGGTTTTCGGCTGTTTCGTGGTAAGTAACATTCACGTTATTGACATCAGGCTATGACAATTTTCAATAAGGATCTGACCATTGTCCTTTGATATTCAATGGCATTGTCATCCCATTGAATCCTCCATTATCAATATCCTGGGCGTTACCATTGACTAGAAACTGAGCTGGAGTAGCCTTATAAATACAGTGGTTGCAAAAGCAGGTCAGAAGCTGGAAATTTGCATCATGTAATCCACCTTACTCCCCAGTGCCTGTTGCCCTTCTACACTGTCAGTCAGGAGTGTGGTGGATTAGCTTGCACATACCGAGATGAAAGCAATTCTGGGAATGGTCAAATTTGGCACCATCCAGGGTGCAGTGATCCTCATACAGCAGCAGCAATGTGCACTATCTCCAAGATACACTGTGTAATAATTCACAAATGTTTCTTTGACAGTATTTTATAAACCTATGACCTTGACTACCGAGAGTGATAGGGTAGCGAATAGAAGGAAATGCCTCTACCTGCAATCATCTTGACTTGGAACTATCGCTATTCCTTCATGTTGCTGGGTTAAAATCCTGAAACCCCCGAACAGCACTGTGGGAGTTAGTGCAGCTCAAGGTCTTGACCTGCAGGTCAAGAAGGTAGCTCACTTACTCTTTTTCAGCAACAATTTATGGATGGGTGATAAATCCTGGCCTGGATAGTGATGCTCACATCCTAGAAGTAATAGTTGGAAAAAACAATTGGATAGGGTTGATATTTTGTGGAAACTCTGCAGATAATTATACAGGACAAAGTCTATTTTGAAACTAGTGTAAGCTATTGTTACGTTGTGAGGAGAATATAATCAAATACAGTTTGTAACAGTTTAAAGTGATACTGTAGTTGAGAAAGTAATTGTAAGCTTTCATATTTGCATTTGTTGAATTCCTGGCATAATCAAAATGGTTATGATAGTGTAAAGTAGCCATGTGAATTCTGTTTCACCTATATTGTATCTTGATTCACTCTTACATGAGCTACATTTAACTTCCTATGGGAAATCCAGTCTTTTGAAGTGATTTCTAAATCTTCATGGACCTGCATGGTTCTTTTCCCAGATTATAGTCTATTTCGTTGAGTATAAAGCAAATTAGAGAATATTACAAGGATTCTCAGTCCTTTTGGCAACATTAATTTACAGATTCTTCAATGTAAAGGAAACAAGTTACATTTTAATGCTTGCATTTATGTGGATGGTATACTTAAACATTTAAAATAATACTTGGAGTAATTTAAAAGCATGATAAGTCTAAAATAGTATCACTGATAGTATGCCTTCATCATAGGAAATACAAGTAATGGCAAAAATAGTAAAGCAACAGCTGCAGCAGTCCGTTTATGCAGCATCTAGCTTGCATAAAATTTCAATTCGATTTTTACATGATTAAGAGGGATGAAATAAGCACCTACTTTAAAAAAAAGTTGCACTTAGAGAAGTGCATTTGTTAGGAAGAGAGATTCGATAGACTAGACTGGGGTTGCTTTCCTTCAAGAAGAGAGTGAAGGGGGTCATGATTGAGATCTCTCAAATTGAGAGACTTGGACAGTGTTGATGGGAAGAGGGATCAATAACTCGGGCGGAGGGATCAATAACTCTGATGCATTGATTTAAAGTTAGTGGAAGAAGTTTCAAAAAAGATATGTGGAAAATTGTTTTTCACCCATAGGGTGTTAGGAATCTGAAACTCACTGCCTGTAAGGATGCTGTAGGCGAAAACCTTCATAACATTTTGGTAATACTTAGATGAATGCTTGCGATGCCAAGGTGCAGAAGGCTATTGGCCAAATACTGGGAAATGGGAAAAGAATGCTGGTTGTTTTTGATCAGCTTTCCCATCTCATTCAATGAGCCAAAGGGCCATTTTCTGTGACTCTGATGAAAAAATAGTCCTTTGTCGCATTCATTGTATGAGGCCTGCCATTTGCATGCTCATTGGCTAGCATGTGGTTTGAAATACCAGTAACAATGGAAACTGGATTTTAGTTCTGGCTGAGGTGGACTTAGAATTTGCCTCAGTGCCCTGCCCCTGAGAGTGGAAGGCAATGGCAAACCACTGCGGGTATAATAGTACCAAGGAAACAAGTTTGGATGAAGTAGCAGTTGACAATGAGCCAAGGGCTTGCTGTTGGGTGGGGCCTTACCATTTCACTATATTCTCAAAAGAAAGACTATTTTCTTTCACTATGTAGCAAATCTAAACTGGGAGTGTATATCACGAAGAATTAAGTAGCAACATTATCTTCCATTTATGTGGGCAGTATGAAGTAACTTAAAATTGTATGTAAAATTTGGAATCAGCCGTCTGTGTTTTTACAGCTTTTTCAATGTCAAGGAATGGAAGTAAAAATTGCGAGAGTAAAATGGGCTGCTGAATCCTGTTGCCGATGCCGCATCATTGCACAAAGTCACGATCCATCTCTTTACCTCCAATTCATTTACTTTGTTCGATTTTTTAATCTGAACAACAGGATTGCCCTTCATGGAGGTAAAACTGGCAGCTGCACACTACATGTTGAATTACATATGTTGTGCAATTTGATGCCGACATTTTAAATGAAATTGGTTGGCTGAGGTTGTAAATCTCTCCAGTATGCTCAAGAATTGTAAAAAAAAAAAATTGTTGAGCGGTCAACTGAGGAGCAAATCCCACCTCGGGATTTTTCAAAATCTCCAAAATCATAATGCTATAATACCAAAAAGGTTTGCTATGTAATTATTTGTCTGTTGAACAGAAGTTCATAACACTGGACTGAAACAGCTGCTTCTATAAGTAGTTTTAATTTCATGAGTATGCCATCATCATCTGTGTGCACTTGTGGTATTCAGAACATTACGGCATGCACAGTAGACTCATTCCTATCCTGACCAAACTCTTTCTCATTCTTGTCTACAAGCATATTGAAGCAAGATCCCAAACCTTTTAAAATTCCTTTTTGTTTGGTGGTGAGAGCGTTGTTTCAGTAGAAACATTCTTGCTTTGGTTTAGCTGTATTCTAGAGCTGTATTCACATCAGGTTGACATTTGAATGCAGTATTGCCAGATGTGTTAAATTTTAGATGAGATGTTAAATGGAAGTCCCTTTTGCTCATGGATAAATGTAAAGCACAGTGGTCCCTTCTCAAGAAGAGGAGTTCTCCCACTGTTCAGTTGAATCAAAACTAGAAGGGATGTAGGGGCAGCAGGAGGCTATTCAGCATGGCCTGTTCCATCATTCAACACAAACATTGCTTATCATTTAATGCTTTTTTTCCCCCTCTCAATATCCACTTTATCCTTCACATCACTGGTGTTTAGAAATCTCTATTTTAAATATACTTGAAGATTGATTTTCCACTGTCTTCTGGGATGGAAGATTCCCAAGATTCACAACTCTTTGAGTAAGACCTTACTTGGAGTATTATATCCCCTGGATTCTGGAATCCCCAACCAAGGGAAGCCTCTTACTTGCATCTACCCTATCTATCTCATCTAGTATTTAGATTTCAATGAGTTCACCTCTCATTCTTTGAAATTCTCATGAATACAAGCTCAGATTTGCCAGGCCCTGTCTTGACAGGGTGCTCCCACCATTTTGGGAACAAGTCTGATGAATCTTGGCTGCAGTCTCCTTGTGGCATTAATATCCGTCCCAAGGCAAAAACCAAAACTGCTGACAGTACTCAAGTGATTTTTTTAAACTGCTGTTCTATGCAATTTGGAGCAAAACTTGACTAACCTTGTGTTCAAATCCTCTTTGAAAAATGTTAACATACCATGAGCCAACCTAATTGCTTGCTGAACCTGCATGTTAGCCTTCAGTGACTGAGTGAATATCTGGCCCTTTAATACTTACTAATCTCTTACCATTTAAGAAATACTGTGCATAACTATTCACCTTGCCAAAGGCACTACCGTACATTTTTCTACATTGTATTCCATCTGCCACGTTCTTGCCCACTGAGACTGTCCGAATCCTCTTGAAACCACTCTGCACCTTCCTCACTGCCTGGAATGCGCTGCCAGCGGAAGTGATGGCAGCAGATACATTAATGACATTAAAGAGACCACTTGACAGATATGAATAGGCAGGTAATAGATATGGACTGCAAAGAGGCAAATGGATTTTTAGTTCGGAAAGACATGTCGATGTAGGCTTGGTGGGCTGAAGGGCCTGTTCCTATGCTGTACTGTTCATTGTTCTTTGTTCTTCTGTTATTATTCTTCAGTTCCAGAAATGTCACTAACCCAACCTCCTCCTTGTGAATGTTAATTTCCTTCAATTGTTAATTTTTCCTGACCCTTTGGATCACTAGTTCTGGGAGGTTTCTTGTATCTCTGTCAGTGAAGGCAGACTTAGAGGAATAATTTCCCTTTTCAGTTATTTCTTCCTTCCCCAATATGAACTCTCCTGACTGCCTATCATAGACTGATTTGTCTTAGCCAAATGATTCCTTTTTACATATTTGAAGGACTCTTTACAGTCCATTTTTGTTTCTTGCCATTTTATATTCATATTCTGTTCTGTTTCAGTTTCTGGGTCCACCTTTGCTGTCTTCTAAAATATTGTGGATAAAAAGTGGAGTGAAAAAAGCACAGCAGGTTACCCAGCATCCGAGGAGGGGAGTCAACATTTCAAGTTCTGACCTGAAACTTGACTCCCTACACCCCTCATCCTATGCTGCTTGACCTGCTGCGCATTTTCCAGCTCCACTCTTATCCACTCTGATCTCCAGCATCCGCAGTCCTCACTATCTCCTAGTCTTCTAAAACATTGCCAAGTAATGTACTTTATTCAATTTGGATGGTTATACATTAACTACTGTATTTCCCAACATCAGTGACAAATTGTGTTAGTATTAAATCGATTGAAATACTTGAGAATATGCTGTAATTGTGAAAGGTGCCGTATAAATGCAAATTCCTTATTGTGTTTGTGTCATTTTCTCCATTTGTGCATCTCTCATCCTGTTTCTTTTTCTGTAAACAAATCCCTGTTCTTTTGTTTCATCAGTTGCCTTATCCCTCCTTAAGCAATAGTCTTTCAAAAGTTATTTCTCTTGCCACTTCCGTCTTTACATTCAAAAATTAACTTTAAAAACTGTGTGGCTTTCAACTGTCCTGTGGTACAGTTCATTACCCTCTGTTCTTCTACTCCAATCTTAGAACCGTAGAAAGATGCACGTTTTTTTCATCTTGGCTATCTCTGTGGAAGCTAACGAAATACTAATTGTTGTCCATGCAAATACCTTGTGTGAAAGTTTAAATATAAACCATGAAATTGAAGCTATTGCAGAAAAAAAAACCTTTTGTTTATGTAAAGATATTTGTAAATCCAGCTGTTTCAAAAAGGCTTCACAGCCAGTTAAATACTTTCTGAAGCACCAGTCATATTTTATAAGAAATTGAACACAATTTGTGCAAGGTCCCAGGAATACCCATGCTGATTTTCATATTTTAATCAGCATATTTTAGCAACTTGGTTGAGGGATACAAGATCTTTTCTGTACACCTGAGGGACCTTAGTTTAATGTCATTACCTGAAAGATGTCAACAGCACTATCTCCACTGTTTCAGTGTAGGGTCAGACTTCTTACTCTCTCATTTTCTATGTGACTTGGAAGTGAATGTACCAATTGCTTCATGACTGACCTCTTTGCCACAAGAATGCCAATTCCAATGTTGCAATTAATGTATTAGTGTGAGCTTTCAGAAAAGTTTACAGGGAAGGTATCTGCTGCTCGGATCCCCATTAAGCTATAAACACACCACAGTACAGCCATTTCTAACAACCTGAAAATAAAACCACTTTTCAGTTTACTCCATGGGATAATGGAATTCATTCAAATGTCTCCTCCATTTGGTTCTCAATCTTTATTCTTTTCATCTTTACAAATTTCTGCATGTAGCAATTGCCTTTTTGCTATTTGAGGCTGCCTTGAATTTGGTTTCGCAAAATTGAGAAGGTAGATTAAATGAAAATCCTCAAAATGACATACTTAACATGCTGTATAAAAGCTTTGCTAAACGCTTGATCTTTAAATGGTTTTAAATGCAATGCACTGTTTTTGGCATTCATCTGAATTCCACTATTCACAATAACTTTGTCACCTTGGTTATTTTTACAAATAAGCTTCCTGAATGTTAGAGGAAATGAGTACTTGAGATTTCTGAATTAATTTACTGCTATTTAACATAGGTTTTCTGAAGTATATTGATTTGTAGGTTTTTAATTTTGCATGTTTTAAACCAAACAAATTTCTACCAAATTATTTCAGAAACTCTGGTCAATAGCTTATATTTTCCAGATGCATTTCACATGTAGTTCAACGTATGGGAACTCAGGAGTTGCATATTAATGTCATTTGGAAGATTGGCATCACTTAACTGTATTTGCAATTGGCATTGGTTCCAATGTTGTTACCTTCAGGAAAGTTGGAAGACAAATATGAAGGGATAATAGTAGATCAGATATTCTGCAGCAAACACTGAATTCCAAGGCCACAGAAACACAGAACAATAAGTATCTAACTAAATCCAATGAAATAAAATGAGCATGCTAGCTCCAATTAAGAGGCTCCCTTCTTCTGTACCAACACGTTTCTCCAAATGTCCTGTGATCAGCCGTTTACACTGAATCTCAATAGAAGAATTATTTTGTTTAAATTGCATCACAATAGTTATCAGATTTCTCTGCCTTTTGCTTTAGCAATTATGTTATAAGTCTTTTAGTTATACTAGGTCTTGGTACAACCATGTCTGGACTTTTGCATGCAATTTTGTTCTTCCTATATAAAAAAGGATATATTTGCCATAGAGTGGGGTTTGGCTCGGCTAATACCTGGAATGGACTGCCCTGTGAAATGAGAGGGATTCAACTGGGCCTGTATTCACTGAAGTGTAGAAGGATGAGGGGTCTGAATGAAACACACAAAATTACGACAGGGCTGGACAGACTAGGTGCAAAGAAGCGGGGCGGCACAGTGGTTAGCACTGCTGCCTCACAGTGCCAGAGACCCATGTTCAATTCCCGTCTCAGTTGACTCTGTGTGGAGTTTGCACATTCTCCCCGTGTCTGTGTGGGTTTCCTCCGGTTTCCTCCCACAGTCCAAAAATGTGCAGGTTAGATGAATTGGCCATGCTAATTTTCCCGTAGTGTTAGGTGAAGGGGTAAATGTAGGGGAATGGGTCTGGGTGGGTTGCGCTTCAGAGGGTCGGTGTGGATTTGTTGGGCCGAAGGGCCTGTTTCCACACTAATCTAATCTAAAGATGTTGTTCCTGGTTGGGGAGTCTGGAACCAGCGGTCTCCGTCTCAGGATATAGGGTAAGCTATTTCAGACTGAGGTGGAGAAACATTTCTTCACTATAACGTTAGTGAACCTATGCTTATAAGGATTATGGGGATAGACTGAGAAGACATTTGAGGTGGAAGATAAGCAAGGATCATCTTGAATGACCGAGCAGGCTCAAAGGGCCAAATAGCTGACTGCTGTCTCCTAGTTTCTCTGTTTCTAATTCTTCCTTCTGCCATTTGAGCTATTTCTCAGTTATTATTCTGAGGTTATGAAAATTAAGGTGAAGCCTTAACCAGATTTCTGAAAGTAGCACATCTGCAACATAGACATTCCGCTGTTTGTGTGTTGCAGTGTTGGAACTCTCTGACAACAGTCCCAATATGACATCATAATTAGACATTGTTGGATACTACCCTGTCATCCAAAATTGTATGCTAACGAAAACAATTTTGAAAAACTCAAATGAGTAGCTTAAAAAGCTATGTACATAAATATAGCTGGAAAACATGGAATTTTATATCATGGTGAATCTGACAATACTAATTATTTTTCTCTGTGGCAGTCTTAAACTGGCATGTTTCAAATCCTTTTAGTTATATTGGCACCTGACTCATATCCATTCTGTAGCATTCCAATTACTACTATTCTATTGGTTACAGCTGCACAAATATAACCTACTTGCCAAGTTTGCAAGTTTTAAGCATCAGAATTGCATTATCAATGATCAGCATTTCTACAGGGATTTTGCTTTAGGAAAGCTATTGTTAGTAGTGGTCTAATGTGAATTATTATAGTGGCGTGCACTGTTAATAATACTAATGTCATATTCTGATATGCACAATTTAACTTTACTCAAACTAACCTAGTTTTTGTGAAATGGTATTGCTAGTTAGGTACTTTGTCATTTTTAATGTGATACTCAGTCTTCAATTTCCTTAAACCTTTGAATAGTTTTGAAAATACTTGAAATTGTATTGCTGTATTCGTTCTCGAAGAAACCTAGTAAATGCATGCATTTATGTTCAATAATGTGATATTCTGATTCCATTCATTCTCTGTGACTAAGCTTCATATTATTTTACTCATGCATCTGAAGATCTATGCTTCCTGGATGTTGGAATTTTATGTTGGCTGGTCAGACAATCATAGACTTCAACCATAGTGAGCTGTCAACCAGAAGTTCTCTTTTACCTCTTCTGCTCAAACACTTGCACCTCCTGGCCAGAGAAATCTCTGTCATCTGTGATGCGCTCTGCAGTTTTCTTGCACCGAGTCAGCAGCTTTTCATCTGCCATGATGCAGCCAACGGAGAGCACTTTGCATAAGAGTAAAAGGCTTACATGTGTCTAGTGTTTTTTAGTTGCCAGATACAGCACTTTACAGGCAATACACTAGGTCTGAAGTGCAGACACTATTCTAATTTAGGATCCCGACAGGTACAAAGCAAACTCATTACAAAATGCAATGGAATAACAACCAAATAACTTATGATGTTGACTTGAGAGATAACTGAGCCAGGCCATGTAGGGTATTTCTCCAGCTCTTCCTTGAAATAGTATCACAACACTTTTTACATTCACCAGTACTGACAGACGGGGCATTGGTTTATTGCCTTTGTTGAAAAGACACCTCTGGCAGTGAAGAATATTGTCAGTATTGTACTCGAGTGTTGGTCTTAATTTTTGTGCTCAATTCTACTTTGGATCTTGAACCCAATGCCCTGTGGCTCATGACTGTTGCCAACTGTGTCAGAGCCAGGATGTGCAAGGTAAAACTATCCATTGTGTGTTAAGGAAGCACAGAAACCTGATCAGTTGATTTTAGATTAGATTTGTTTCCTCAGTGTGGAAACAGGCCCTTTGGCCCAACAAGTCCACACCGACCCTCCAAAGAGTAGCCCGCCCAGACCAATTTCCCCAAGAGTAATGCACCTCACACTATGGGCAATTTAGCATGGTTAACTCACCTGACCTGCACATCTTTTGGACTGTCAGAGGAAACAACAGCACCTGGAGAAACCCATGCAGACACAGGAGAATGTGCAAACTTCACACAGACAGTCGGCCAAGACTGGAATCTAACTTGGGTCCCTGGCATTGTGAGACAGCAGTGCTAACCACTGAGCCACCATGCCGTCCCATCCATTTTATCCTTTCGATTGTACAAAGATGTTTGAATGTTTTTGTTACCTTCCATTGAACCTGGGGATGTACCTGCATCCAGCTCTTTCCTCCCAGAACAGTGTGCAAGAAACAACTGGGTCCTACCAACTTAAATTTTGCCAAGAGCCCCAAATTGCGTAACACTGGCACCAAGTTTGTACATTGTTCACAAGTTTATATCAACCAGCTGCTAATTATCATGGCAGACTATTTATGCTAACATTAGTCATCTTTGTGAATTGGACTGTTTAAAAAAAACATTCCTTTGAAACATTTGACTGAAAAGTTGCATGAATAATTATTAGTTTATTAATTGACCTGTTGAACAGCACCCATAATGTATGTTAAAGTCAACTATTGCCGTAGTGTAGGTTTGTAATCCTTAATTATATGATTCTTGGAGCTGGTGAGTATTTCTGATCATACAGGTACATGAATTTGGAACAGAAGTCACCCATTCGCTCCCTCAAGCCTGCTTGACCATTCGCTGAGACCATGGCTGATCTGAATACTCGATATTGTTGTTCAACTGCCTTCTGTGGAAGGGAGTGCCACAGACCCGTGGTCTTCTGTGAGAAATAATTTCTCCTCAACTCCATGTTACTTTGTAACAGTGACCCCTCATTCTAGATTTGTTCCTGGAAAGAAGGGCTTATGCCCAAAACGTCGATTCTCCTGCTTCTTGGATGCTGCCTGACCTGCTGCGCTTTTCCAGCAACACATTTTTCAGCTCTGATCTCCAGCGTCTGCAGTCCTCACTTTCTCCCTCCTGGAAAGAAGCATCCTTGTTGCATGCACCCTATCTCGCTCCCTTTTGGTTTCAATCAAATCACCTCCTTACTATTTTTAATTCCGTCGGATACAAGCCGAGCCTATAGATATACCTTCGGTGTCATTTTCCGTCATCGTCATGGATTATAGTTTTTTTAAAAAAGTTGAGTATAACCTGACAGACTAAAGAACACTATTTTTAACCAAAACAAGTCTCTCAAATTTCAGCCACCTTGGACAGATGTACCAAATAGGTGATCCATCTTGACCTGTTCAAAGTGTACCCACCAATAAGGATGCTAAAATCCAACGAATTAAGTTCCCTCCATGTGACAGCAAGAATTGGCTGAAGGGACTGATACAACAAGGTTTCTGAGCCCTGGCAATATCCAGCTGTAGTAATGGAGACTTGGGTTCCAGAACGAGTCATGCCCTTAAACAACCAGTTTCACTATAGCTACAACACTGGCATCTACCTAACAATACGAAAAATTGCACAGGTACACAATCTCCGTGAAAATCAGGATGAATCCAGTTCAGCCAATTAAGTCCTGTCAGACTGCTCTGAATCATCAATTAAGTGTTTGGTAATGTCATTGACAATGCTATTTAGTATCATGTATTGACAGGTTGTTATGCTAAGGTTCTGCCAGAGCCACTGTTTTGTCCATTTTGTTGACCATTGACAACTGAATTAGAGAGTTGAGTGACTGCCCTTAACATCTTGATTAGATTTTCAACAACTATGGCATCAAGGAAGTTTAACAGGCCTAGCCAATGGGAATTGGGGGAAGCTGGTTGGTCTCATTCCTAAGACCACACACTGGTTGTGATTTTTGCAGGGCAATTAACTGCTTCAGTAATGACTGTACTTCTCTCATCTGATTAGTAATGTTGATCATAATTCCTCAGATAATGCACGTGGACACAGGCAGCTTCATTAAAATCCAGGCAACATTCAGACTTTCACTAATAAATGGCAAGTAACAATTGTTGCGCACAAATCCAAGGCATTGACCATTTCCAGTGATAGATCAACCATCTCAAATGCCATTCTGCTTAATGGCATTACCATTACTGAAACCCCCAACAATGGTATCCTGAGGATTACCACTGACCACACATGAAACTGAAACAAAGGTATTGCAAAATGTGATTATAAGAGCAGTTTTAAAAATTCATTCATCAAATGCAGGAGTTGCTGGCTAGGTTAGCATTTATTATCCATTCCTAATTGCCCAGAGGGCAGTTGAGTGTCAATTACATAGTTAACGATGGCAGTTTCCTTCTCTTAAGGGCATTAGTCAACCATATGGGCTTTTCCCTGATGATCAATAATTGATTTATGGTTTTCATTTTACTCCTAATTCCAGATTTTTAAAAATTGAATTGAAATTCCACTATCTGCCATGGTGCGATTCGAACCTCGGTTTGGACCCGGAACATTACCTGGGTCTCTTGATCAATTGCGTGGTGATAATACCACTAGGCCATGGCCTCTTTGGCTCAAAGGCTAAGAATTCTGTGGCAAGTAACTGACCTCCTCACACTTCAGTGTCTGCCCACTACCAACAAGGCACAAGTCAGGAGTGTGATGGAATACTTTCCATTTGACTGGATGAGTGTAGCTCCAGCAACACTTTAAAAAAAAATTCAATACCACCCAGGACAAAGCAGCTCGATTTAGTGGCACCATGTTCCCTACATCACTAGTACATAATGTTTGTAGTTTGCATCATCTAGATGATGCACTGCAGTGACTAACCATGTTAGCTCAAGAGCACCTTCCAGACCTGTAACCTTGAGTATTTGGGAGAACAAGGACAGCAGATATATGGGAATACCACCATCTGCAAGTTCCCTTTGAATTGATATGCCATCTTGGAATAGAATCGAAATACTGTAATTATTTCTAAATTATGACTAGGTAGGAATCCTCACTAATTGCACTGTTGGTGTGGCCATACCTCATAGATGGTAATGGTTCCAGCTGGTGGCTCCCCACCATGTGTTGAGGTGTAATTAGGGATAGACAATCAACACTAGCCTTGATGTGTTCATCCTGAAATTTGAAGGAAAAAAGTGGCTTGAGTTATTGCCCACTTATTGTTAAACAGTCCTAATCATGGACTGATGCTCCTATTTTCTGAGGCCCGCTTCTATTTTCTTAGGCCCGCTTCTATTTAGTTGCTTTGTGATAATCTTCAACTGTACAGGATTGAACATGGCTGAAGTATTTCAACAATTGTTTTTTAAAAAACGAAAAAAATAACCAATATGAACAGCGCCACTACGAAACACAACTGTTAGTTAAGAGTTTAGTAGCTCATGGGGGCTATTAGTGTACCTCATCTTGTGTCTCCTAGTCCATCACATACCTTGCTCCTACTACATTTCTTCTAAGGAAAATAACTTCTCCTCTGGGACACAGTGTGATACTAACTTGCGTGTTGCTGAGTCAATGCCAATCAATGATCAAATACCAGAAATCAACGAAGGTTTCAGTGTCCAAGTAACAATAACTTCATACAATAAAATTATTACATAAATGAGAAATGTCCCAAAGTGTTTCTATCTAAGTGTGATCCGTAACTCAAGCTGACATTAGGGCCAAAGACTAACAGATGTATTTTTTGAGAAGCAACTTAAGCAATGAGAGATGTCGAGAGGCTTAATGAAAGATTTCTAGCCTGTGAAGACTAGAGGTGTATGATTCTATGAGGACCTGAAAGCATGCTGCCAATAATGAATTGATTTTTAAATTAGGAATACCTGAGAAGTCCGAGTTGGAGGAGCATGAATGTCTTGAGGGCCTCAAGAGCTGGAAGAGACAAAAGATATGAGGGTGTAGAGGGTGTTGAAGATAAGGGTATGTATTATAAAACTGAGTTGTTGCTGGACAGTGACCCAATGTACATCAAGCTGCTGGATGAACAGGACCTGGTATGATTTATGAAGTGGATAGGAAAGTATTGGATGAGTATAGCTTTAAGTAGGATGTAAGATTGGAAGCTGGCCAGAAGATCTTTGGAAACATCAAATCTCACGATAATTGGTTTCAGAAGCAGATGAGCTGAAATAGAATCAGAGTTGAAAAGTTTAGAAGTGAAAGACCATCTTCATAATGGAGTTCATATGAGGACAAACCCAGCACTAAAGTTGTGAATCATCTAACTCTGTGGTTTCAGATAGTAGCCAGGGAGAGATTAAATTGATTGCTGGGGAAAAGAAATTGTCACGGGGAACAAAGAATGGCTTTAGCGTTCCCAAGTGTTAAATTGGAAGAAATGTAAGAAATATTCATCAAAATGTAAGTTGGACAAATAGTGTGGCAAGCAGGAATGTGAAGAGAGTGGTTGATGCGGGAGAATGTTGTATGATCAATGTACACATGGAGCCAGACATTATATTTTTGGATGCTGTTTGCAAGAGATATTCCAGAAGTTTAAAAATAAAGGGGACATAAGATTGCTTTGGCAAATAGGGTGAAGGAGAATCCAAAAACATTATTTTAATACATTAAGGAGAAAGGGGTAACTAGGGAGAGAATAATGCCTCTTTCCCCCCCCCCCCCCTCACATCTGAAGATCAGCAAAGTAGCCTGTGTATGGAACCACATGATATAGGGAAGATACTAAATGTGTATTTCTCTGTGGTGAGGATATGAAAGATATAGAATGTGGGGAAATAGATGGTGACATCTTGAAAAATCTCCATATTTTAACACATAATGAAAATGCTGGATATCTTAACACAAAAGTGGATACATCACCAACACCTGATCACGTGTACCCTGGACGTGTGTGGAAAGCTTGGGAAGTGATTGCTGGGCCCCTTGCTGAGATGTTTGTATAATCGATAGTCACAGGTGAGGTGCCAAAAGACTGGAAGTTGACTCATGTGGAGCCACTATTTAAGAAGGGTGGTAAGGAAAAGCCAGGGAACTATAGACCGGTGAGCCTGATGTTGGTGATGGGCAAGTTGTTGGAGGGAATTCTAAGGGATAGGATGTACATGTATTTGGAAAGACAAGGGCTGATTAGGGATAGTCAATATGGCTGTGTGTGTGTGGGAAATCATGTCTCACAAACTTGATGGAGTTTTTTGAAGAAGTAACAAAGAGGATTGATGAGGGCAGAGCAGTGGACATGATCTGTATGGACTTCAGTAAAGTGGTCGACAAGGTTCATCATGGTAGTCTGGTTAGCAAGGTTAGATCTCATGGAATACAGGGACAACTTGCCATTTGGATACAGGCTTGTGGGTAGAGGACAGAAGATGGTGGTGCAGGGTTGCCTTTCAGACTGGAGGCTTGTGACCAGTGATGTGCCACAAGGATCGGTACTGGGTCCACTACTTTTCGTTATTTATATAAATGATTTGAATATGAACATAGGAGGTATAGCTAGTAAGCTTGCAGCTGACACAAAAATTGGAGGTGTGGTGGACAGTGAAGACGGTGATCTGAGTACAACAAGATCATAATCTGATGGGCCAATGGGCCGAGGAGTGGCTGATGGAGTTTAATTTAGATAAATGTGAGATGTTGCATTTTGGAAAGGCAAATAAGAACAGGACTTATACACTGACTGGCAAGGTGCTGGGGAGTGTTGCTGAACAGAGAAACCTTGGAGTGCAGGTTCATAGCTCCTTGAAAGTGGAATTGCAGGTAGATAGAATAGTAAAGAAGGCGTTTGGTACGCTTGTTTGGTCAGAGCATTGAGTGTAGAAGTTGGGAGGTCATGTTGCAGGACATTGGTTAGGCTACTTTTGGAATACTACTTGCAATTCTGACCTCTTTCCTATCAGAAGGATGTTGTGAAACTTGAAAGAGTTCAGAAAAGATTTACAAGGATGTTGCTAAGATTGGAGGATTTAAGCTATAGGGAGAGGCTGAATAGGCTGGGGTTGTTTTCTCTGAAGTGTCAGAGGCTGAAGGGTGACCTTATAGAGGTTTATAAAAGCATGAGGGGCATGGATAGGCAAAGTGTTTTCCCTGGGGTGGGGGAGTCCAGAACTCGAGGGCAAGGGTTCAGGGTGGAAGGGGAAAACTGAGACACCGAAGGGGCAACTTTATCACGCATTGTGTATGGAATGTTCTGCTGGAGGAAGTGGTGGGGGCTGGTACAGTTATAACATTTAAAAGGCATTTGGATTGGTATATGAATTGGAAGGGCTCCGAGGGACACGGGCCAAGTACTGACAAATGGGACTAGATTAGATTAGGATATCTGGTTGCCATGGATGAGTTGGACTGAAAGGTCTGTTTCTGTGCTGTATATCTCTACGCATCTGATTTCAAAATCTATGATTTCAAAATCTGCTCTAAAATGCCCTGTGCAGCGTATTTTCTTTTCCATGCACACTGATCAGTTTAAAAATGAACAAATTAATTGCAAGTATAACACTATCAATAGAACTCAGTAAGTGGACTTCTGTTGTCTTCCATTAAACCTTCATTTCAGAGATTCTTGGCTTTGTTCTTGTTATTTTCCTAACACACAGTTAATGTTCTCTCAGGACTGGTAAACAGGGTAGGTTCATCTGAATGAAAATCTAAGATAGGGTTATTCATCAAATGGAATGATTATGGAACATTGGTACTTAGATTTATGGAGAAACATTGCACATCTTTACACTTGCATGCTGCAACCTTGGCCCCTGATGGTAGTTGATGACAAGGTCTCATTTTAAAGATTTAAAGATCCATCACAATTTTGTCTCTGACAATTCTCTTGTTATATTCTTGAGCAGTCTGTAACTTAGGCCCTTTGGAGTTGCCAATCCAGCTGAATACTCTTGGATTGGATGAAATTTGGATGAATGGAGATTGAAGTGGATTAGAAAAACATATTAAAAGATGTGCAAAGGCAATAAGCCTTTAAAGAACTATGCAATGGCTTTCAGCAGCAGTGTATTCCTTCAATGTGCAAAAATGCAAATATGCATTAACCATGACTGACAAAGGAAGTTGAGGATTGTATATGATTTAATTGTCCTGACTGTGTCTGTATTGAACAGACATTTTGTCTTGTCAGATGCTTCATTTTGAAAGGCTTTGAAAAGGGCTTTTAAAATCTTCAGAAATGGTCATAATTCTGAGGGTTGGAAGGTTTTTAAGAATGAAGCAAAAGGGAACCAAGAAACTGCTAAGGGAAGGGAAAGTAGGATTTGAATCAAATTTAGTGAAAAACAAAATGAATCGTATAAACTTCTATAGGTAGGTTTTTATCTTTTTTAAAAAAAGCATCTGGCAAGTATAATATGTCCTTCTTGCCAGAGTCAGGATAATTTATAATGGGAGATAGAGAAATGTCAGAGAAGCTAAACTATTTTTTTCTGTGTGTTTTCATGGAGGAAGATACCAGAAATCTCCCAGAATTCGTGATCCAAGTGACTAGGGAAAATAAGGAAATTAATAATAAGAAGAAATTTATATGAGGCTGAAAGTTGATAAGTGCCTGAAACCTGATATTCTACATCCCACAGTGTCGGAGGAGATGGTTTTGTCGATAGTGGATGCCGAGGTGATTATTTTCTAGCATTTTATAGATTTTAGAATGCTTCTCGCAGATTAGAAGTTAGCAAATGTCCCCTCCAATTGAAGAAGGGAATGAGAAGAAAGTGGGAACCATGAAACTGTTAGCCATATATCCGTCTGGAAAATCCTAGAATCTATAGGAATGTGATAAATGCACATTTGAGTAAAAATGATCTGAGTGGGCACAGTAAGTTTGGATTTTAAAATGGGGAAATTGTGTTGAAGATTTTTGAGGATGCTACCAACAAAGTTGACAAAGGGATGTTGGTGGACTTGGTACCTCCTAGATATTCAGAAAAATATTTTGATAAGATACCCTACTGAAGGATGGTTAGTAACATTAAAGCATATGGGTTAAGAAGTAATGGAATGAGGTTTGGCTCAGAGGCAGAAAACTGTAGGAATAAATCCCTCATTCTCACATTAGCTGGCAGTGATTAATGGGGATCAATACTTGGGCCCCAGCTGTTCACAGTACAAATCAGTAAATTGGTTTGGAGACCAAATGTAATATTTCCAAACTTGTAAATGGTATAAACTTAAGTGGGAATGTGTGAAGTGAGGCATATACAGAGTAGCTTAAGGAGGATTTGAACAGGCTTGGTGATTGGACAAGAACATGACAGATGGAATATAATGTGGAAAAATGTAAGAAGTTATCCACTTTCCTAGGAGAAACGGATGTGTAGGGTATTTCTTGAAAATTACATGTTGGAATTTGTAGATGCACAAAGACACTTGGGTGTCCTTGTTAATAAATCACCAAAGGCTAACATGCAGCTGGAGCAACTATTCAGGCTAATGGAATATTGGCATTTATTGCAAGAAGAATTGACTAAGTATTTATCTATGAAATAGGTGCTAAAGTAGGCCATTTGGCCCCTTGATAGAGCCTGCTCTATCATTCGATGAAGTTGTGGCTGATCTGTGCATTTGAATTTCACATTCCTATCTAACATAACCTTCAATTCTCTTGCCTAACAAGGATCTAACTACCTTTGCCTTGATCGTATTTGATGATCCCACATCAGCAGTCAAGTCTTGCTTGGTTAGACCTTGCTTGGAGTGTTGAGTACAGTTGTTTTTTTTGTACTCTGGAAGAATATCATTGACATGGAGGAAGTGCAATGAAGGTTCACCAGTGTGATTCCTGGGATGCGAGACTGACCTCCAAAGAGAGATTGAACCATGAGGCCTGTATTTTCTAAGTTTCAGAGAATGAGACATGATCTCATTGAAACCTGTGACGTAGTTAAAGAGATAAATATGATAGAAGCAGATGAGATGATTCCCCTGTTTGAATCTGGAACTTGATCAATTTGAAAATAAGGGGATGCCATTTAGGACTGAGATGAAGATGAATCCTCTTACCTGGAGTGTTGTGAATCTTTGGGAATTTCTACCCCGAGAGCTTTGAAAGCTCAGTCTTTGAATATGTTGAGAGATCGATTTGGTAGATTTTGAGATACCAACGTGAAAAGGGTTCTAGGAATAAATGAGGAAAAAGCATTCATGTGTATAGTCAGCAATGATCTTATTGAATGGCAGAGTAGGCTAGATAAACTGCATGACACACATTGTTTCTTCTATTTCTATTATCCTCAAATAAGTCTTGTTGGGATGGTGGGTATGCTATTGTTGGGCAGTAAATGTTTCCCAGATTATAGGAAATGCTAGTGTGCTTATTGTAGTGGGCAGTGATGCTGGATTTGTCGCAGTTGCCAAATACGGTTCAAATGGTATAATTTTTTAAATACTGTGTGGCCTCTGCACCCTGGTCCACTCCTTTTCCACTCCCAACATCACCCCCAACCTCCCTGGCATGCAGTTGCAGAAGTTGCAATAATGTCTGTTGCTTACTCCCTCCTCACTATCCAAGTGTCTAGATACAAGGGCGAAACGGCAATTTATTTGCACTTCACTCCATGTGGTGGACTGGATTTGCTGCTTTCAATATAGTCGTGTCTACATTGGGAAAATGAAATGCAGACTGGTTGTCTGCTTAGCAGAACACCAACATTCCCTGTCCATGAAAATGACTCAAGCTTCCAGTTGCCTGTCACTTTAATAGGCCAACATATTCCCTGGCCAACATTTCTATCGTAGGTATGCTGCTGTACTCCAGTGATGAGCACAAGCTGGAAGAATAGCAGGGTCTCCAAGCATTTTCAGGACTCAATACCAAATTCAATACTGTTTGAACCTGAAAACCTTGTTCCATGTCCTTTTTATTCACCCACACACCCCAGGCTCTGTCATGATACAGGACAGCCAACCCATTCTATCTCTCTTGCTTTTTCTCTCTCACTTTCTTTCTCAATAATGTACCACCTTTTCCTTTTCCTGACTACTATCAGTTCTGCTTCTCTCCACAAATACTGCCAGACCTGCTAAGTTTCTCCAGCAATATCTGTTTTTGTTCAAATGGCCATCTCATTTGCTAATTTAGGTCTAATTTAGTTTGCTGCTATATTTCACTGCCTAGAGACGGGGATTACATTTTAAGCAGTACATTCTAAAGCATTAGAAGGTGCTATAACTGCGCTTACATTTTATCACCAGCTTCTGGGATAATTATCAAGGCTGTCATTAAATCTTGAGTAAGGTATAAGAGGGTTGGTATTATTGCAAATAAACCTAGCTTTAATGAGCAATTTGTGATGATTGCTGAATGTACGCAGCTGTTCCAGAATTTTGGCAACCATTATTATTGTAAATGGGTTTTGCTTCAAATTTTCTTCATCCATGCTTTGTATGTAATGTTTAATATCCAGATTTGTGTTTCCCACTAACCCTTGACTGTCAAAATTAATTTCTGCAAACTTTCACTGGAATTCCTGGATTTTTTCAGGTTGGCAAACAATTTACAAGTTAATAGTTTCTATTTATTTGGTGTCACGCCAAGTGCTGGACTGTTTCTGTTGTTTTCTCAAATTTATAATTATTGGATACTGTTCCTGAAGAAGGGCTTATGCCCGAAACGTCGATTCTCCTGTTCCTTGGATGCTGCCTGACCTGCTGCGCTTTTTCAGCAACACATTTTCAGCTCTGATCTCCAGCATCTGCAGTCCTCACTTTCTCCTACTGTGGCATAAGTCATTTCCTGATCTTGGATGAGCAACCCGTCTCCTAATCAGTGCTGAATGACAAAGCAAATAGCAGTGGAGGTTTTTCAAGCTTTTGATAAAGATTGGTATGATCAGGAACATACTGTATCAAGACATGCTGCATGGGGGACTTCAGACATAGTGAGAGAGAAAAGATCTATGTGGCGTTCATGATTTGTCAGAAAATGCAGGAGGCAGAAACACGGAGAGAATGATTAACAAGGGGCCCAGACTTGTGGCAGAGGTCTGGCTGTTTGTGGTGCATCATGTTGTGTGAATTTTGTCATGCATATTTTATAGAATAGCCAGAATTAACTAAGTATTATGGAGTGAATGGAATAGCAGAAAAGCTGAAAGCAATGAAAGCTTTATCAGATGGGGAGGAGGAAGTGCAAGGCAGACAATAATGGGCTTGAAATAAAAATATCTTGAACATGCTAGGAAGTTGTGGAGCTGCAGATAGAAATTTTCTCATGGGTTTAAAATGTAGAGACAGTAAAGGAAAGCTTAGGAATTGGTCAGGAAAGAAAAGAAAGGAGGGGCTAGCAGTATTCAACAAAGGTGTTGTCACTGTGGAAAATTCTAACAAACTTAAGAGTTCAAAGATAATCCATATGTTTAGAGCACAACAATAGAGGAGCTTTTTCCCAAAATGATCAAACTTTGTATCTAAACGACAGATTGCAATAAGAATGGTAGAGAAATGATAATACAGACTTCAATCGTTTTGCAAGAGACTGGGGAAAACTTCAGTGTTCAGGGCAATAAGGGGGAGGAATTCCTGACATGTGCGAGTGAATTTTCTTGAAGTCTCAGCCAACAAAAATCAGAAATATCTCATTCTTGGGAACGAAATGCCACAGTATTTATATTGCTGGTCAAGTTCACTTTCTGGTACTGCCCAAGATCTTAATGGGGGATTCAATATTGATGATGACACTGAATGTCAAAGGGAAGTAGTTAGATTCTCTCTGCTTGGACACTTGACACCTTTATTGGTCCAAATGTTACTTGCCATTTATCAACCCAGTCTTAAATGCTGCCCAGGTCTGCTGCTTTCGGCATAGATAACTTGAATACCTGAGGAATCATGAATGGCACTGAACCTTGAACAATCAGTGAACATCCACACTCCTGACCTTACAACAGAGGAAAGATAATTGTTGAAGCAGCTGAAGATGCTGGTTCCTCGGATACTATCTTGAGCTACTCCTGCAGTAATGTCCTCAAACTAAGATGACTGACATCCAACAATAATAATCATCTTCCTTTGTCCTTGGTATGACTCCAACCAGTGGAGAGATTTTCCATTATATCCATTGACTTCAGTTTTGCTCTTGCAGCTTAATACCACACTTTGCAAATTTCAGTCTTGATCAGTTTCACCTTGCCACTCCCCGTTTGTTAAACTGATGGTTGAGTGCAGCCAGTTGGAAGGATTGAAATTATTCTGTTTTTTTTGGCTAGGATGTGCCTTGGCAATTTTTTACATTGTAGAGTACATGCCAATGTTGTAACATGTAAATAGTCAAACAAGGAAAGTTTCCACTTGCTGAATGTGCAATTGGTGTGTGACCAAACTGCTCATGTTGCTGAATGATTGCTCGACCGGAAGAATTCACGATGCTCTTATTCTGTGGCAACCTGCTGCTTCCTCCATATTTGGGGGGGGGGGGGGGTTATGACAAATCAGTAACAGATGACCATAGGGTGATGATTACTATTGTTTAAACACTTGATTTATGAATCTGCTCCACACATTTCCGGCATGTGTACAATGAATGCTACAAAAACAAAGTTGAGCGGACCATTGAAATGTTGAAGCAATGGCTTCACTGCCTGGATCTCTGAGAACTGCCTGCAAATCTGTGATTTTTAAGGGTCTGCTTTGTCCTGCACACCTTGGTCACCAGGAGGCACAATTGCATTCCACCGAGGATTTAGTAAGCAGATCAAGATGTGGGAAAAAAATGATTTGCAGGAAAACCTCAGAGCCTTAGTTGACCTGTGTGCTCTTCCAATCATCTTTCTGTCTAGAATGCCTTGTGTGGCTTGTTTCATTACCTAATGCAGCTTTGTCATAAAGTGTGAAGGCTAGTTTTGAGTGGCACCAGCTTTGTATGAACTTGAATTGGTTACTGAGGCATGTAGTTACTCAACAGTGCACTTAGGGCTGGAGGCCGTGATCAATTAAATTAGCAGGTAGCACATATTTGCTTTACTACAAACAGGCATGGGTTAGTCAGGCATTGTTATCTGTTTTCTGGCCAAATCCAATTTTCTCTCAAAGTCAAATGTCATTTGATAAATTATTTGCTGTTTCAGAAAATGGAAACACCCTTAAAACGATGGGCATAACTTAAATCTGCAGTAGATTGGAGGTAATTGCAAACACTAATGGTGAATGAACTGATATTCCTGTGAATGGGGAGAAAATGCTCTCTCTTCCTCCGCCCCTCACCTCCACCTTCAAAGATTGGCATTGGATTAATGATGTTCTTGTACCATAAAAATCGGTAGTTTGGTATGAGTAGTATGGTTTTGAAGTTCGTGGAAGATGCAGAAATTGGCACCCAGTGAGCAGGATAACAACAGACTTCAGAAGGACCTGGACAGATCAATGAAATGCGGAAGATGGCAGCTAATGCAGATAAGAGAGGATTCTGGGTAATCCAAGATGGAGGATGGGAAAAATTTCTGGCTGTAACAGCTGCTCCTTTTTTTTTTGAGGTATTTTAGGTGCTGGAGGTGATTTCCTCGATTTCCAGGAGCAGCAATTACTGTTGCATTGTTTTGGAACTTCGGGGAAAAAAAGTCAAAACAACAGCAGTATTAAAAGGGAGAAGAGCAGACAAAGGAAGCACATGGTGAGGTCATTGCAGGAGAGAGAGAGAGAGAGAGAACCTGCACAGTTACTGCCTTTGCTGTTGAATTCATATATCGCTGGACATCGGAGTGCATCTGGGAAAATTAACAAACCGTGAAATTCACAACTGATCTTGGAGGAACTGATCAGCAAAGTTCACAGCACAGAATCCGATAAGTTAATCGTTGTGGCCTACAGAGAATCTGCAATAGGAAGTAGAGTGGGTTCTTTCTTGATTATGTTTTTTGAGATATGTCTCTTGATTAAACTTAAAATATAAGCCATAACTATTAATTTAACCTGGGGCAGTGTTTTGGAGAGGAATAAGACTGTGATAATTTCTGGGTCTGTAGATTGTGAAGGAGCAAAAATGGCCTTCAGGAGAGTGATATGCACTTCTTGTCTGATGTGGGAATTTAAAGAGAGTTTAAGGGTTACTCCAGATTATATCTCCCATAAATGCTGTTGGCTGTGAATTTTACCAGATCAAATGGATCGGTTGGAGAGATAGTTAAAAGCAATGAGGAATTTGCAATAGCAACAGTGTGTGATGGATGGCGGTTATAGAAAGGGGGGTAATCTCTGATACAGTCATATAGATGGGTTAAGTCCAGGAAAGATAAGAGAGGTAGGCAGCTAGTGCAGGAGTCTTTTGTGGCTATACACATTTCAAACAGGTATGCTATTTTGGAAAATGTAGGGGGTGATGGATTCTCAGGGGAACATAGCATGAACAGCCAAGTTTCTGGTATTGAGACTGGCTCTAATGCAACGAGGGGTACGTTGGGTTCCAAGACATCAATTGTGTTAGGGGATTCTGTAGTCTGAGGTACAAACAGACATTTCTGTGGCCAGCAGTGAAAAAGCAGAATGGTGTGTTGCTTCCCTGGTGCCAGGATCAAGGATGTCTCAGAGAGGGTGCAGAATGTTCTCACGGGGGGAGAGGGGCCAGCAAGAGATCGTTGTCCACATTGGAACCAATGACATAGGAAGGGAAAAGGTTCAGATTCTGAAGGGAGATTACAGAGAGTTCGGCAGAAATTTTAAAAAGGAGATCCTCGAGAGTAGTAATATCTGGATTTCTCCCGGTGCTGCGAACTAGTGAGGGTAGGAATAGGAGGATAGAGCAGATAAATGCATGGCTGAGGAGCTGGTGTATGGGAAAAGGATTCACCTTCTTGGATCATTGGAATCTCTTTTGGGGTAGAAGTGACCTGTACAAGAAGGACAGATTGCATCTAAATTGGAAGGGGACTAATATACGGGCAGGGAAATTGGGTGGAGCTGCTCAGGAGGATTTTAACTAGTAAGTTGGGGGGGGGAGCCAGGGAGATAGTGAGAAAAGAAATCAATCTGAGACTGGTACAGTTGAGAACAGAAGCGAGTCAAACAGTCAGGGCAGGCAGGGACAAGGTAGGACTAATAAATTAAACTGCATTTATTTCAATGCAAGGGGCCTAACAGGGAAGGCAGATGAACTCAGGGCATGGTTAGGAACAAGGGATTGGGATATCATAGCATACAGAAACATGGCTCAGGGATGGGCAGGACTGGCAGCTTAATGTTCCAGGATACAAATGCTACAGGAAGGATAGAAAGGGAGGCAAGAGAGGAGGGGGAGTGGCATTTTTGATAAGGGATAGCATTACAGCTGTGCTGAGAGAGGATATTCCCAGAAATACATCCAGGGAAGTTATTTGGGTGGAACTGAGAAATAAGAAAGGGATGATCACCTTATTGGGATTGTATTATAGACCCCCTAATAGTCAGAGGGAAATTGAGAAACAAACTTGTAAGGAGATCTCAGCTATCTGTAAGAATAATAGGGTGGTTATGGTAGGGGATTTTAACTTTCCAAACATAGATTTCTCTCCATCTAAACCCTTAACACTATGGCAGTTCCAGTCTAAGTGTGTACAAGAACATTTTCTGAATCACTATGTGGATGTACCTACAAGAGAAGGTGTAAAACTTGATCTACTCTTGGGAAATAAGGCATGGCAGGTGACTGTCAGTGGGGGAGCACTTTGGGGCCAGTAACCATAAGTCTATTAGATTTAAAATAGTGATGGAAAAGGATAGACCAGATCTAAAGGTTGAAGTTCTAAATTAGAGAAAGGCCAATTTTGACAGCCAACTTTCGAAAGCTGTTTAGGGGCAGATGTTCGCAGGTAAAGGGACGGCTGGAAAATGGGAAGCCTTCGGAAATGCGATAATGAGATTCCTGAGAAAGTATATTCCTGTCAGGGTGAAAGGGAAGGCTGGTAGGTAGAGGGAATGCTGGATGACTAAAGAAATTGAGGGTCTGGTTAAGAAAAAGAAGGAAGCATATAGACAGGATAGATCGAGTGAATCCTTTGAAGAGTATGAAGGCAGTAGGAGTATACTTAAGAGGGAAATCAGGAGGGCAAAAAGGGGACATGAGAAAGCTTTGGCAAATAGAATTAAGGAGAATCCAAAGGGTTTTTACAAATATATTAAGGACGAAAGGGTAACAAGGGAGAGAATAGGGCCCCTCAAAGATCAGCAAGGCGGCCTTTGTGTGGAGCCACAGAAAATGGGGGAGATACTAAATGAGTATTTTGCATCAGGACTTTGTGGAAAAGGATATGGAAGATATAGACTGTAGGGAAATAGATGGTGACATTTTGCAAAATGTCCATATTGCAGAGGAGGAAGTGCTGGATGTCTTGAAACTGGTAAAGGTGGATAAATCCCCAGGACCTGATCAGGTGTAACAGAGAACTCTGTGGGAAGCGAGAGAAGTGATTGCTGGGTCTCTTGCTGAGATATTTGTATCATCAATAGTCACAGGTGAGGTGCTGGAAGACTGGAGGTTTGCTAACGTGGTGCCACTGTTTAAGAAGGGTGGTAAGGAGAAGCCAGGGAACTATAGACGAGTGAGCCTGATGTCGGTGGTGGGCAAGTTGTTGGAGGGAATCCTGAGGGATGGGATGTACATGTATTTGGAAAGGGGAGGACTGATTCGGGATAGTCAACATGGCTTTGTGTGTGGGAAATCATGACTCTCAAACTTGATTGAGTTTTTTGAAGAAGTAACAAAGAGGATTGATGAGGGCAGAGCGGTAGATGTGATCTATGTGGACTTCACTAAGGCGTTTGACAAGGTTCCCCATGAGAGACTGATTAGCAAGGTTCGATCTCATGGAATGCAGGGAGAATAGCCATTTGGATACAGAACTGGCTCAAAGGTAGAAGACAGAGGGTGGTGGTGGAGGGTTGTTTTTCAGACTGGAGACCTGTGAACAGTGGTGTGCCATAAGGATCGGTGCTTGGTCCTCTACTTTTTGTCGTTTACATAAATCATTTGGATGTGAACGTAAGAGGTACAGTTAGTAAGTTTGCAGATGACAGCAAAATTGGAGGTGTAGTGGACAGCGAAGAGCGATACCTCAGATTACAACAGGATCTTGACCAGATGGGCCAATGGGCTGAGACGTGGCAGATGGAGTTTAATTCAGATAAATGCGAGGTGCTGCATTTTGGGAAAGCAAATCTTAGCAGGACTTATACACTTAATGGTAAGGTCCTAGGGAGTGCTGCTGAACACATTTTCATAGCTCCTTGAAAGTGGAGTCGCAGGTAGATAGGATAGTGAAGAAGGCGTGGGGTATGCTTTCCTTTATTGGTCAAAGTATTGAGTACAGGAGTTGGGAGGTCATGTTGCAGCTGTACAGGACATTGGTTAGGCCACTGTTGGAATATTGCATACAATTCTGGTATCCTTCCTATTGGGAAGATGTAGTGAAACTTGAAAGGGTTCAGAAACTATTTGCAAGAATGTTGCCAGGGTTGGGGGATTTGAGCTACAGGGAGAGGCTGAACAGGCTAGGGCTGTTTTCCCTGGAACGTCTGAGGCTGAGGGGTGACCTTATTGACGTTTAAAAAATTGAAGGGCATGGATAGAGTAAATAGACAAAGTCTTTTCCCTGGGATCTGGGAGTCCAGAACTAGAGGGCATAGGTTTAAGGTGAGAGGTGAAAGATGTAAAAGATATCTACGGGGCAACGTTTTCACGCAGAGGGTGTAACGTGTATGGAATGAGCTGCCAGAGGATGTGGTGGAGGCTGGTACAATTGCAACATTTAAGAGGCATTTCAATGGGTATATGAATAAGAAGGGTTTGGAGGGATGTTGTCCGGGTGCTGGCAGGTTGGGTTGGGTTGGAATATCTGGTCGGCATGGACGGGTTGGACCAAAGGGTCTGTTTCCATGCTGTGTATCTCTATGACTCTATGACTCTCTAAATATGAAGTGATGAAGTATGGGATGAACAGCATCGGAAGATAGCAAGGTCTAGTTTATGGCACTGCTTTGAGGAGCATGGAAATGTAGAAAAACCATGGGATGCATGCTCACGAATCTTTGAGGGTGGTAAGAAAGCACGATAAGTCAGTTAAGAAAGCATATGTGATACTTGGTTTTGTGAATGAAGTGTTGTATACAAATACATTGAAGTCATGTTAAACTTAGACAAATTGCTGCTTCAGATTTAACTTGAGTATTATGTATAATTTGAACTATTACACGTCAGGAAGGTTGGCAAGACTTCAGAGTGGATGCTGAAGAGGTTAACATGGATGGTGCCAAAGTTGAAAGTCTTCATTATGAAGAGAAATTAGAGAACTCTGGGATCTTTGACATTTGACCAGAAAAAGGTTTTGGCAAGACCAAATAGTCATTTTCAAAATTGAACTGTTTTCACCGAGCTATTTTCGAAGAAATGGTTTCTAAGTGATCTATATATTTAAACTAATTGAAAGAAATTGAGGCGAAATGCAGAGGACTAATTTTGTCACGTTTTCTGAAACCTGGAATGTGGTACTTAGTGTAGCAGAAACAGGTTCCATTTTGAACATCCAAAAGACAATTGGACATGGATTCGAAGGCAACTAAGTTCTCTATTTTGAAAGAAAAGTGTTGGATTGTGAATTAAATTTGAAAGCTGCTTCAAAGCAACAGGACAGGCTGAGTGAATCAAATGGGGACCTCCTGTACTGTAACACATTCTACTGAATGCTGGCTTGGATTTTATTTACCTTCCTTGAGAACAGACCATTTTGCAGTTTTCCCTCCCTAGGTATATTTACTTGCTGAGTAATCCTTGTAAATCCTTGTCCCACTGAGGCAAGGTAGGCTGAAGGAACCTTGGCTGACAAGATGTGGCACATCTAGTCAAGAGGAAGCAGGAAAATTACTTAAGGTTGAGGAAGCAAGGATCAGACTGAACTCTCAAGTGTTACAAGGTAGCCAGGAACGAACAGAGAATGAACTTGGGAGAGCTAGAAGGGGGCATGAAAAAGCCTTGGCAGCTAGGATTAAGGAAAACCCCAAGGCATTCTACACTTGCGTGAAGAGCAAGAGGATGGCTAGAGTCTGGTAGGGCCGATTAAGGATTGTGAAGGGAACTTGTGCTTAGAGTCATAGAGGTAGGGGAGGTCCTTAATGAATATTTTGCTTTAGTATTCACTATTGAGAGGGACTTTGACGTTTCTGAGGACAGCGTGAAACAGTCTGATATGCTCGAACAGGTTGATGTTAAGAAGGAGGATGTGCTGGAAAGTTTGGTTGGTGGAGTTGTGGATAGTATAGAGGGCTGTTGCAGATTGTGATGGGACATTGACTGGATGCAGAACTGGGTTGAGAAGTGGCAGATGGTGTTCAACCTGGTAAAATGAAGTGATTCATTTTGGAAGGTCAAATTTGAATGCAGGTTATGGGGTAACAGGCAGGATTCTTGGCCGTATGGAGGAATAGAGCAATCTTGGGATCCATGTCCATAGATCCCTCAAAGTTGCTGCCAAAGTTGGTAGGGTTGTTAGAAGACGGATGGTGTGCTGGCTTTCGTTAGCAGGGGATTGAATTTAAGAGCCACAAGGTTTACTGCAAGTCTATAAAGTCCTGATTAGATCACGCGATGACTAGTATGCTCACTTCTGGTCACCTCATTATAGGAAGGATGTGGAAGCTGTCGAGTGGGTGCAAAGGAGATTTACCAGGATGCTGCCTGGACTGGAGGGCATGTCTTATGAAGTAAGGTTGAAGGAGCTTGGGCTTTTCTCATTGGAGTGAAGAAGGGATGAGAGGTGACTTGATAGAGGTGTACAAGATGGTGAGAGGCATAGATAGAGTGGATAGCCAGAGACTTTTTCTATGGGTGGAAATGGCAATAATGAGAGGGCATAATTTTAAGGTGATTGGAGGAAGGTTGAGGGGAGATATCAGAGGTAGGTTCTTTACACAGAATGTGGTAGGTGCAGCGAATGCACTGCCAGCAATGGTGGTGGAGTCAGATACAGTAAGGACATTTAAGCGACTCTTGTATAGGCACATGGATGACTGTAAAATGAATAGTTTGTTGGGTAGTTTGATCATAGGTCGGCTCAACTTCAAAGGCCAAAGGGCCTGTACTGTGCTGTATTGTTGTATATTCTATCTGTGCATGCATTGAGATCAGATTAGAGAAATGTTACAGCGGAAGTAGGACACTTTGGAGATTGTGTTTTTGGACTTTGTTGTTGAGGGAAAGCAACAATACTTTTGCCCTCAGGACTTATCAGTGCATTGTTTAGGTAGGTGTTCTTTAACAATTCTGTATGTGTAGCCCCAGCTATGTTCAATGTAATGGCCTTGTCCCTGAAAATGCAGGTTTGTAAATTTCATTGATACCTTTGAGTGAATTTGCATTTGAAAATTGGAAAAGCTTTGCCGAAACTAACACGATTGCCCTTCGATTCCATGATGCATTGAATCATCTCAATTTGGAGGTTAAATTATAGTCACAGTCAGGAATACGTCCCATTATTTTAAGTTTGTATTTTATTTTTCACTTGTTTTCTCTTTTTTTTTGGTTCAAAACAAAACCACTGTCTAAAAGGTTCCTCTTTGTCACTTAGGACAGCAGTGACAAGTAGAATTAAATTAAGGCAAGTGAAGTGATGTATTTTGGGAGTACACTGTGAATGGTAGAACCCAAGGAAGTACCCAAAGAGACCTTGGAGTGCAGGTTCATAGTTCCTTGAAATTGGAGTCGCAGGTAGATAGGATAGTGAAGAAGGCATTTAGTATGCTTTCCTTTATTGGTCAGCGTATTGAGGACAGGAGTTGGGAGGTCGTGTTGTGCCTGTACAGGACATTGGTTAGGCCACTGTTGGAATATTGCATGTAATTCTGGTCTCCTTCCTATCAGAAAGATATTGTGAAACTTGAAAGGGTTCAGAAAAGATATACAAGGATGTTACCAGAGTTGGAGGATTTGAGCTATAGGGAGAGGCTGAACAGTTTTCCCTGGAGCATCGGAGGCTGAGGGGTGACCTTATAGAGGTTTACAAAATTATGAGCGGCATGGATAAGGTAAATAAGCAAAGTCTTTTCCCTGGGGTCAGCGAGTCCAGAACTAGTGGGCATAGGTTTAGGGTGAGAGGGGAAAGATATAAAAGAGATCTAAGGGCAACTTTTTCACACAGAGGGTGGTACGTGTATGGAATGAGCTGCCAGAAGATGTGGTGGAGGCTGGTACAATTGCAACATTTAAGAGGCATTTGGATGGGTATATGAAGAGGGAGGGTTTAGAGCCATATGGGCGGGGTGCTGGCAGGTGGGACTAGATTAAGCTGGGATGTCTGGTCGGCATGGATGGGTTGGACCAAAGGGTCTGTTTCCATGCCGTACATCTCTGACTCTGACGCTACTACTTCCAAGAACAGGATACTGAATAATATACCAAAAATATACTATGTTAAATTTGTGCAGTTGTGGCCTGCTAATGTTTGGCCAAGTGGAGAAGATTTGAGCTTTTTGCAAGGGGGTATTCTGACTGTAACTGGGTAAGAAGCTAAAATATACCTACTACAGATCATCAGACCTTGGTACTGCCAGTTCTATGGATTATAGAGATATAGATGAAATATCTATACATCTACTTTACTTTATATTAATATATATTGGCTAATAGTTAACAAAGTTCCTGATAACTTGTTGTGACAATATAAATTATACATGGACTGTGGAAATCAAGGTAAGAAGCACAAATTGGAGTTGAGCAAGTAGGACTGGTGCAAGAAGTGTTCCACGTGTTCCATTTAAAAATTTGATATCCACTAGGAACACCCTCTTTTGGAGAAAGTGAGATGGTTTGATGGAGGAGGTGTTCTTGAGGATAATTTCAGCAAGGCTGAAGAGGGTTGTGGTGAATGGGTACTAGTTGAGTCCTCAGTTCAGGAGGAAGCAGAGAGCCCTTAGACCATCCTGGTAAGGGAATGGAGATTGAGAGAGATTAGACAACATGGTGAAGAGGAGATGGTAGAGGAATTTGTTAAAGATGAGATACATTGGATGAGTGTAGATTTTGGGGGAAGAGGTTAGATAAGGGGAGAAATAAAGATCAATAGGAAGAAATGTACAGGTGAGCATGGACAGGCTGCAATGATTGACCTATTAGGGCAGTATTATTACTGGATCTTGGGAAGAGGTTGATGCAATTGCATTGTGTTCAAGAACTGAGTTTGGATGCATATGTATCATCATTAATTTTCTCTGCCTCTGAAGGGTAGAAGTGGCTGTGTTATGAATGGCCACACTCAGTTCAGCACCATTCATAATTCCTCCAATAGTGATGCAGCATTAGCAAGATCTGCGTAAAACCCAGGCTTAGCTTGATAAATTGCAAGTAGCATTTGCACGACACAAAAGCCAGGCAAAGAAAATCTCTGACAAGAACATGTTTAATATCCTTCTCTTCACAGTTGATGACATTATTAACATTGAATTAGCCCTCCATCAGTATCCTGGGCTTCACCATTGATGAGAAACTAAATGGGACTGCAAACTGTAACATAAAATATATCCCACTTACATACATTAGCACAGCTCCGAGAGCACTCTTGAAGCAAAACTGTATTCATGGCAAAGGTCTAGTGAATTCCTAACTTACCTAAAAGGACAAACATCCTCTCCTTCCTATCTATGATTACAGTATTCATTAATTACAGGCTGCAGCACATTTAAACTCAGCAATATCTATCAAGCCTCCAGTTGCTGCCACTTGGAAGGACTTGAAGATGCATGACAAGAGTATTTTCTCATGTTCACTCGAAGTCTCACCATCTGACGCAGCAGCAATGGAGGGCAATAAATTTCTGCATCTGAATCCTGTATCTGCCTCTTAAGTAGCTTTGTGGAGGCATTTTCACAACGTGGACATCAGTGGTTCAAGAAGCTGGCCCACCACATCACCTGAAAAACAAAGGCTCCAAAATCTGGATTAATTAGCATCTCCTGAGAATGAATGAAAAGAACAGCATTTTTCATTTTCTGTCAACCATGTGATGAATTTAAAATCTGGTGCTTCTGTTTTACATTTTGAGTGTTTAATGGAGCTTGTAACTACAAAAAGTACATCTGTTGGAAAGTAGAAATATTACAAACACAATTTGTAGATTTAACTGGATAATGTTGCAAATTACAATGCTGCTTTGATCTTAATTTTATTTTATATTCAAATCTTCTGCAGTACCTGTAATGAGGCAAATGCTATTGTTACTAACATAACTACTGTTAATTGGACATTGATATTTGAAAATTACTGATTGATACAGAACTTTGATTCAGTTGTGCTAAATTATCTCTATGTTGGGTTCTTGGAAATACTTGCCTAATTAGTTCTCCTGTCCTATTCATTACTTGCATCATTCTAAATTCTGCTACCTTCAACTTAGTTATCTTCTACTTGCTACATCTTTTCACTGCCAGTCTTCTTGCTTGTCATCCTCAGTCATATTTACATGGAGAACCGTTCTAGTCGGAAAGAGATTTAGATGTTTGTTTACAAATGAAAGAAATTGACTTTAAATAAATTTTTATGTTAGTGCAATAACATTTGAACATTAACATTAAAGACCATTGAAAAGCAGTTGACATGGTGTCATTACACTGGATGGCAAAGATAGAGTGATACAAGGCAGTACTCAGTCTTAATCTTAGATAAAACTGTGATTTCACCCTCAAATTTCTTATCAGCTAAAATTTATGCCTCTTTCTATCAAACTACTTGAAGAATGGTTGTGTTACTTGAGCTATAATTACTGTAATTTAATCCATGTTTATACAGTTTGTTTATTTGTGGATAAATAAACTTTCTCTTACACTCCATTTCACAGCAAACCTGCTCTAGAATTGACAGGATGGAACTCATGCATCATGATTTGTTTTGCCACCCTTCATTCCCGTGGGACAGATAAATGTGAAAAGGTTTAGATTTAAGAGTATGTGACACATGAGTGAAATGGTAAATTGATAAAAAGCAATTCAAGGAAGGGAAAAAAATACAGCCATTCTGTATCAGATGTTAGAGTGCAAATTGTTTTTATGTGACCCAATGAACAGCATAAGCTTTGAATTCTCCAACAAGGTTTAGCCCAATACGGAAGTGACTTATCAACAGGAGGGATTTATCCCCTCAACAGAATGGTTCCTACTCAGTACTCAGCTTTTACTTCTCAAACAGAGGTTCAAATTCAGCCCAGATGAATGGTCTGGGAGTCTGTGAGGCAGATATGAAATTCTTTTATGGAATGAGTTTGTCGGCTACATTCAAAACTTTAACCAAAATGGACAATTTTAATTAAGATGCCATAAGGATGGCTGATGTGGCATGAAGCAAACTAAGTTTGCAGTGGGGAATGTTTCCCTCAATTTGGACTTGAGAGAGTAGTGTGAAGGAAAGCTCAAAGGCACAGAAAAGATTTAGAAGGATTTTGCTGGGTCTGGACGGTAGGAGTTATAGGGAGAGGCTGAATAGATTGAGGCTATTTTCCCTGGAGAGTCAAAGGCTGCAGGGTGACCTTACAGAGGTTTGTATAATCATGAGGGGCATGGATAGGGTGAATTGCAAAAGCTGTTTTCTCAGAGTAGAGGAGTCCAAAACTAAAGGAAATAGGTTTAAGGTGAGAGGGGAAAGATTTAAAAGGGACACAAGGGGTAACTTTTCCTCTGGTAGCTCAATCCATACACACACCACCCTCTGCATGGAAACGGTGGAGGCTGGTACAATTGCAACATTTAAAAGGCATCTGGATGGGTACAAAAAGAGGAAGGATTTCAAGAGCTATGAGTCAAATGCTGGCAAATGGCACTGAATTAATTGTGGGATATCTGGTTGGCATGGATCAGTTGGACCGAAGAGTCTGTTTTCATGCTGTACATCTCTGACTTTGAGTCTCTGGAAAAGTATCCCATTCTTCACTCATGCCACAAGTTGCTTGACAGTTAGAATTTTAATTCAATTTCAAATCTCTGGCTTAGAAAATGAACTTTTTATGATCTACTTGGAAACAAATAATTAATAGAAAACAAACAGTCAAGAGTCCAGGTTGAGTTCAGTTTTGTTTGTGCGAAATAGCATTAGGATCTCAGCTGATGTTATTACTGGACAAGTCATATCCCAAACTTGAACTTACCTTGCGAGATCATAGTTTCATTGTTTTTCAGTTTGCAAGTGTCCTTGTTGGAGTTGGATGTGAAAAAACACAGTTCCTTCTGAACAAAGGAGGTAATTTAGAACAGTTAGGAAATATGTTAACTCGGTGAAAGAGTTTTGGTTTGGACAATTCAGACAAGAAGTGTTTACTTCAAAAGCTGAAAGGGTTATTTGAAGCTGAGAAAGTCGAAGCACTATCAAGGAAGACTGCCACTGCACCAAGGCATTGAGCAAGATTTTTCCTCCAATTCAAAAAGCCATCAGCTCACCATTTTGCACCCTTTGAAATACATTGAACGGCAAACCTGCTCTTGAATTGACTGACTGGAACTCGTGCGTTTTTTTGTTTTGCCACCCTTCATTCCTATGGGACAGAAAAATATAGCAAGGTTTAGTTTCAAGAATGTGACACATGAGTGAAATGGTAAATTGATAAAAATTGATTCAAGTAAGGAAGGAAAAAAACAGGCCTTTCTGTATTAGAGTTGAGTGCAAATTTGTTTTTGTGACCCAATGAACAGCGTAAGATTTGAGATGTCCTTCTCTAGCAAGGTTTCACCCAATACGGAAGTGACCTATAAATCAACAGGAACCATAGAATCCCTAATATGTGGAAACAGGCCATTTGGCCCAACAAGTTCACACTGACACTTGGAAGGACATCCCACCCAGATCCATTCTCCTACCCTATTACTCTACATTTACCCCTGACCAATGCACCTAGCCTACACATCTCTGAACACAATGGGCAATTTAGCACAGCCAATTCACCCAGACTGCACCTCTTTGGACAATGGGAGGAAACTGGAATACGCAGAGGAAACCCATGCAGACACTGGGAGAATATGCAGACTCCACACAGACAGTTGCCCAAGGCTGGAATTGTCCTTGGGCCTCTGGTGCTGTGAGGCAGCAGTGTTAACCACAAAGCTATTGTGCCACCCCACAATAGGATTTATCTCCACAACAGAATCAGTACTGAGCTTTTACTTCTCAAACTGAGGTTCAAATTCAGCCCAGATGGAAGTCCCCAATTACCTCAGCAGTGCCACCTCTCCCAGTATGGCTGAAAGGGCTTCAGAGCTGCTTAGACCTATAATTGGACCAGCAGCATCAGGAGTCGACCTACCATTCTTGAGAAAGCTGCCTTCTGGAATATCATTATTCCCTTCTCACTGCTGTGGACTTGGAAATCCTATTTGAGTCCAAAGCCTGCAGGAAAATTGTGTTGACTGCCTCAGGGAGATGGTTTCCACTAGACTGGGAGTCCCAAAATGTCGTGGGTGAAGTGTCACTTTGCTGGAAGAACTGGCTAGTTGCTAAAAGTATCTCAATTAGCTATGTAAATTGTCTGCTTGCTTCTATGGTGCAAGTAGCTGACCTGCTTACGACTTTGTCCTGGAAAGTGCCCGTTGGTGACAACCACAAGCAAGCTATACTGGTATTGACTGTGTTCATGGTGCTTTGTTGGACATGACATGAACCCGTAATTCACCTGCATCTGAGCTTGTGCAAAAGGGACTTGTGTGCACACCCAACAGAGAAAACTGTGACGAGACATTGACATATTAAACTCTTCAATTTATTTGAATTATTCTCTAAGTGCACTATGACTATTTGAGCTGGTGGCTGAGAATGTGAGTGTGAATAATGGCATTTCTTCCTCCCCAATGCCTTCCTGCTTCTCCAGCTCCTCCTCTTTCCTCCCCTCCCACATTGCTTGGTGAGATGGCAGTCCTTTGGTGCCTGAAATGAGAGAGGCACCATTTCTCATTTGGTGACTTGTGGCGAAGGAGGAATGGAGTAATATACATACGTTTTTGCCACCTGAAGCCTGTAAATTAGTTTGTAGGGTGAGGGGAGTGTGAGAAGAAGGATTAGACATAGACATGTTGATCATCATTGGACATTTCAGTGATTGTCTGGAGACCCTCCTGATTCCATGTGTAAAGAGAAACTCTTCCCACCACTCCCTCTACAATGGCATCCAGTACAGTGTCAGATAACCTTAAACCATAATTCACAGTTCTTGCTCACATTCTGTCCTGTAATCCTTTCTAGTGTCTGGTCCAATTAGAATGCACCTTTTTGCATTAAGCATGGCAGCTGACTTTAAGTGCGAGAAGATAGTTAAGAGTCCCACAGTCTCAGGACCTATAACTACATGCAAGTCAGCAGGCAGTGGATGGCTGCATCCAAAATAGCAGGTATGAATTTATTGCAATTGTGGAACTTCCACCCATTCTTGAGACTTGTCCAATTTTGTGGCCAAAGAACTTGAAATTAAATGAAACTTTGGTCGGTCTAAGAAATTGTGTGCAACAATGGTATATTTGTGTGTGATTGGTTTTCAGTTGTAAATGCAGGCTATTTAAAGATTTAATGTTTTAAAGTAAAAAAAATTCAAATGTTCAGACACTAACTTTTGAATGTAATCGAGTATTGGTATGCAGGCTGCACAGAAGTGTATTTTGCCCTTTTGCATTTAGAAATCTCGCAGAATCAAGAAAGGAGTTCAAAGTGGGAAAACAAAATCCATTCACAACCTCCCAAAGTTTCAAGAAGCATGACCTAGAGTAACCACAATTTGCTGGTGGCAAGCATTGTTTATCCCTCTATTATTTATCGCTCTATTAGAACTTAGTTAACAGTTCAGCATGGTGGCATGCCCTTGCATGGAGAAACCACACATTTTTACAGAAAACTGGCTCAACCATAGTTACGCGTTTTAAGTACTTGCGCAGCAGCTAAAAATGCATCAGCTTCATGTTGGTTATCAATCATGGTGGGGACACTGTTCTACCTTTTGGTGGTCAGGACAGTCATGGTTTTGTGGGTGTTCCATGTTGCAAGAGAAATTAAACTATAGTGAGTGACTGGAAAGCAAGACAGCAATATACTGTTAAAATCCCTGCAGAAGTGATTAACAGTGAAAGGAAGTTATATATTTCCTTGTGACAGAATTGAAGGGTCACATGACAAGATTTCACAGTTTAAGACTCTTATCATAGCTAATGTGCAAAATCAATGTAGAAATTACATAACATAGTATACAATTAATGTATTAAAGTATAGAAAAAATTATTCCCCAAGCACTTTACACAGTCCAAAAATCCCATGCTGCATTTATAAATTAAACTGCATTATCCACAGAATTGCTGTCTTGTGGGTGAGGTTCAACAATCATCACAGCTCCAACAGGCTCTCTTCCCCATCCTTCAGGATGAATCTCCGATAACCTTGTAATCAAGATTCCTTGACTAAGTTCTTTGAGGAAACTTGGTGGTCTTCACGTTGCAAAGAAAATTCTGGTGATTCCATAATCTTTACATTTTCCCAGTCCTCTTCCTCAAACAGGGGTTTCATCCTTACCAGTCCTCTACTTTGTGATTACCCATCCCTTTCTTCTGCCCGACAGTAGTATCTGCTGTAGTTAATCATCTCCCAAATCTCTTGGCCTCACTGCATCTGAGACTGTCTTGATGTTAACAGACACTTTGCTTTCCATGCTTCATTCTGTGCCCGTTCCGATCATGATCACATACATGGTTACTGGCTTGTCTTTGGGCAGCTTTTGAAAGCAATTGCCTGCTTCTGTCCAAGCTACTCCATTTTATTCTGCATTGAACAAGAATGTTTGCAATATAACCATCTTGTAACAGCTAGTGATCATAAAAATGAAAGTGTGATAACTATGTGCAAACTATTGGATTTTTAAAGAAATTTGCGCCAAAATTGAGGCATGTACCTGCTATTCTTGTCATTCTCATCATATACTAACGATAGGGTGTGCGTAGCTCTTACCGTCAGAATGTGGTTAATTGCATTTCGGATCAAGGTCAGCAGATAGATGGAAGAACCACCACCACAAGCAAGCTTCCTTCCAAACCATGTACATTCTGATTTGCCAAAGCTTCTCGTTGCTGAATCAAGATCTTGGAACTCCCTATTTAATAGCCCTACACTGCACTAGATTGACTGTAGCAGTTCAGGGAAGGTGGATTACTGCTAACTTCTCAAAAGCATTGAGGGGTGCACAACAATTGCTGGCTTAGCTAGTGTCGTGTGGCAAAATAAATGGAAACCAAGCCAGAATGTTGTCTGGTTCTTATTGCCTATGGATACATCAGCCTCCGCTGATGTTTCAGCAGTCTGTGCCTGCATGGAGCAATATCTGGACAATATGCAGGTCTGGGCTTACTGGAGATGCATAGGCTACATGCAACAAAATTAAAATAGCCATCTCCTACAGGAGACAGTAACCAATTGCATTGCTGGATCATTGGCCATCAACATCCTGGACTTTACCTTTGTTGCAGAGCCTAACTGAATTTTGTTGCTATGACGGAATAGGAATTCTGTAGTGTGTAATCCACCACTCAGCTTCCAAGAGCCTATTTCCGTATCTTAAAAAACACAAGTCAGAACTGTGATGGAATATTCCGACTTGCCTGGACGAGTGCCATTGCAAGACGCTAAGATCAACATCATTCAGGATAAGGCAGCTCACTTGATTGACTGACTGACTGGCACCTAAAACATTCAGTCATTCCAGCAACTGACACGAATAGCGTGTGCCAGTTACAAGATGATCTGCAACAAGATACAATGTTCTCACTTTGCACCTCGCAAACCCATGACTTCTACTACTTGGACTTACAAGGGTGGCTTTTATATTTCCTAGTCACCAAATGTTTGAAGTAATCATGCTGTTTGATTCAAAGTTGGAGCTTCAACAAGTGAATTTGTTACAGCCACTTGAATGTTGCTCAGCTCCTGACTGTACTGCAACAGTAAATTTGGCACCGTGGATGTACATTCTCAAGTTCCTGTTAGTTTATGAATAATATAAATAAATACACATTTTGTCTTTAAAAAAATCTTAGTATAACTGTTTCAATGATTGATTCAAAAACAGAAATTGCTGGAAAAGCTCAGCAGGTCTGACAGCATCTGTAAAAGAGAAATCAGAGTTAATGTTTTGGGTCCATGTCAGGTTCCAGTTCTGTAAAAGAGAAATCAGGTTGACATTTTGGGTCCAGTGACCCTTCTTCAGAACAGGAACTCGACTGGACCCAAAACATGAGCTCTGACAGCATCTGTGACAGAGAAATCAGACCTGCTGAGCTTTCCCAGTGATTTCTGAATGACAGCATCCATGGATTTTTTTTTTTGGTTTTTGTTTCATTGATTATCTTTTCTAGACTGTTTTTCCTTAAATATACTAAAAAATATTACTATAAAATGTACCATGTGTATACAGTCTGTCATACAACTAGATCCCTGAGGCAAAACAATAAAGCAAATTTACCAAATGATCTTCTCACATCTGCTCCCCCCAAAATCAAGAAATTGCCAAGCAAATTCCATTTCTTTTAACTTTCACTTCATTATAAATTATAACCATGAGAAATGAAACAAATGAATTAGCAGGAAAAAAGGAGTAAGATGCATGAATTTCACTTGGAATTGATGCAATTAAAATACTTAATATGCAATCATAAATATTTGCATCTTTCCCCTAGAAATATTGCACAATGTAACTACATATTTCCTGAGTGTCCAGTTCTGATATATGCAGAATATGTGAATAAAGAAGTTCTAGCTGACTACTTGCACCTTCAAATTTTGAGCGGAAATGTCATCAGCAAGGCTCACTTCAATGAGTCCTCTATCTCTATGGCCTCAATCCTGATGGTGCAGTTTTCCAGAGTTCCTTATTAACCAACTGCTAGAAACACCCTGGTTTGGTCACTTCCAGAAAAAAAAATCCAGCTCTTTAGCATTTCGAAGCTATTAAAATAGCTTTGCAAGTCTTAGATCTTTTCAGGCAGCTCACACAGTACCTTGAAAAGAGGGGAAGGTGGAAGCATACTAGTTCACTGGACAAGAAATTCCGAGAGCTAAGCTAGTACTCTGGGGACATAGCTTCAAATGCGCAGCAATTAATTTACGTATTCTGAAATTGAGAGCTAGTGTGAGTAATGATGTCCATGAAAAGATCATCAGGTATTGGGAAAGAAAATTTGCAGTCCTTGCTTGATCTGGTCAGCATCTGACTCCAGACCAATGACTTGTGGTTGAGTTTGAACTTCAGTCTGAAATGGCCTAGCACATCACTCTGTTCAAGGACAGTTAGGGATAGGCATCAAATGCTGGCCTTGCCTTTAACCTACACATTCCACCAACCGATTTTTTAAAAAAATCTCGGGCTCTGCCAAACAGAAAAACTCAGTCTTTTTGCCAGAATTGTGTTCCTTTTTGTCTGTCTGTCTCTTTTTATCGACATTGATTGCCTTTACTCTTCAGCTCTGCTGCTTTCTGTCTACCAGCACACGTCTGAACTTCCTCCTTATTAGTACCGTTTCCAGGTCATGGGTTGCCGAATCAAATGTTTTGAGATTTGTTAGTCAAGTGTGTGTAGTTGGTTTCTTTATACCAGCTGCAAACTATTAAGACCATGTTGAACATTTTTTTATAAACAAACAATTCCATAGATCTATTAAAGAAATTGCAGAAGTTATTCATAGCATCGAGGTCAACACTCATCATAGCGTGTTTTATTTTGTGGAGGTTTTTCACTGTATTGCATAAGGGATAGCGTGTTGTGCCTCCAAGGGTTTAACATCATCAGTGATGATGTTAATGTTGGACATGTTATCACTGATAATTTGCAATTTGTTTTTATTGTCACTCATGTTGTCTCACTAGCTGTGATGTCATTATTGTCCCTGTGGCTCGTAATGCTATTTTTGTCTGCTTGCCCAACTTAGTGAGTTATAGAGATGTACAGCATGGAAGTAGACCCTTTGGTCTAATTCGTCCATACTAACTAGATATCCTGAATTAATCTAGTCCCGTATGCCAGCATTTGGCCCATATCCTCCTCAAACTTTTCTGTTCATATACCCATCCAGATGCCTTTTTAAATGTTGTAATTGTACCAGCCTCCACTACTTCATCTCGCGGCTCATTCCATACACGCACCACCCTCTGTGTGAAAAATTTGCCCTTTAGGTCCCTTTTGTATATTTCCCCCCCCCTCACCCTAAACCCTATGCCATCTAGTTCTGGACTCTCACACCCCAGGGAAAAGACTTTCTGTTTATCCTATCCATACCCCTCATGATTTTATAAACCTCTGAGGTCATCACAGCCTCCGATGCTCCAGAGAAAACAGCCCCAGCCTGTCTAGTCTCTCCCTATAGCTCAAATTGTCCAATCCTGGCAACATCCTTTTAAATCTTTTCTGAGCCCTTTCAAGTTTCACAACATCCTTCCGATAGGAAGGAGACCAGAACTGCACGCAATATTCCAACAGTGGCCTAACCAATGTCGTGTACAGCTGCAACATGAACTCCCAACGTCTATACTCCATGCTCTGACCAATAAAGGAAAGCAAACTAAATGCCTTCACTATTCTATGTACTTGTGATTCTACTTTCAAGGAACTATGAACCTGGACTCCAAGGTTTCTTTGTTCAGCAACACTCCCCAGGACCTTACCATTAATTAGCTGGTGATAAACGATTAGATGCAAAATAGCCTATTTATCTTTTGAATCAGCTTTTCTGTGTCCTTTATATAGAAGTTTCTGGTGGAGTTTCTTGGGATCAAGGAAGACTTGCTTCCATTTGGGTCCAATGAGTTCAGAAATGATGAGTCAAATGTAAAATCTACAGTTATAGAGGTGGTGGTGGTGCTTTAAGAGTTGGAAGATGGTCTGTTTGGATGTTAGTTTACTTCTTCTGAAAGTTTAGTTTGTCTCTGTACACTTCTGATGAAATGTACTAAATGCCTTCCCAAATAAGGCTCCCTTTGTTTTGGTTGTTACAAGCAAGGTTTGCCTATGAGGCTACACTTGACCTCTTCAGGGATGCTTTTGACGATGCTCCTAAGTTGTTTCTGCCATTCCCTGCTACAAAGCAACTCTAACTGGGGCAATTGCTTCAAGGTCTGGAGGTCAGGCCTGCAAATGATAGGTCGCAACCAGCAAGGCTGCATCTTTGTAATTGATGCCTTAATGCTGAGCAATGTGGCCTGGCAGAGGACCACCTTTTCTTACAACCAGATTTGGAGGATCCTGCAAAACACTACTGATGCTAGTTCTCCAGGACTTTGAGGTGCCTGCTGGAGGTTGTTCAAGGTTTCAAAGCAAAAGAGCACAGTTTAGCTGCAGTGACTTGACATGACCTTCGTCTCAGATTTGAGATCCTGGTTCTGAAATACTTCCTTTCACTTCTATTTGCAATTTTCAATCAATTATAATTTTGTCATGAGGTTCATCTGGTTCCTCCCTCTGTGTTTGAAACTCATAACCTTTGAACTTTTGCTGGAAAGGTGTTCTCAATTTTAAAATAAATGGTTTGTGTTTTTACTGTCATCCTTATTCACCACCTTATTCTGCTTTTTCTGCCTACAACAAAAAATGCAGCTGACTCTTTCTTCTTAACTAGTGCCCTTTAGAAATCTATTGAATGCTAGTCTGCACTTCTGCTTAAACTTTTAAAATACCTCTGTGAAATCATTCACTACTGAATTTATCGAGTTCTGAAGAAGGGTCACTGGACTCAAACTGCTAACTCTGTTTCTTTCTTCACAGATGCTACCGGAGCTGCTTAGACCCTTCAGCAGTTCTGTTTTATTTCGTCATGGGCTATAATTGTGCATTCATTGCTGGCCTCTTTATTTTAGACAATTCTTCAGTTCTCTGTCTCTCTCTCTCTCTGTCTCTCTCTCTCTCTCTCTCTCTCTCTCTCTCTCTCTCTCTGTAGTACTAATGCACATTAAATTAGATTGAGGAAAAAAAATCAATGTTAAGTCAGTTTAAAACCTTTTGGTCTTACTCATAGATGCTGCTGCTATCCTGATTTTTTTTTTTCTATTTCCTCAAAGTTCAGTAATCTCAGACTATCTTAAAAATGCAGAAACTTTGATCATATTTTTTACAGCTCTTCATGCAACTGACAAATTGCTGTTTGGCAACAGACTACAGTGCAGCAATAAATATGACATGCTGGATGTATATTCATATGACAGCCTGTCTTGTTACTTTGCAAACATGTTATGACCAAGGATTAAGTACACCATCACTCTTGTTCTACTACTTCATGGGTCGCAACATAAAACAAAACAGCCTTTTCTGGTTATCAAAATGACAAAGTAAATGCCATATCTATATCAGATCTTAAAAATATCTGTTGCCATGTTTCCTGTTGCGTTTATTTGCAAAACAACTTATTCAATTACAATGCAATGATTGGCTAACATACACTGAGTAAAATAGGAGTACCAAATTTTATTGCTCTAAATATCCCCAAACACACACCCAAGCATCAATTTCAGGAAAAGAGAAAAGCAAATTTATCTGCCAAGGTTTGCTTATTGAGGAAATGAAGCAGTTTGGCCATTGGACTATCATTGAAGGCAAACGAGTAAAGCACAAGATGTTCTGGATTTTGGTCTTCTGTTGTGTGGTAATATCCTGAATCATGTATGATTTCTCTGATGTCTTGCAGGCACAGCTTGGTCATGAAGTACAGACTTGATGTTCTTTCAATCACTCTTTCAAAAGAGCAAATAGGTTTCACCCTGAACTGATTAGAGGGTTGTCTAAATTTGTAATCAATTGATGACTCATCAATTTTCCTCCCAGCTCAGCAAGCCCAGAGATTGCTGGAGAAACTCTGCAGCCTCAGCAGCATCTGTGGAGAGGGAAACAGAGTTAAAGTTTCAGGTCTGGTATGATTCCTCAGAAAATAAATACTTGTCCAGATAAAACAAGAATTTGGCGAATCCAGTTACTGTTCAAGCAGCCTTAGTTGAGTCTATAGCAAAGCAAAGAATTATTGACTGGTATGTGATTTCTAGGTTATCCCCCTTTTTTAAAAAAAACTCATCCACATGAACTTTTTTAAAGAAATCACCCCTCGTGTTCCCAAAAAATAGTCGAAGTTCCATTTTTCACAATCCTTAAACTACTTCTGTCCTTCAAGAAAAGTTGAATACGAAATGTTTTGTAACAATAGTGGGCGGCACAGTGGCACAGTGGTTAGCACTGCTGCCTCGCAGCGCCAGAGACCCGGGTTCAATTCCCGACTCAGGCGACTGACTGTGTGGAGTTTGCACGTTCTCCCCGTGTCTGCGTGGGTTTCCTCCGGGGGCTCCGGTTTCCTCCCAGTCCAAAGATGTGCAAGTCAGGTGAATTGGCCATGCTAAATTGCCCGTAGTGTTAGGTAAAGGGGTAAATGTAGGGGTATGGGTGGGTTACGCTTCGGCGGGTCGGTGTGGACTTGTTGGGTCGAAGGGCCTGTTTCCACACTGTAAGTAATCTAAAAATATAACAAGATACTGCAAGCATACATTGGGAAACACAATCACCTGCAAGTTCACATGCTATCTTTGTTGAAAGTAACGTTCCTTGACTATCAATGGGTTAAAATTGTGGAACCCCTTAACACTCTTGATAGATGTACACTAAACAGATGGGTAGTTCAAGAAGCCAGCTCATTACCACCTCCTTGAGGTTAATATAGGGATGAGCAATAAATGCTTCTCTGCAGAGTCCTCTCGCTCTAAAGTCCAGCCACACCTACAACTAGCCAACAATTTCCATTAGCCAGCTTTGCAGTAGAAGTCTCTGTATTTTCATTACTAAGCATGTCATGTTGTTTGGCAGACAATAGCTTCTATTTAATAGTGTGAACATGTTGCCTTTGATCACTGTGTCTGATTGTTGTTTCCCATGGATTATTTAAAATGCTTTCTGAAACTTTTTAGCCACTTTTCTTTTCCCCCAGTGTATATGTTTTGCTGTATTTAAGTAAGAGTTAAAAATAAAACAAATTAGCATGTTATCTATCTCACAGCAATGATATTTATTCAGTGCATTGTTTTGGTGTGTGCATTTGCATTTTTATTGGAAGGCTTTAGTCTCTTCCAAATGTCTTGAACTTTGTCTTTGCCTCTAGCTGTGAGCTAAATTTACATTGTATAGTGTACTTAGTTTTCCAGGGTCCAGCAGTCCTGACAGTTTGTTTTTCTCGACATAAATTTTCATGCAAACAAAAATTAGAAGGTCAAGTAATCTACTGTTGAGATTGAAACTTACTTTGAAGCTTTTTTCTTCAAAAACCCAAATGCCTATTTGAGAGAAAGAAAAGATAATCAACTAGTTTCACATCTGTCTTGTTTTTGATTTTATAGATTTGAGATTATATTTTGCTTCAGGGCTTATTCAGTTGAATTTAATTCTAGCAACAGAGTTAAACTTACAATTCAACAGCCTGGTTATCATAGGTGATGTTGAATGTAAATCCTAAGCTTAAGAGCTGTCAGACAGCAAGAAATCAAAACATTGGCAATTCCAGTTTTTTAAAATTCACACAAAGGATGTTTGTGACATTGGTTGGATCAGTGTTTATTGCTCCGTCCTGGTTGTCTTGAAGGTGGTAATGGTGAGCTGCCTTTTTGAACTGCTGCAGCCCAATGCCAGTTGGGAGGGAGTTCCAGAGTCCTGACTCTATGACATTTAAGGATTGCAATATATTTCGGAATTAGGATGATGAGTGGCTTGAGGGGGAGCTTACAGATGGTGGTGACAGATGGTATCTGCTGTCCATGTCCTTCTAGACGATAGTGATTGTGGGTTTGGAAGGTACTACTTAGGATCCTTGGTGAATTTCTGCTGTGGACCTTGTAATTGCTGTACATTGCTACTACTTCGCATTGGTGGTGCAGTTAGTTAATATTTGTGACTGTGGTGCCAATCAAGTGAGCTGTTTTGATCCGCATGGTGAAATAAATCCTGCGGACAAGTATCCCTTGAACAAGTTGTCCTTTTATTGACATATGAAAAGCCATTGGCATTGGTTCAGCTCCATCAGAACCATCTCGGAGTGTCAGAATGTCTGACAGTCGTGTTTTTATAATGTTAGCCAGGGCTCCCTGATTGAGACTGTCAATCTGGTGCAATCAGGGAACTCATTCTGAGAGGTCCACCTGGCTGACCTCATGACCATCACTACAGATGGCGTCAAGCTTATTGAATGTTGTTGGACCTGCATCAATCCAGGCAGATGAGTATTCCACAGACTCCAACTTGTACCTTGTTAGATGATGGACATACTTTGGAGAGTCAGGAGGTGAGTTAATCGCTGCAAGATTCCTAGCTTCTTGAATGGCTTGTCCAGTTCAATTTCTGGTCTGTGGTTACCACCAGGATGTTGATAAATGGGTGATTCAGTGATGTTTATTCTATTGAATGTCAAAGGCAATGGTTAGATTCTCTTTTGTTGAAAATGGTCATTCCCTGGCATTTGTCTGGCATGAATGTTATGTAGTGTGAATGTTACTTGCCACCTGTCAGTCTAAACATGTATATTGTCTACATTTTGTATTGCTTGGACCTGGACTGCTTTGGCATATGAGGAGTTGCAAATGAACATGGTGCAATAATCAGCAAGCATCCCACTTCTCACCTTATGATTTATGGAAAGATCATTCATGAAATTGTTGAAGGTAGTTGGGCCAAGGACATCATCCTGAGAAACTCTTGCAGTGATGTCCTGGAGCTGAAATGACATCTAACCAACTCAGTCATCTTCCTATGTGCCAGGAAATGACAGAAATCAGCAGAGGTTTTTTTCCCTGATCTCCATTGGCTCCAGTTTTGCTTGAACTTGTTGATACCGCACTCCCAAGTGTGGCCTTGATGTCAAGGGCAGTTACTCTTCCCTCACCTCTGGAATTTAGCTCTTTTGCCCATGCTTGGACCAAGACTATATTGAGGTCAGGAGTTTACTAACTTTGGTGGAAACCGGTCTGGGTATCCCTGAGCAGGTTATTGTGAAGCAAGGGTTGCTTGATAGCATTTTACTCATGATCAAGAGTAGTTGATGGATCGCAACTGGCTATGGTGGATTTTGTGTACAGGTCATATCTGGGCAGTGTTCCACCCATCCAGTTGTCATTGTTGTCGCTGTTTGGGAATGGCTTGGCTATGTCATGGCAAGTTCTCAAGCACAAGTCTTCAGTACTATTGCCATGATGCGATCAGAACCTATATCCATTACTGTGTTAGTGCTTCTAAGAATTTCTTGCTATCATGTGGAGTGAATCAAACTGGCTCAAGACTGGTATCTGTGATACAGGAGTTGTCTGGAACAAGATAGATCATTCACTTGATATGTCTGGCTGAAGATTGTTGCAGCTGTTTTAGCCTTATTGCTTGCTGGGTTCCCTCATTATTGAGGATTGGGATGTTTTGTGGAGCTTCCTCCTCCAAAGGGTTGTTTAATTGTCCACCATGACTTACAACATGACGCGGCAGCACATCAGAGATTAGATCTAATCTGTTGGTTGTGGAATGACTTGGCTGTGTCTATCACTCATGGCTTATGCTGTTTGACATGCAAGGAGCTACATTTTGTAACTTCTTCAGGTTGATGTCTCATTTTTTAAATATGCCCGATGCTGCTCTTGGCATGGCTTCCTGCACTTTTTGTTGAACCATTGATCTCCTGACTTGATGGAGTAAGATATACTACCAGGCCACAAGGTTTGCAAATCATGTTGGATTACATTTGAACTGCTGCTGATGGCCTGCAGCATCTCATGGATGCCCAGTCTTGAGATGCGAGAACGACTTGAAGTCAATCCTATTTAGCATGGTGATAGTGTCACATGGCATTCTCAATGTGAAGACAGGACGTTGTCTGCACAAACTAATACTGTCATGGACAGATGCATCTGGTGAGGATAAGATCAAGTAAGTTTTTCCCCTCTTGGTTCCCTTACCACCTATTGCAGCAGTTATGCCCTTGAGGACTCAACCAGCTCAATGATCAGGTTATTTTCAAATTTTTCCCCTTTGTAATGTTGATTGAGGAATCAATATTGACTAGGATTCCCCTGTCCTCCTTCAGTATTGTCATGGGATCTTTATCTTGGCTTGAACAAACAGTGGGGTCACCATCTCTTGAAAAGATGGTAGCCCCAACATTATATTTAGTATTTCACTGGAAGATCAGGCTAGATTTCTGTGTTTAAGGGATCTTGAAACCAACCCTTTGATACAAAGGCAAGAATGCTACAAACAGAGTTACTGTTGGCTGTGTGCATTCAAACTTGTATAAACTGGCCGCGTGTTGTTTAGCTCTCGTGTATTACATTTGTTACCAAAGTCAGCACAACCAGAACTATTTCACTTTGATGAGAGAATGGTTGTAACTGTGGATGTGCATTATTTTAAATCCTTGATGAGCCAGCAAATGTTGCTTTGTTTTACACCCAATAAGTTTGACTCTGGAAAAGTGAAAGTCCAGCAATGTTATGAAACTTGCTATTTAAACGGGAAAAACCATTAGGTCAGATTAAAGCACTCGCTGATTATTGGCCAACTGTTCAAAATCTTAACCAAGGCTGCTAAAGTAATTGATGTCCTTTCTTTCCATCTCCTTTGTTATGAGGTTTTGAACTCCAAGATGAGGAGTGAGTGGGTGAAACTCCAGACTTGTCAGTTTGGGTTGGGAATGGTGAGAGTGCTGGGGGAGAATAGGCTGTTGGTCAAGAAACTGAGCCGTTGCTACAACCTCCGTTAGCCAGTGAGAAGACTTCATAAGATTAGCTCTAAAATGCACTAAAGTTCAGAAATGGTTATTGAATTTGGCAATGCTTCCACTGATGCTGAGCAATTGATGACTTTTACATCTGGAGCAGCGCCAGTAAATTTAGTGTTCATTTTAAATATCTTAATTGTTGTGTTTTTGAGAAATGAGTTGGAATAAAATTGTGATTTTTATTCTTTAGTTATTGCTTTGTTCATTAAGAAATGGCCATATGTTTTCCACTTGGAGCTGAGTGCCGAAATGTTTGTAAACCAAGGATATGCTGTGAAATGATATTTAACGAATTTCTCTTGTCCTACTCTGTTCTACTTGATGTATGTTATTTTCAGTTTTTCTACATAGTTTAAATCTTAAAAAGTATCCATGTCTGCATGCAACTGTTTCAGCTCCGACCTTTTAGGCCTTCAAAAAGTACTTCAAGTAAACTGCTTCCCTGTCAAAACTTGAAATAAAAATGTAAAAACATCACAAAATGTATCGATTTGCACAAACACTAAGATGAAATAATCCAGCAACTAATCTATTATTGGCTCATGAGCATTTAAATAGTGCTGGTGACGGGAGGTCTTTCATGCCGTTTAATGTCCCATTCAGGCGTACAAACTTAACACCGGCTTGAACTGCGGTATGAAAATTCAAAATAGCAGCACAGGCATCAAATTAACAGTGCAGTGATTGGCACCACTAACTGCCAGTTCTGCATGCTGCTAGAAGTGATTAGTGCATAAACTTCTCTGCAAATATGCATCCATCTGAAATAATGATTGGTGTACCTCAGATGCCATTTTCAAACTTTGAGGCTAAAAATCTTAACTTCAATGTGACACAATCTAGCTTCTCCCACTAGAAAAAGCATTATACTTTTAGGTATGTTAAAGATTTAAGAAACATTTACTGACTTATTTGAATACTGAAGGCTGAATTTTCAACTGGGCACTGAGACATAGTTCATTCTGTGAATGGCCACATTAGTGTGTTTTTATTATTTGTTCTTGGGATGCGGCTGTTGCTTGTTGGGCCATCAATTAATACATATCCATTATGCCCCTGAGAAAGTGATAATGAACTGGCTTCTTTAATAAATGCTGTCTTTTTTGTAAAGGGGCATCCACAGTGCTATTGGGAAGGGGGGTTCCAGGATTTTGCCTAGTGATAGTACAAGAACTGAGATATAGTTGCTACAGTCTATTTTGGAGATGATACACAAGCTGCCACTGTGCATTGGTGGAATACTTTGAACAGTTTTAGGCCCCTTACCGATGGAAAGATATACTGGCATTGCAGGTAGTGCAGAGAAGGTTTGCTAGGCTGCTAATGTGTTTGGAGGGACTGTCTCATGAGGTGAGGTTGAGTAGGTTGGGCCTATACTCATTGGAATTTTGAATGAGAAATGACCTTCTTGAAACATATAAGATTCTGAGGGAACTGAACCAGGTCGATGCCGAAAAGTTGTTTACCTTATTAAGAGTCCAAGATCAAAGGGCATAATCACAGATTTAAGACATAGATGAGGAGCAATTCTTCCTTCTTCTGGGGTCCGCCATTTTACAAGAGCAGAGGCAGAGGTGAACACCGGCCTGCCGGCAATATATTTGGGCAGTGGCTGAACACGAGACACTACATGTGTAGTGTCTCCCACCCACCCTACTTGTCTAATGAGAAAAAAGGACTCTGCGATGGGTTGATAAGGTAAGTTGATTGATTTAAAAATTTAGTTTTTCTATCTTCTATTAATTGGTTAGTTATAAAACTCTGGGTCAGATATGTGGATGACACCTTTGTAATCATTAAAAACACAGAAATAGAAAACACACACCGGATTATCAACGCCACACTCACAGGAATCCGATTCACTAGAGAGGAAGAAAAGGACAACCAACTCCCATTCGTGGATGTGATGGTAGAGAACACCTAACGGAGAATTCACCGTAAAGGTATACAGGAAAGCCACACACACAGACCAAGTCCTGAACTACGAAAGCAACCACCCCAACGCACACAAAAGTAGTTGCATCAAGACACTATTCAAAAGGGCCACAACACACTGCAGCACACCAGAACTGCAAAAAGAGGAAGAAGAACACCTCTACAATGTATTCGCCAAAAACTGATACCCGCGCAATTTCATCAACAGATGCCTAAGGGAAAGACAACGGAATGAGGACATGCTGCAACCCAAAGGACTAGCCACACTACCATACATCAAGAGCATTTCCGAACTGACGGCCAGACTACTGCGACCCCTAGGACTCATAACAGCGCACAAACCAACAACCACTCTCAGACAGCAACTCACCAGAACGAGGGACCTGATACCCAGCATGAGCAAAACCAATGTAGTGTACAAAATCCCATGCAAGGACTACACAAAACACTACATAGGACAAACAGGAAGACAGCTAACGATCCGCATCCATGAACACCTACTAGCCACAAAACGACACGACCAGCTATCCTTAGCCACACACTCAGATGACAAGCAACATGAATTCGACTGGGAACACTACTCTTATAGGACAAGCCAAACAGAGAACAGCCAGGGATTTCCTAGAGGCATGGCACTCATCCACAGATTCAATCAATAAGTGCATCGACCTGGACCCAATATACCGACCACTGCAATGGACAGCTGGAACTGACAACCGGAAGCGGCAGAGACAAACCGCTATAAATGCCGGAGGAAACATCACAGAAGTGCTTCACAGGAGGCTCCCAAGCACTGAGGATGTCACCTAGACAGGGGGCGAAACATCTGCAACACAAATTCCCAGCTCGGCGAACAGAACCACAACAATTAGCACACAAAATCTATACTGACCCAACTGAGATTGGGTTCCCATTTTAAATTGGAGTGAGAAATGGAGTTACTGCCACACCAAGTTAATCTGGTTATGCAGGGTTTTGAAAGCTCATCAAGAGCATGCTGGATTTAAGAGTTAGTGATGAAAATGGACAGCCTACTTAGGAGTCTGTAATATTCTACAAAGCAAGTATAACACATTTTCACACCTTCAAATGTCATTATTTATGTTTCATAGTGCAAATATGTATTAGTGCAGTGATTGCTCATTGGCATCTGATCATTAAAAGTAAACTGACCCTTACATTTACCAGCCTTGTACTTTAGTAGTTTTAGTAGTTTTCCAATGGCAAAAGTACTGTAATGCAGGATAAAGTTGGAAATCACACAACATTGGTTATAGTCCAACAGGTTTATTTGGAAGCACTAGCTTTTGGAGTGCTGCTCCTTCACCAGGTGGTTGTGGAATTTAAGATCGTAAGATACAAAATTTATAGCAAATGTTTACAGGGTGATGCAACTCAAATGATATATTGAAAAAGATCTGGATTGTTCAGTCTCTTATCTTTTAGAATGACCATGTTGGTTTCAGTTCTTTCATATGTAAATCCCTTAACTTTTTAAAAGAAAATTACATTCTCGAGTGAACTTTAACAATAGGTGCCATGTCAGCTCAGATAATGTATTGAAGGTGTGAGGTTAAAGTTTGTCTTGTCTGAGCCCTAATGTTCAGACTGATTCTATTTCTAAAAAATGGATTTATAGAATCTTAGATGGATTCATGCAGTTTTTGAGCAAAATTAAATGTAATTCTGCAAATACAAATTCACCTCACAAACTTGCACGTAGGTGTGTATGGGAGGGATGTGAGTGTCTATGAGTGTAAAGGGGTATTAGTCTGTGAGAGGGTGCGAGTGTGGGGGTGTGTGTGTCTAGTGCAATGGGGTCACCTGTAATGTGACATGAACCCAAGATCCCGGTTGAGGCCCTCCCTATGGGTACCGAACTTAGCTATCAGCCTCTGCTCGGCCACATTTCGCTGCTGCTTGTCCCGACGTCCGCCTTGGAGGATGGTCACCCGAAGGTCTGAGGTCGAATGTCCTGGAGCACTGAAGTGTTCTCCAGCTGAGAGGGAACACTCCTATTTGTTGTGCAGTGCCCATTCATCTGTTGTCGTAGCCTCTACGCAGTCTTACCAATGCACCGTGCCTCAAGGCATCCTTGCCTGCAGTGTATGGGATAGACAATGTTGACCGAATCACATGAGTACTTGCTGCATACATGGTGTATCCGTGTCGACACTCTGACACGTCTTGCAGCATCTTTCTTGATAGGGTTGTATGGTGTTGTCCCAAAAGTCAGGCAGTTTGCTGTGAACAATGAGTGATCTGTTTGAGGTTTAAACAATCACCGAACCCCTCATAGATCACTGTTTGCAGCAAATTGCCCAGTTCATGCTCAAATGCAGTAAGTTCTGGACAACATCCAGGCCTGGCTGATGAGTGGCAAGTAACACTCATACCACACAAATGCCAGGTATTGACCATCTTCAATGAGAGCTGAACTAACCATTGTCCTTAACATTCAATGGTATTACCATCACCAAATCTGAGTATCAATGTCCTCAGCATTACCATTGACCAGAAACTCAACTGCACCCACCACATAAGCACAGTGCCAGAAAAGCAGGTCAGATGCCAGGAATCCTGCAATGAGGAACTCTCCTCCTGACTCCCCAATGCCTGTCCACCATCTATAAGGAACAAGTCAGGAATTAGATGGGATACACCCCACTTGCCTGGATGAGTGCAGCTCCAACATCACTAAGAAGCTTGACATCATCCAGGACAAAGGAGCCCACTTGATTGACATCACATCACAAGTATCCATCCCCTCCACCACCAACATTCAGTAGTAGCAGAGTGTACTATCTACAAGATGCACTGCAGAAATTCACCAAATATCCTCAGGTAGCTCCTTCCAAACCCATGACCACTTCCACTTGGAAGGACAAGGGCAGCAAGTACCTGAGTACACCACCACTTGCAAGTTGTCTTCCAAGCCACTCACCATCCTGACTTGGAAATATATCCACCATTCGTTCATTGTCACTTGATAATAATTGTGGAATTCTCTTGCTAAGGACGTTGTGGGTCAACCTACAGTGTGTGGACTTCAGCAAGACCGTTCGCCACCTTTTCAAGGGCAACTAGAGATGGGCAATAAATGCCGACTAGCCAGGGACACATGTCCCATGAGTGAATAAATTAAAAAAATCACTATGTTATTAGTGAAGTTGATGTATCATCAATTAATCCCATCTAAACCATGAATGATCTTTAGGGAAGGAAATCTGCCATCCTTACCTGGTCTGGCCTATATGTGACTCTTAACTGCCCTCTGGGCAATTAGAGATGAGCAATAAATGCTGGCTTAGCCAGTGATGCCCTCACCCCATGAATTAATTAAAAAACATAATAAATAAACATAGATGTGAAAAGCTGTCTTTAAGGTGTTGGTTCTTGATTGATGTAGATGTCACCCAAACTCTCCATCTTCTACAGTGACAGAAATCTCAGTGAAGTTTGTATTTGCATCCACACATGCATATGCCAGTCAGTGCCAGGAAGGTGCCTCAGTTCTTCAGTGCAAGCGGGTGGTGTACACATAATAGGCATGACAAAAGCCTAGGGTTCGTCAATCAGCTATTGCCTTTTAGGAAAAATGTGAGATTCGTAACGTTTTTAAATAAAACTTGCTATTTCTTGAAAATTCATTCTTCACAAATCCATTATACTAGGCTGATGATAGAAAGGAAACAGTTACTGGAGCAGTCTGTTGTCAGGCAGTTTCATGTAATAATTAGGAAGGGTACTCTCTGCCAACTCTTTGCACCCCCCCCCCCCCCACCCCCCCGCAACCTCCACCATTACCAAAAAATGGGAACAGGACTAGGTAATTCAGTCCATTGGGACTACTGCTGGTTCAGAATGTTCTGTTGTCTCTGACTCCATTTGGGATCATGAACCACAATTTAGAAAACTTTTGCACAGAACTAACATTGATACAATGAACCAAATTGTTTCCTGTGCTGGTAACCATTTATATAAATGTATGAACCATATCACAAGGAACAGCTAATAAATATAAGTTGTTATGCTACACTTGTTTTTTTTTTGTTGTGATTTGATATTTGTCTAAAAGTAGAAGGATTTCAGTGATTAATAGCCCAAGCAGCTTTAAACATGATTTTAGCTGAGCTTTGTCAATTGAATATGTTGGTAGGTGTCACAGCAACTAAAACTACCATGTGTTTAGTTACACAATTGGCAGGATCTTGAGCTTTATTACATTTTGAGACCATATTTTTCGATAATTTCAACACCAGCTTTACTGCGAAGTAGATCTTGTTTGTCCTGTGTGCTTTGGTTAGGTTTACCTCATCTACAGTCTGCAGGATTTTTGTGCAAACAAAATAATCCAATTGCACTCTTGTGAATGAATGCAGACTGGAGTGATTCTCAGGCTGTTGTTTTGTAATTTCTTGCACGTTGTCTGCTTCAAGTGGATTTGGCTGAAACCCTTGTGTTTTTTTTAAAAATCACCTTCCTGTCACCCACCCACCAACACAAAGATACATTTCAGTTCTCCGATTTGTTTAAATATATTTTGCTGTGAATGTCCTATGAAGCTATTTCTTTTTAAAAAATTCAAACATCTTGAATTAAGTATTGTTTTGTAGATTGTTATGGAATACCAAGATGGGTTTGACATTATAGCGTGCATCTGCTTGCGTGACAGAGCATTTGAATGGGGTCATGCTTTCAATGCTTTCCCTTGAAAGCTTGAACAGATCTCCAGTGCATGGCAGAAGAAAAAAACATGTTCTCAAGCTGCAAAATCTCGACGGCAGTTTTTTTTCACATCCCCAAGTAGCATACAAGCCCATCACCTTAACATGTTTCGTGACTCATTTCCTGTAATCGTTTCTTTTTTTGGCCTACACATGGTGATCGCTTATGTTACCATAGGGAGCCTCAGAGTTTACTTGATATTTTAACATACAAAATTGTCTTGACTTCAAATGTTGAGGACCTTTTTAAATATGAGGTCAGATTCTGGTCAGATTTGATAGTTTGATTTAAGCAACATGCATTAAAGAATGCTGCAAAGAATTTAACCTCTTGTTCCTTAGGGATAATAATATCTTTTGTGTTGAGAAATTAACTTGACTTATCAAATAGGTATTAATTCGCAAAGATCTGCGGCCACTGATTTAGACTGCTAAGTGCTTGCCCATGTAAACCAACACTAGATTTGAGTTATAGTTTTCTCATTGCCACTCTAGCTGCTTCAATTGTGTAACTGAAATTGCCTCTTTTGAAGGCAGAAGGAGAGAATGTTCATGACAATGAATGTTCATTATCTGTGGACGAGTTGAATTATGGATGTACAAATGTTCGCAAGTTGTCCAGGATAAAGGAATAATAGATGTCATGTATGGCAGATATAAATGGACCAAGAAGACTGATCCAATAAGTTTGTTTCAAAAGTGCTTTTTCTTCTGGTTTTCATTTGGCAAGCTCAGACATTACTGACTGTAGTCGCATAACTGAAAGTATCACTGCTTCTGGCAAGTTAAATGTCACTTAGTTTACAAGGAAATTGTACTTACCCTATTGTGAATCCAGTGCTAAGAACAGTGCTCTCTTCATCCCTGCTTTTAAAGCAGCTTATCTTATTTCCCTGAGTTTTTATGAGGGAACAGTTACAGGCTGTTGTATCTCCATTTCAATGCAGAATCCTGAGCATTCTGGCAGGTGCTCTGATAACTGAAACAATTTCAAGACCTTTCTCACTTTAAAACTTTTCACTTATGTAAATATATAAGGAGCAATTAAAAAAAAACTCATGATGGTTATATATTTGCAGGAGTGGAAGACTGGTTGGCTATCAGTAAGCAAACAGTATGCATAAATGGGTCTTTCAAAAAACCCGAAAGAACTACGGATGCTGTAAATCAGAAACAAAAACAGAAGTTGCTGGAAAAGCTCAGCAAGTCTGGCAGTATTTGTGAAGAGAAATCAGAATTGACATTTCGGGTTGAATGACCCTTCCTCAAAGCAGAGTCTATTTCAGGCTGGCAGGCTGCAACAAAATGTGCCATAGAGGATCAGTACTGGGTCCCTCAACTTTTTATAACATTATAAAATGACATGGAAGAAGGGTTGGAAGGTATGTTTGCCAAATTGCTGGTGACATAAAAGTAGATATCAAACTATGTCTTGAAGAGGACATGAGGTTATTAAAAATATAGATACGTGAGTGGACAAAATCAAATGGAGTATAGCGTGAGAAAAGTGTAATTGTCCATTTTGGCAGACTTGTGCAAGTTGGACCGAAGGGTCTGTTTCCATGCTGTACATTTCTATGGCTCTATGACTATATAATTGCAAAAGGTAATTATGCAGATTCAGCAAGTAATGACAGTTAATAGATGTTTCCATTTAACATAAGGGGAATTGAATGCAAAAGTTGAGTTATACTGGAACTCGTAAGACCACATGTGGAGTACTGTGTACAATATTGGTCACCTTTATTTAAGCAAGGATGTAAATGCATTGCAGAGAATTCATTGAAAATTTACTAGACTAATCCCTGGAATGGGTGAAATTTCTTATGAGGCAATGTTGAACAGGCTCAGCTTGTATTCAAAAGAGTTATGAGGTAACTTGATTGAAATGTAAAAATTCTTGAGAGGTCTTGATAGGGTCAGTATGTTTCATCTAATGGAAGATTGTAGAACCAGACATCAGTGTTTTAAAGAAAAATAAGGGGGTCACCCATTTTGAATAGAGAGGAGATGATTTTATTTTTCTCAGGATCGTGAGTCTCTGGAACCTTTTGCTTGAAAAGACGACAGTGTAAGCAGAATGTCTGAATAATTTTAAAGCAGAGATGAGTATTATTCGTGCTAAGGAAATCATGAAAGGTTATCAGGATGTGGATTTAAGATTACAATCATATCAGCCATGTGCTTGAGGGCCAACTTCTGCTCTGTGTATTGAATTTTCAGGCATGATAGTCAGCAAGAAGGGAATTGAAAACAAATGAGAAAAGATGACTGAATTTCTCCTTCCAAGAATTCCCACTGTCATTTCTTTTCATTCCTGAAACAACATTCACTTTGTTTTTACACTCAATCAAAATTGAGAAGAATAAATTCCTTTTTTGGGATGATAGGACAAATCTTTGTTTGCATCCATGCTTGAATAGAGTTAATGGCCTCAGCAGAATAACTAACAATGCAATGCATTGCTGTGGGACTATTTTCTCAGTCATGAAAAAAGAGTGCTAAGTTATCATATATCACCTTAGTGTTTCTCTTGTGCATTAAAAGTTTATGATGCCATGGCAATCTTAACTCATGAAGAATGCAGAAAGCTTTTGAGCTTAGACTTACCTTGGCTCTTTTTTTTTCTCCAGCTTTGTCTGTAATTGTTATACATAATTGAGAGTACTATAAATCATTAAAACATGACACAGTATAATCCTATACATTACGGGTTTAGATGTTTCAATAAAAAGTAAGTATTGAGTTACCTTTGTATAAACAAAGTACAGTTACAGGGGTGTAAAATAAATCTGATATAGCATCTTGGCACATCTGTGAGAAAAATCTTGAAATGTATTTGCTATTAACTGCTTTTATGTGCATTAATGCTTTAGACAGTAGAGTGTCCGCAAGATCTCACAAGCAGCAGAAATGAATGAATCTTTATTTGAGAGAGAGACATTTTGACCAAGTTAACATGCTTTATTTTCATATTGTTTTTAAACATTGGTGCAGGGAATTAGTTGAACAGAACCTCGTCAAAACTGCTGGACCGTCAGTCTGCTTAGGTCCTGGAATGAGCTTGAACAATTTTGACGAGATGTGAGTGTGCTACAAAACTAGGAAAAGTTGATAGTGTGAACTGACAGCACATTTAAACTTGACACACATTTTCTTTTTTGACGGGTATTTTGCAACGTTTTCTGTGAATGACTGGCATTGTGTAACACTTGAAGACAGTGAAACAAATATTCAAAAATGTTGAAACTAGTTATGTACTAGCTGTGCAAAATTTTAATGTTTAGAGTTTTTAACAATTGCTGTTATGCATATGTTAAACTGATAGACAAACACAAATTTTAATTATTTGAGGTTCTTAATGATATTGGTGGAAAGAACCTGCAAACAGATGTATTTTTTAATTTCCCTTCTTTCACGCTGCAAGACAATGACTTCTCATTGAGGGATGAATTCATGGCTGTGGCTTTAAGGAGTACCAGCTGCAGTTGGAGGCTTTACTGGAGGTTAATTCTTAAGATATTTAGGCAGCAACATCTAATTGTGTGACATTTGCAAGTATTGTTATATGCTCTTTGAAAGGCTGGGTCCCCTGTAGTTGAGTATGTTTGTTTTACACCAGAAACTATTTTGCGATATGCTCTGAGTACCAAGAGGGCATCAGCAGGAAGACCAAGAAGCAAATCTTGAGACCATTGAGGAGTGTAGCAAAATTTGGGACAATAATTTGGAGGAAGTACTGGGTGGGAGGATTTAGTTTTACTCACCGGTAATGTAATTTATAAGTTGCATTGATTACTGATGGTAATACTGGTATTCATTAGAATGTTTTGCTGATTTTCTTTATGTAACTGATAGTTATTCTCAATATTAAACTTTTTACTAGTAATAATTCCATGAATAATCACTTTGAAACAATGCCCAGCATTGTCCAATTTGATGCCAGTTTGAAGAACCTGATGCCATGGTCACCGCTTTGGTCTTGGGTTCTGTGTGATGGGGCAGGACCTGAGCCTGAGTCAGAACTGGCCTGTACTTCCACTTAGATTTGAAATCTAAAAGTTCTACACTATCCATAGATTTGATGGATGGACACTTCATTCAAGGGACAGCATCCTAAACTGTTGTAAATCACTGATTGGAGTTGGATAGAGCAAAGGAGAGTTTTGTTAGAAAACTGTGGTTGAGCACAAAAGTTTGTCTCCCGCACAGCTGGCACTCTAAACTGTCCTCATTTCTCAGGAAAGTCAAATCGCAAGAGGCCTACTTACAGATTTGTGTTAGGCAGAGCTTCGGGTAGCTGAGGAGACCTTTATTCAAGCCAGTTTTGCCTACCAAAGCCCTCAGTCAACAAAAATTAAAAGTATTCCCACAGCAAATATTTGAAAAATGACTTTACTCTTCCCCTCTCTGGTTTATCATGAGAGATATCAAAAAAGGTAGGAAAAATATGGTGAGAATGTAAATAATTCAGATTCGACGTGGAGAAAGTTTACCAATTTTCCCGTTGAACCTTAAATGACGACGTCAGGATCTTGTCATTGAGTAGCTCCTACCTCTCTCACATGCATTTTCAACTTGATGCAAAGCCCCAATTGCCTCATTTATAAGTGTATTTCCAATTCTTCTCTTGTACTGAGAAATCAGACAACACAAATTCCCAACATGTAACTCAGGATAGATTCCTAATGGCTGAAGCTCGCCAAACGCTTGTCCAGGCCATCACTCAACGTTTTTATAATCATGCCCTGCATGCTCCATGGCCACAGTGCTCATTAATTCTTAGTTCATGCAAGTGGCATCAACAAACCACCAATCTCTCAACTTTTTTCATGCTGCTTCTCTGACCAAGTTAGATACTCATTCAACAGTTTACTTTGGAACTCCAGGGCACCAGTAACTGGCATGCTTCTGTCAGGTCATTTCTCATGTTATGCAACTGCACAGGATGCTTCTGCGCTCAGAGGGACACACACGTCTTATGGCTCTTAGCTTGGTTTCTTAACACTCACTTATTTAGCAATTTACTCTGTATACCTCGCATTGCTTTCTGAGAGCACACTGTGACCTCAACACTGAGTTACAGACTGGCAGCATCTGTGGCTCTCAATGCTTTCTTATCATGCACAATCTTCAGTGCTCAGTTACAGGATACCAGCATCTATGCTTTGCATTGCTTTTTAGCACAGATGATGATACAGGCAGCATGTGATGGTGGGTTGCACTGAACATAAGGTGCACATTTTGCTGTATAGCTCCACAATATATCAACATCACACCTGCATGTGCTTGCAGTTTGTGGCAAACACTGTATGTGCTTCAAGCAAATTGTCATGTGTGAAAGTTGAAAAGGAGCAATCCCTGCTGGGGTGAAAAGGAGACTGTGGTCAGTTCAGAGGATTAAGACATCGTTCCAGTTAAGAAGGTTGACCATGGTCAGTCAGGCAGACACTTGGCCCTACGAGAGATCCATGTTCTTGCAATCCAAGGATTAGGCCACAGTCAAACCTGCAGGTTAAGTACACGTTTTGGAGATCGCAAGTAAGTTAGCCATGGTGCTGCTGCAATATGAGTCTGTACAATGGGTCATGCTTTCCACAGGAAATAAAGGGAGTGAATGAATATGATGAAAATTGATACAAGAGTAGTGAATGTGATGCAGGATCATGAGATGGTATGCTTCTAAATATCTAAAATAGTAAGTATGAAGTGCAGAAGCAGGAGGAGAGAGTAATTGGGAGGGTTGAGGTAGGTGAGAACTCAGTGGATATGATGCATGCAACGTGCTGTTTGTAGATCACTTTGTACAGATAAGGAAGGACACCACTTTGACTGGGACAACCCATCCAATCTCGGACAAGCCAAATACAGACATGCATGAGAATTCCTAGAAGCATGGCATTCCAACCAAAACTCTATCAACAAACACATTGACTTTGCCCCCATTTACCACTACCTGAGAGAAAGAACAGGAAATGACATCACCATAGGAAATTGTGTCACCATAGGAAATGACATCACCAACATAAGGAAACCCAAACATAGAAAGCAGGAACCACAAACAGTGCTTCGTCCGCAGGCACACTGAAGATGTTACCTAGTATAGTGACGAAACGTCTGAAAATAAATCTTCCAAATCAGCGAGCAAACCTATATCTAGAACCTCAACCTGAACTACAAATCTTCTCAAAACTTGCTATTACAGCATTTATAAGGCATCTGGATGGAGGTATGAATAGAAAGGTTTCAGGGGGACAGGAGCCGAATGGTGACAAATGGGATTAAATTTATTCAGGATATCTGGCCAGCATGGATGAGTTGGACCAAAGGTCTGTTTCCATGCTGTACATCTCTTTGACTGTGTCTTGATGAGAGAAGTGTGGAGTGCAGTGTGTGTCAATGGTGATCTTGACTGCTGGGTAGCAGAGATGAGATAGTGGTACTTCTTATGGACCAGGCCAGACCCCCTCAAAGCATTTTTGCAGGAAGTAGCCCAGACCCTAACTTTGCTAGTAGTTTTAAGCAGGTGTTAAGTGGTTATTCCAGGAGAGATGCAGCTGGCCTAACCACTTACTTTTAAAACAAAACTAATTTACTTGGACGATTACTAAATTAAACACTAACAAGAGAACAGAATATAAAATAATCCAACTGAAAACCCAACAGATTATCCCAATTTATTGATGCTGTTCCAACTACTTGCAACAATCCCCATAAACACCCCATGGCAAAAAATGACCCCATGTCTTAGTGAAGATGGCAGAGCGATTCAGCATGGAACACCTTCAATGTAACTGTTTTCTTTGGCAGCCTCAAAACCAACTGCTTTCTCTGAACAGCCAGATTGCTAAAAACCCAAACCAGAGTAAAGCTGAGCTGGACAACTGGGCACGCCCCTTTCATTGTACAAGTGTTTTTTTAAACTTGAAAACCTTTGCCTGAGGCAGTATCTGTTAGCTATAATCAAATTGTCCCTAAAACTCATCCAAGCCAGACCTCGAGGTCGTTCTGCCTTGTACAACAGTTTTGAAAAGACCAAGGACAAGATAACCTTGTTAAAGGAGCAGTGTAGTCACATAATTAACCTCAGAGTGCAGAAAATCATTCACCTTTTTCCAGCATGGTGTACTACTTCACTTTGAATACAGCATGGAGCTGGGCTACAATTTCTGTACTACCCTCCTTTCCATCTCCTCCTCTGGGTCCCTGCCTTTGGAGTGAGGGAGTGAACTTGCCTTTGCTTTGGGCTATATAGTGAATGTTGAGGCTCTCAGTCCATGGAATGAGAGATTATTCATTAGTTGTAGAATTGGAAGTCGTATGTAACTGTAGTTTGAATATGACATTGGAGTTGTGAAAATTGGAAAGTCACAGCAGTGACAAGCACTTCCGCTTCTTCAGGAATGTAATTCCCAGAGGAGAGGCACCCTTGAGCCTTGTTGTATAATTTAATGAGGTGATGAGTGGAACACTGCAGAGAAAAGTCACTCTGTACCATAGTGAAGGGGAGACCGGAGCAATTTACTTAACAAAACTCCAAATGAAAATGGGAAAACTCAACCTTAATCTTTCTCTGCTAAATGTGCTATCTTTCAGCTTTTGTTTTTAAGCCACAGTGCAAAATCCTGGAGCATCTCTATGACTTTGATAGCTTCAGCTCGGGAAGTTAATTGGTGGTTAAGCGAGTGTGTACATCTGACCCCTGAAGGTCATCGGCTTCTTCAGTCATGCATGCAAGATCTTCCGGAGAAATATCCATGTAGAATGAGATGATCCCAGTTACAATCCCAGTTGATAGTAATGCCAGATAATTCAGATCACAGATTGAAATCTGGCCCGATACACCAAGGTTTTAGTTTGCAGTTCTGTTCCTGTAGTGTTCAGTCACTCAATGTATTCATGAAATGCTTCAATAAGCTTGAAAGCTCGACTTTCAGTAAAAGAACATCAAAGTTTATTACACAAAAGAATAGAAAAAAATGTAAGGCAGTTTGAAAAGATCTTATCTTAAACAGCAAATAGAAGAATTCAGCCTTTTTTCCGAAATAATATCTTTTACAGACACTCCACTCCAATGAAATATAATCCTGTCCTAACTGTTTAATTTTTTACTTCACTGATAAAGTTATAAGCTTTTCCTTTTGAACTTTGTGCGTGTTCACCAGATGTGATTCTCTCCATCCCTCCCAGTGAAATACACAGAGGCTCACCCACTTATTTTTGTCACTGAACATGAAGAGAAACCCTGGGGCTTACCTCGCCATTCTCTTTGAACTAGTTAAAAATAATATGACCATGTCTTTTCAGCCTGAAGCGTTCCACAATCTAAACTGCCCTTGAGTCTTTTCTTTCCAAACTCAGTCTGCACATGGCTTCAACTATTTGTTTACCTATTGTCCTTAAAACTCAATCGAGTAAACATTCCTTCAGTTGAACTCCTAGGTAGCTTTCCAGTAATTATATATCTTCTGTCCTCATGGCTTTCTCATAGTTCCATTGTATTGCAGCATAATTTAACTCAGATTAGTGTAGTCACATGACAAACAGGCATGAGTTCAGTTAATTCAGAGTTACCAGTCCAGAATCTTGCCCCCGTCTATGGGAATGCCTATTCTGCCAGCAGGATTGCTGAACAACTTCAATACTGAAGTTTTGGATTGTCTTAGTTTGACCACTGCAACTTCACTATACATTTACAGTCTTTCATTTCACATTTTTTAATCCCTTTCTGATGTTCTTTTGTCGTGCCATCACTGGCCCTCTCCTCCTCGACCATCTCATGAAAATTCAAATTCTTCCCCTTCCTCAAGTCCACCCCAAGGTCTCTCTACTTCACCTCCATTCTCCAATTTTCTTTAAGTCTTTCCATTCTCCTCCTCTCCCCTTCTAATGAGCACTGATGGTCTTTTCTCTTTCCATCTGTTGCCACCACCAACAACCCCCTCCGTTCCATTCCTAATGTCCTCAAACTTTCCATTTGTTCCTGACACACGAACTGTTCTTGCCACACTCTGGCTGTGGAGAGGGGGTGTTGCCATCTGGACAAATTTTGATGAAATCCATTCAAGGCTTCCAGATAATCTAGTTGATTGTACCTCAAGCCTTACCCAAGGGGTCATTATTCACTTTATAAATCTTAACATTGCCTATCAGTAGACTAGATGAAAGTCCTGATGAAAGGTCCTACCCTGAAACATTGACTCTCCTGCTCCTCTGATGCTGCCTGGCCTCCTGTGGTTTTTCCAGCTCCACACTTTATCAACTCTGATTTTGCAACATGTGCAGTCCTCACTGTCTCCATCTACATAGACTATACAAACCCAAGGGGTGTTCTACCAGAGTCCAATTTTGTTGCGCTTTTCCAGCAACACATTTTCAGCTCTGATCTCCAGCATCTGCAGACCTCACTTTCTCCTCAAAGATTTCAACCTACTGCGAATCCTCTCACAAGGATGCCTTCCTTGAAGAAGCTCTCTTCTTCCCTCTCCAAAGATTTCAGTGAATCCCTCTCTCACTGCACCCCCCAGGTCATCTCCTCTGCACAGAAGCTCTTCAGCCCTCAGTCAAATCCATCGAATTCAGCACCACCTTCCTAACCTGCAATCTTCTTCCTGACCTCTCCGCCCCACCCCAGTCTGACCTATCACCCTCACCTTGACCTCTTTCCACCTATCACATTTCCGACGCCCCTCCCCCAAGTCCCTCCTCCCTACCTTTTATCTTAGCCTGCTGGACAAACTTTCCTCATTCCTGAAGAAGGGCTTATGCCCGAAACGTCGATTCTCCTGTTCCCTGGATGCTGCCTGACCTGCTGCGCTTTTCCAGCAACACATTTTCAGCTCCAATTTTGTTGTGACTTGTGCACTTCCAATGGTGGTCTTGTGTTTCCTTGAGAGTGGTGACCATAGCTGTATACCAATTAAAGATGAAGCAAGCAAAGAGTTGAACATAGTCCTCTGCCACACTATGTTAACTCAACATTGTGACAGTTACGCAGCTCTTAATTGAGACTTTTCTCTGCAAAGCTGCTCTGTATCTACAAAGCTGAAAAAAGAAATCCACTTCAGAATTTCCATCTCACCGAGGAGACTTCAGAGAATCCATGTCCAACACCTCTTCCAAAATAAGTGCTGGCATTTTTACAGCTGTGACAAATTAAACCTCAGCAAAACAGGAACTTCACAACATTCTAAAACAATCAAAAGCCCTTCAAATAAAACAGCCTGTGATTTTTTGGAAAAGGTATTCTGGATTATTTTTTAAAAAAATTTCAGAATCTACAGCTTCACGAAAAAACACTAGTCTGTTCTTCTTTGGACTATGCTATGTCTGTATGACAAGTTTAGTCAAACCCATGTATTTGTTTTTTGCAAGGTTATGTTTGTGAACACAGGCTTGCAAATGGGTTTAAAAAAAATTACTTTCATGCACATTCAGTAGCTGAGATAATAACTCAGTGGAGATAAAAACCAATATGGCATAGTAACTTGCAGCTTCCCAGGATCAAATGTAGAGCACACTGGTCATTTATAGAACCAATACAATCCCTGAACACCTTGGGTTAAAATTGCTCCAAAATTGTGTTGAAAGTTCTCTTGGGTGCTGTTGTTTTAAAAAATGAGAGCGCATCCTTCAGGTTCGACCTGTCCCTGTGGCTTCACGATCTGCAGAACTTTATGAAAAGAATTGTTTTCCATGGCACAATGTTTAATTTGAGTATGTAGTACTGCTGAATAATAGCGTGACCATCAGACAATATGAAAAATGCATCCGTCTGTGGACAGGAAACACAGTGCACTCTTGAGCCTCAATTGTTTTTGTTATCATTTTAAGGCTCAGATATTCTACTTGCAAGTATTTCATGAGGTTGAGGAAAATGACAGCCACGAAAAATTAGTTGGACTACTTTGGGGAAAATGAAAAGAGAAATAAAGTTGATAGCATGCATGACCTGTTACTTTTACTACAAATGAAATTTGTGGAAAAATTTGGTTTTGCACCTTTTGCACATAAGTCTCTTATGTCCAAATTTGGTTTTGCACATAAGTCTTTTATGTCCAAGCACAAAGTGGTGGTGTATTTGTTTCAATTGGATCTCTTCATCAGCGTCTTTTCTTTGTTAAGCTACCCGCAAGCAAAGTATCGCATGGACTCTTTTCTTTTTTAATCTGCTTAAGATGTGCTGGATACGTAAGGATTATTATGGATGGTTATTACAGAAATTCTTTGAATGGGCTACCTGCTTATTTGATTTTAGAGAATCTTTGTGCAAAGTACTGGATGGATAGCAAGGTGAAATCTTAGATAATGGGGATAACATCAAGGAAAATAACTAAGAGATGTAAGAGTAGCACGTCAATAAAAAGAATGACTTGGTCAAAATAGTATCAAAGGGTAATGAAAGGTGGGACCCTGATGAAGTCTGGACCATAGATAGTTGGACATGGAAACAGGTAGGTGAAAACCATGAATAAATAATTCAACAGCAGAATGCACAAATCTTTCATTATAGAAAGATACTTGTGCTTACTCACGAAATATAGGATTGTAAAAGTTGTTCCACTCTTTTAGGTAACAAGTTGACAACATAAATCTTGGACAAAAATTAAATAATCAGCTGAATGAAACAATGGAAAATTATCCAATTTTGAAACCAGTAAAGTTTTGCCTTCATGTTTTGCGGGACATTACAGGGAAGTTTCAAAATTCAGCATTTCCACAAACTGGATATCCAATGATAGTCATATAGGCAACTGCTTGTATTTTTTTTTATAAAAAGTAACAAGCAGTTGGCTTGATCAAAAAAAAAATATTTTTTATATAAGAGAATTACCCACATCTTTAAAGTAGCCACAAATCAAATTGAAAGTCCAGTTAATAGAATGCCATTAGTGTCACATGTTTTGAAAGATAAACAGTAAGATGGGCTGACAACTGCTTTAAAGTGTTGTCGGTAGGATTACAATTGTTTATTCAGCAGTAAATTGACGAAGGATTGTAGGGTTTGGATTCAAGGAAATAATTTCTGAAATTTGAAGAAATGTTTTATGCCTTATGGTTCCTACTTTTTCTTTCTTCTTCTTCTTCCTCATGTTTGCATTAGAAATATCTGTCATCATGTTATGTCTTTTAAAGAGACTCTTGTGCCAGTATTGGGGTATGGTTGGTTGTTTTATTTATTTTAATGTTGCCTTTCTGATTTGGAATCTGTTGCAATTCCAGTGCATATTGACTAGAGGCATTGAATTAGAGTCTGACTGCAGGCTGCGTCACATTGGCCACGTGTTTTTCATCTTTTTGTATCGATAAACAAGTTCTCACTTGTGCCTGAATTGTCAGGTTTTTCAGTTTTTCCCATAAGTCCTGTTCCAACCACCTGATATTGTGATTCATTGAAAGTCACTTGCCCTGGAGCTTTTAAACTCTCGAGGTAGGTTTTACATTGCAAGGCTGGTGATGCAGAGCCTCTTTTAGCAATGAAGAAGTTTTCTAACTTTGGAGGAACAGCTCACTCTAAAATTTGTAAGTTCACCAATCCAGATGGTGATTTGTTTCCCTTTAAAACATGAAATAAATAATTTATATATGCCAAGAACCACATCACTTGGCCAGACAGGAATTCACCAATAGCTCCAAACCATTCTCTTGAGAGCCGATACACATTAATGTTTTTTGATGTCTAAAATCGCCATCCCATTCTCCCAATTCCTTCGTCTCCGCCGCATCTGCTCCCAGGAGGACCAGTTCAAAATATGTACAACACAGATGGCCTCCTTCTTCAAGGACCGCAATTTCCCCCCCGATGTGGTCGACGGTGCCCTCCACCGCATCTCCTCCACTTCCCGCTCCTCCGCCCTTGAGCCCCGCCCCTCCAACCGCCACCAGGACAGAACCCCACTGGTCCTCACCTACCACCCCACCAATCTCCATGTACAGCGCATCATCCGCCGTCACTTCCGCCACCTCCAAACAGACCCCAGCACCAAGGATATATTTCCCTCCCTTCCCCTATCAGCTTTCCGTAGAGACCACTCCCTCCACGACTCCCTTGTCAGATCCACACCCCCCACCGACCCAACCTCCACTCCCGGCACCTTCCCTTGCAACCGCAGGAGGTGCAACACTTGCGCCCACACCTCCCCCCTCACTTCTCTCCAAGGCCCCAAAGGAAACTTCCATATCCGCCACAGATTCACCTGCACCTCCACCCACATCATCTACTGCATCCGCTGCAGCCGGTGTGGCCTCCTCTATATTGGGGAGACAGGCCGCCTACTTGCGGAGCGATTCAGAGAGCACCTCTGGGCCACCCGGACGAACCAACCCAACCAACCTGTAGCACAGCATTTCAACTCCTCCTCCCACTCCACCGAGGATATGCAGGTCATTGGACTCATCCACCGCCAAACCACAACAACCCGACGGTCGGAGGAGGAGCGTCTTATCTTCCGACTGGGAACCCTCCAACCGCAGGGGATGAACTTGGACTTCACCAGTTTCTTCATCCCCCCCTCCCCCCACCTTGTCTCAGCCGGATCCCTCCAGCCCGGCACCGCCTTCCTGACCTGCAGTCGTCTTCTTGACCTCTCCGCCTCCATCCTACTCCGACCTATCACCCTCACCTTGACCTCTTTCCACCTATCACATTTCCAATGCCCCTCCTCCAAGTCCCTCCTCCCTACCTTTTATCTTCTGCTGAACACTCTCTGCTCATTCCTGAAGAAGGGCCTGTGCCCGAAACGTCGAATCTCCTGTTCCCTGGATGCTGCCTGACCTGCTGTGCTGTTCCAGCAATAAAGTTTCAACTTTGATCTCCAGCATCTGCAGACCTCACTTTCTCCTCCTTTTTTTTTTGCTGAGCCATGTTTCTAATGGAATTTGCCATTCAGTGTGAGTCCATCAGAATGTTGGAAGAAAGCCTGAAGGATAACAGTAGAGGTTACTGCAATAATGTCCAGATGCTGGACAACAGACAATAGACAATAGGTGCAGGAGTCGGCCATTCTGCCCTTCGAGCCTGCACCACCACTCAATATGATCATGGCTGATCATCCTTAATCAGTATCCTGTTCTTGCCTTATCTCCATAACCGTTTGATTCCACAATCCTTGAGAGCTCTATCCAACTCTCAAATGAATCCAGAGACTGGGCCTCCACTGCCCTCTGGGGCAGAGCATTCCACACAGCCACCACTCTCTGGGTGAAGAAGTTTTTCCTCATCTCTGTCCTAAATGGTCTACCCCGTATTTTTAAGCTGTGTCGTCTGGTTCGGCACTCACCCATCAGCGGAAACATGTTTCCTGCCTCCAGAGTGTCCAATCCTTTCATAATCTTATATGTCTCAATCACATCCCCTCTCAGTCTTCTAAACTCAAGGGTATACAAGCCCAGTCGCTCCAGTCTTTGAGCGTAAGGTAGTCCCGCCATTCCAGGCATTGACCTCGTGAACCTACGCTGCACTCCCTCAATAGCCAGAATGTCTTTCCTCAAATTTGGAGACCAGAACTGCACACAGTTCTCCAGGTGTGGTCTCACCAGGGCTCTGTACAGCTGCAGAAGAACCTCTTTGCTTCTATACTCAATCCCTCTTGTTATGAAGGCCAGCATGCTATTAGCCTTCTTCACTACCTGCTGTACCTGCATGCTTACCTTCATTGACTGGTGTACAAGAACACCCAGATCTCTATGTACTGCCCCTTTACCTAAATTGATTCCATTTAGGTAGTAATTTGCCTTCCTGTTCTTGCCACCAAAGTGGATAACCATACATTTATCCACATTAAACCGCATCTGCCATGCATCTGACCACTCACCTAACCTGTCCAGGTCACCCTGTAATCTCCTAACATCTTCCTCACATTTCACCCTGCCACCCAGCTTAGTATCATCAGCAAATTTGCTAATGTTATTGCTAATACCATCTTCTATATCATGAACACATATCATCTTCTATATCATGAACACATATTGTAAAAGCTGCGGTCCTGGTACTGATCCTTGCGGTACCCCACTGGTCACTGCCTGCCATTCCGAAATATAGCCGTTTATCACTACTCTGTTTCCTATCAGCCAACCAACTTTCAATCCAAGTTAGTACTTTGCCCCCAATACCATGCACCCTAATTTTGCTCACTAACCTCCTATGTGGGACTTTATCAAAAGCTTTCTGAAAGTCCAGGTCCACTACATCTACTGGATCTCCCTCGTCCTGAAATAATTCCAGAAGATTAGTCAAGCATGATTTCCCCTTCATAAATCCATGACTCTGACCTATCCTTTTACTACTATCCAGATGTGTTGTAATTTCATCCTTTATAATAGACTCCAGCTTCTTTCCCACCACTGAGATCAGACTAACTGGTCTATAATTTCCTGTTTTCTCTTGCCCATCTTTCTTTAAAAAGTGGTACAACATTAGCCACCCTCCAATCCGCAGGAACTGATCCCGAATCTATCGAACTTTGGAAAATAATCACCAACGCATCCACGATTTCTCGAGCCACCTCCATCAGTACCCTGGGATGTAGACTATCAGGCCCCGGGGACTTATCAGACCTAACAGTCTCTCCAACACCAATTCCTGGCAAATATAAATTCCCTTCAGTTCAGGTCCTTCAGCCACTGTTACCTCAGGGAGATTGCTTGTGTCTTCCCCAGTGGACACAGATCTGAAGTACCAATTCAATTCTTCTGCCATTTCTTTGTTCCCCGTAATATATTCCCCTGTTTCTGTCTTCAAGCACCCAATTTTAGTCTTCACCATTTTTTTGCCTTTCACATACCTAAAAAAACTTTTACTATCCTCCTTTACATTATTGGCCAGTTTACCTTCGTACCTCATTTTTTTTTTCTGCGTATTTCCTTCTTAGTAATCCTCTGCTGTTCTTTAAAAGCTTCCCCGTCCTCCGTTTTCCCACTTATCTTTGCTATGTCTCTTTTAACTTTATATGTTTCTTGACTTCCCTCGTCAGCCATGGCCACCCATGCCTCCTCCTAATATCTATCTTCCTTTTTGGAATGAACTGATCCTGCAACTTCTGCATTATACACAGAAATATCCGCCATTGTTCATCCACTGTCATCCCTGCTAAGGTATTGCACCATTGAACTTTGGCCAGCTCCTCCCTCATAGCTCCATAATTTCCTTTATTCAACAGAAATATTGTCACTTCTGATTGTACCCTCTCCCTCTCAAATTGCAGATTGAAGCTTATTGGACCATTGTTCCCTTCAAATTTCACCTGCATGAATTCAAATTCAATTAATAATAAATCTGGAATAAAATGCTTGTCTCATTTAATAATCAAAAATCGCCTCAATTATCATTAGAAATCATCTGGTTCACTACTCTTCTTCACAGGAGGCAATCCAACCATTGTTAGCTGGTTTGGCTACAATCACTGCAAACTGAGCCACATGGTTGAAATGAGGTAGCAAGTAACTCAGTTGTAACTGGCTCATAACTGCCCTTGAATAGGTAGTAAGGGATGAGCAATAAGTGCCAGCAGTGCTCAATTCTGAGAAATAATAAAAAAAACGACACCAACCTTACCTTGGCTTCAGTCTCATTAACAAGTGTCAACGTCGACCTATTTTGTGCTTATTTTCATTCTGTTTTGAAAGCAGCATGACAAGCCTGTCCATAATTCCAAAAGTCTGGAAAGTGCTACCATTTCTCTAATTACTCTTGTCTTGAAGATCCTTGAATGTTGTATTGCTACTCACCTGTGTGCTCACATTACTCACCACATGATATTCCGTTTTGTGAATCGAATTCCAGATTGGTTTATAGAGTTTTGATTGCCCTGCTCGAAGTGCCAATATATCTTCTTTAGCTATAACCTGATTCAAAATTCTTGTTTCCTCATTCGGCCTTTGATCCTCTTTGGATCCTTAACTCTGCAGAGTACTTTATTTTCTATTTGTTATTTGCTGTTGGCAATTAAAGAATTTTCATGAAAGTATTCCGTTTCAATCATTACAGATTGTATAATAGATTAGAAAACAACATTTATGGATCTATTTTGACTCCTTGTTGAGAGAGTTTAACAGGTACTGAATTCGATTTGGTACATTGTCTCAATGATTTTCGTATGTTGATAGGCTATTTGGTCTCAGTTGCACAACAGCTAATATTAACATCATTTCAATGATATCCTGTGTTCCATCTGTCCTGGCATATAAAAGTTAACTATTGAATATATGCAATGACTAGGAAAAAAGTAGGCATTGAACTTGATCTCCTGATGATTGATATGTCTGAGATAATCATCATTTTGGCTGGCTGAGCCATTGAAAGAAGATGCAGACAGTTTTAAGCACCAAGTACAAACATAAGGAAACTTGCAGACAGAGTTTTGCAGACAGCAGTTATATTTCATGGATCATAACATTTTATAAAGTTATGACAACGTGAGTGCTTTTGTGGAATGAAACTGGTGGCTCCTCTTCATTTTTGTCTCCTGTCTTTATGAAAAACACTAAAATGGATCACTGCATGGTAATAGGGAACTGGGAAAAACTGCAAAAAACTGATAAATGTGAACTATAGGTGGACATAACTGTCAATTTAAAGTTGCTTTCAGATTTGTACCTTTCTGACCAGGAGTGCATTTACCTTTTTATTGCAAAGGGGCCACTGTGACTTTCCTTCTCAGAAATTTTGTATGATTAGTAACAAGGTGCAATTTTGAGATGAATAATTAAAGTTATTTGTGAATTACATTTTGAAATGTTTATTTAGTTCAGAATATTTTGCGGGATTAATGTTAAAAACATGTGACGAATTGCTCTCTAGTGTTCTCACAGATAAATCAGTACTTCACAATTCAAATTCGTTCTTGACGTACTCGTGAGTTTGAGTCCTTTTTCTGGAAATAGAATATTGTATTTGTAATGAAGTGAACCTTTTTGATGAAGCCCTTGGCATGCATATACAATAGAAGTTAAATTATGTTAGATGCTGTATTTGTGCAGATTTGCCACATGTGCAATTCATGGGTGCCACACCATTAGGGGCAGCACAGTGGCATAGTTGTTAGCACTGCAGTCTCACAGCGCCAAGGGCTTGGGTTCCATTCCAGCCTTGGGTCACTGTCTGTGTCAAGTTTGCACATTCTGCCTGACTCTGTATGGGTTTCCTTGAGGTGCTCCGGTTTCCTCTCTCAGTCCAAAGATAGAAACATAGAACATTACAGCGCAGTACAGGCCCTTCCGCCTTTGATGTTGTGACGACCTGTGAAACCAATCTGAAGCCCATTTAACCTAGACTATTCCATTTTCATCCATGTATTTATCCAATGACCATTTAAATGGTCTTGAAGTTGGCAAGTCTACTACTGTTGTATGCAGGGTGTTCCACCCCTCTACTACTCTGAGTAAAGAAACTACCACTGACATCTGTCCTATATCTATCACCCATCAGTTTAAACCTATGTCCCCTTGTGCCAGCCATCACTACCCGAGGAGAAAGGCTCTCACTGTCCACCCTATCTAACACTCTGATTATCTTGTATGTCTCAATTAAGTCACCTCTCAACATTCTGTCTAACGAAAACAGCCTCAAGTCCCTCAGCCTTTTCTCATAAGACCTTCCCTCTATACCAGGCAACATTCCAGTAAATCTTCTCTGAACCCTTTCCAAAGCTTCCACATCCTTCCCATAATGCAGTGACCAGCAATGTACACAATTCTCCAAGTGCGGCTGCACCAGGTTTTTGTACAGCTGCAATATGACCTCATGGCTCCGAACCTCAATCCCTCTACCACAAAAGCTAACACACCACATGCCTTTTAACAACCCTATCAACCTGGGTGGCAACTTTGAGGGATCTATGTTCATAGACACTGCGATCTCTCAGCTCATCTGCATGACCAAGAATCTTACAATTAGCCCAGTACCCTGTATTCCTGTTGCTCCTTCCAAAGTGAATTACCTCACACTTTTCCACATTAAACTCCATTTGCCACCTCTCAGTCCAGCTCTGCAGTCTATCTATGTCCCTCTGTAACCTGCAACATCGTTTGGCACTATCCACAACTCCACCGACCCTCGTGTCGTCCACAAATTTGCTAACCCATCCTTCTATGTCCTCGTCCAGGTCATTTATAAATATGACCATCAGCAGTGGCCCCAAAACAGATCCTTGTAGTACACAACTCGTAACTGAACTTGAGGATGACCATTTCCCATCAACCACCACCCTCTGTCGTCTTTCCACTAGCAAATTTGTGATCCAAAATGCTAAATCACCGTCAATCTCATGCCTCTGTAGTTTGTGCAATAGCCTACCATGGGGAACTTTATCAAAAACTTATCTGAAATCCATATACACAATGTCAATCGCTTTTCCCTCATCGACCTGTTTGGTCATCTTCTCAAAGAACTTAAAGTTAGTGAAGCATGACTTACCCTTCACAAAACGGTGTTGACTATCCCTAATCAACTTATTCCTTTCGAGATGATTATAAATCTCGAAAATCTCTTATAATCTTTTCCAACACTTTACCCACAAACGAAGTAAGGCTCGCTGGTCTATAATTACCAGGATTGTCTCTACTCCCGTTCTTGAACAAGGGGACAACATTTGCTATCCTCCAGCCTTCTGGCACTACTCCTGTAGACAATGTAGATGTACAGGTTAGATGAATTGGCCGTGCGAAATTACCCTGTAGGCTGGGTAGGTTAGTCATGGTAAATGCAGGGTTATGGAGATGGGGGTTGGAGGGGGGGGTGTGGGGAGGTAGGGTGAGGGGTGTGCGAGGAGAGGTGGTTGTTGGTGTTGGGCTTTGGGTTTCGAAATGCTTTGGAAGATCAGTGCAGACTCAATGGGCCGAATGGCCTCTTCCACACTGTAGGGATTCTGTGATTCCATGCTCATTTGGGCATCTGGATATATTAATCATTTTCCACTTGGTGTGAAATGTAGCAGTGAGTATGCTGAATTGAGGGCCAACTGACATTGAGCATCATTTGAACACGTTAAACACATTAGGCATTGCGTTGTCATGTGATCCCTGTCAGCCCCATCTTCATTCCAAAATCTCAGACATTTTTCATGCTATCTAAGTATGGGCAAAATAAAAGGAACAGGAACAAAAATCAAGGAAAGCACTGAACTGTACAAGAGAAAATGTGGAATGATTTGTCTAATTTGGAACTAATTAGGAAAATAACCTCCAAAGAGTGAAATTGCAATTAATGAAGTAAAACCACACTTGCAAATATAGACTATGACTTCAAGTCTCTGGTCATGGCTCTGTAAAATATTACATTGAATATAAAATATACCATTTTATAACCCTGCGCACAAAAGCATAATCATGTTTGAAGGAGTAACCGGGTCAGGCCTGATAGGATGAGTGTAGAAAGTATTAAAAATTCATGGAATTGTGATTCCAATACAGGCAATACATTAAATAGCGCTGACCCGTGAGTTATTTTAGTAAAATCTAGGACATGGGGCTTGTAAGCACACAGGTACCTGTAAGCTCAATCCCCTTATCTATTGTTTATGACAATTTTTTAATCAGAATGTTGTACCATGTCCGTACATTTTGCATTATCCTAAGCTACACCTGTATCTTATGGAAATGTTTTGCACTGATGCAACCACTGTTCAACAAAATAGATGGTTTGTATGGGCAGAAAATGTTTTATCAGCTGCAGGGCAGGTGGTTAATGTATGTTGCACAGTAATGTGTCAGCTTGGTTGGTTCAAGTTGCCAACATGAATGAGCTTTCATAGGCTACCAGTCAGATGTACGGAGAGGCAGTGATCTTGTGTGTTCAGTTTGTGTTTTGATGGGAAAAAAAAATCCTTTAGTCCCATAATGTGTAGTGGGGAATATTTTGATGGATTTATTGTCATGATGTAAAAATTGTTCAAGTTGCTACTTGATCACAAATGTAAAGCTTGCCAATTGTTATTGAAGGAACCATTTTGCTTTTGAGTTCCTTGGATAATTTATAAGGCCTTTAAAACTTCAGATATCTTTCTTTGATTTCTTACTATTAAATTGATTTGACTTTTAATATCAACTTTACAAAATGATTAATGATGTGGGAATGGTTTGAATGATGCAGAAGTGTATAGTATATTTCCTACAAAATGGGAAATTACCTACTCCTTGCCTCATCCTTTTCCACTACTTAGAATGCATCAATCTCTATATTTTCCCTTCTTTAAAACATATGACATCATCTATGCCTTTTGTTCTCCATCTTCTGTATTTACATTATCAAACTTTTAGTTTGAAGCTAGCTTTATAATTGGACAGCTGAGAACAACTAACTTGGTTGTGTTTTTCTTGACATCGTACATTGAACTCCTTTTGCTAGCTTAACACATTTAATAATTAATATATTGAGATTTTGCATTTCAGAGAAATGAATGTCACAAAAGACCACGAGCTATCAGGAGGATTACTTCTATGTATTATTTATGGGGAAAATTCATTGATGCATGTGTAGGGCAGTTTAAAAGCTATTTAGCACATTAATTTGCATAGCATCACCTGTAGTAGCACTATGAATCTAAACCAAGAATTGCATCAGGATTAGTATTCTGTATTGTTGTATCTTAAGGCAGCCCCAAAGCATACCACCATTTGCACATCCAGGAGAGCTGTAAGGCAACAAGCCCTACCAATAACACAATTACCTGATGATTGGCATCTACCATGTCACCACACAAGGTTTGAAACATTTTCCATGAAAGCCATTGGTCTACTAAAGCCAAGATTTCTTTGCTTGCATCATATCCATGTCCGTGATTGGATGCTGCATCCACCACAACATTCCAGTTATGGGGGCTCAGTCATCACATCTGAGGAGGGTGCTGCGTCGTAAAAAGAAAGGTTAAACACTCCCAACCATAAGCAGTATCTGAGTGAGGGGAGATACCATGGTGGAAAAGATGGACACTATGCTTTATATGATGCTCTTTGCCATGGTGCTGTCAGCCTTCATGTTCTGGAACAGTGAGTGGAGAAGATGATACAGTTACCAATACATCACGTGTCTGTGTACATTATTAGCAGTGCTTTGATAATCTGCCCTAACACAGTTGTCACTTAGGTTCCCTGTGGGAGAACAGCATGTGGCTTCCCTTTCTTATGCATGAAACACAGAAAGTTAGCACACAGGTACAGCAGGTAGTCAGGAAGGCTCATGGAAAGTGGGTCCTTGTTTCAAAGGGGTTGGAGTATAAGAATAGGGAAGTCTTACTGTAACTGTACAAGGTGCACATCTGGAATATATTGAGTTTGACCTCCTTTTTTAAGGAAAGATATTTCATTAAGGCAGTTCAGTGAATGGTCACTATGATGATCCCTGGTATGGTCTTATCAGCAATGGTTAAACAGGTTGGGAGTCCACTCATTGGAATTTAGAAGGATGAGGGGTGATCTCTTTGAAACATAGAATTCTTGACAGTTCAAATGCTGAGAGGATGTTCCCCTTATGAAAGAGTCTAGTGCCAAAGGATATACAGGGGTGCCTAATTAAGACTGAGATAAAGAGGAATTTCTTCTGAGGGTTGAGTGTCTTTAGAACTCTTTGTCACAAAGAGCCATGGGGGTAGATTTGTCTTGTATATTGAAAGCTGAGGTAGATTCTTGTTCAGTAGGGGAATCGAGGGTTATGGTGAAAGGGCAGGAAAGTGAAGGTGAAGTGTCTGATCAAGCCAAAATTCAGTTGACTCACTGAGCAGGCTTGAGGGGCCATATAGCATATTTGTGTTTCTATTTCTTACAGACTAAGGTTATGGTCTCCACAAGGTGATTCCAACATCCTGGCTGCAGCTCGCTCAAAGTCCGTGCAGTGCCAGCAATGGCGGTTGAGAGGGTCAGGTCATGTGTTGGTAGATGTTAGTTTAGTCCTTCCCCATGAAGCTGTTGTGGCTGGCTGTCAGCAAATCAAGACTCTGTCTGAAATCTCAAAAGCATAAGGGCAAGGATGGGTTGTGAGGGATGCCAAATGCTAAGGAAGGTATATGAAGCAGCAAATTATGACCATCCCAGACTACCTCATCAATGCCAGGCCCTGTTGGCTCTGCAACGTTGTTCCCAATGATTCTATGACCATTCCCTGCAGTGTGCTGAGCCAATGCTGATCATCAATTCTCTTCCAGTCTTTGGCTGTCCTTCCTGTTTTGGGCCACATGAGAGAGGATAGAATGAGCATGTGTGACTGTGTTTGGTTGATATGGCTGCCATAACCTGAGAAGATACAAGTTTGGGTGTTTGTGTATGGGTGGCATGACTGGAAGATTTTCTGTGGGTGAGTTGTGGTATAAATAGTGTCAGGAATGATGTCAAGGAGTGCTGCAGGTTGAGTGATGGAGTGTCTTGCATTGAGCAATGTTAAAGGTATTGGGGAATGTGCAATTCCAAATGCAGGTGCAATCTGAGTAAACTCAAAGAATTTCCCTGCTATGTTCTAGAAGCCACACTGTTTCTTTAACCACACTTAACAACTCTCCCTCCCTATAGAGGCACAGAACAACGTTACGGTGTAGTGGAGTCCAGCTCAACATTAGAGTTGCTTGTAGTCACACTTGCAGTTAGGGAAAGAAAATTCTTGTGTTACGCACCTCATTTACAACTAGCATGGGAAAGTCATGCCTCAGTCACCCATAACCGAAAATTAGGAGAAATCACTTTCTAACATTTTAATTTTTATCAATGGCCAGTGGTATTATCACGAGACTATTAATTGAGAAACTCAGCTAATGTTCTGAGGACCTGAGTTCAAATTTGGCCATATCAGATGATGGAATTTTAATTCAGTGAAGAATCTGGAATTAAACATTTAATGACGTCCATGAAATCATTGTCGATTTTAAGAAAATCCCATCTGGTTCATGAATGTCCTTTTAGGGAAGGAAATCGACTCCAGACCCACAGCAATGTGGTTGACTCTTAACTGCCCTCTGGGCAACAAATGCTGGTCCAGCCAATGACACCCACATCCTGTGATTGACTGTTAAAAAAAAAATTGTGAATATTTCATATAAGTTTGAATGACTTGATGGAGTCAGAGGTTATTCTGGATGGTCTTATCAAATTCAAATGTATTTTCTGAAGTTTCTAGCAATGGATCCTCTAAACTATTATTTTATACCAGTTTTAGTCATTTTTAACTTTTGATGTCTTTATTACAATATTCTTGGCCTTGTATGATGTGAGTTAAGTTTGGAGTCGATGGCAAAGGAACCATTAACTTTATTTAAGAAAATCTCACGGTGGCTTCATCTTACCATGAGGCTGCAAGACAAAGATAAGACATTACATCTCTTTGTGTGATGTGTATTGTCTTATTAGCATATCAGAATTAGCCTTAACCCTTTTTACTATAAGTATGTGCTCAAGAGAAGGAAATGTAATTGTACAAACTGAATATTTTGGTTTTACTGTAAGTGACAAACTATGTATTTATGAAGTTTGGATTTTATGTATAATTAACGTATGATTTCTATTAGTTCTTGAAATATGAATATCACTGGCAAGGCCAGCATTTATTCCTTGCTATTGAGGTGGTGATAATAGGCCGCCTTGTACTGCTGCAGTTGAGTGAGATGGGTGCTCCCACAGTATTGTTAGGTCGGGAATTCCAGATGTTTACTCCGCAAGAAATAGCAAATGGAAATTCATGTCCAGGTCGGGATGGGATGGGATGTGACATGACAATGCAGTTACAACTTTTATATGTGCAAGTGTGATGGTGATCTTGTGCACCTACTCTCCTGTCCTGTCCTCCTTCCTGGTGGCAGTCAATACAAAGTGAAATCAGACCTGATAGTTAGACCACATTGGAGGAAGGTATGCTAACGGTAGAGGGAGTAGTTTTTTTTAAGGTGAGTGGATGAAGCAGTAATGCTTTTGGGAAAATCATGTTTGAGATGATTTAACTACATCTAGGAGGCAAGTGATAAGTACACTCTTTCACTCCTGACCCTGTACCTTTTAATTGCAGGGAGGTTGTGGGAAATCTAGTGGTGATTTACTTGCTGCAAGTTACAGCGCCAGTAACCAGAGTACTTATGTGGCTGGTCCAGTTGATACGACACTTGGTTAAAATATTGATTTTGAGGTACATTGATGCTTTGCAATCCCAGCAAAGGTTTGATTGTTGCAAAGTGGTATCATAGAAATCTGGAGTCAAGATTAGAGGTATGTTGGGGTACCAAGAGTGAGGTGATGAGTGAGGGGGAAAGTGTGTGCAAAACAGAATTCTGAATGGTACCGTTTTGAATTTACAGTGTGGTGGTAGCAGAATTATGTGATTGTGGTTTTTGTGGTTAACATGTCGTCAGTACCACTTCTCTAATGTGAATGCTTCTGTGATTCTGTGTTCAGTTTAAAATGTGTAAATGAGAAACAGATCTAACGTATTCGCTCATTTTTTTATTTGTTGTGTGTATAACCTTGATTTTTACTTAACCTTAGCCAATCATATCTTTAATCGACTCAATATTGATATCTGCCATCAGCAAAGCTCAGTAAAACTGTTTTGTGTGACTTCAGGGCAGGAGATCAATCTTGTCAAGACCAACATGTTTATTTTCATGATAATTGTTTCCTCTTAGGGCAGGGTTACTCAGTGAATTGAAACATCTTAATGATGTAGGAGGTTTGTAATTATTTTTGTGACAATTTTAACTAAATGCATTTTTTAAAGTCTGAGCTCAGAATGAAGACATTCTCTACTGGTGTGTTGCCCTCAATTTCAATGATGAAAGTATTGCTGATTGATAAACTTTTGAGTTCTCTGGCCTCATATTCCAGTTTCTGCAGGGAACACATTGGGACCATACAGAACCCCCTACATAGCAGACTACAAGGAAATTGCCCAAGAAAATGAAGATTCTAATAGACAATTCTCCCACATGTACCCCACTACTGGACCTTACATCACCACTTGTGAACCCAAGACCAGATAACTACCACCCGGTCCCACCCCCCCCCCCCCCCTTCCCCACAAGAACACATAACCTCCTTACCATTCTGAGGTATCCTTTCACTTATGTGGCATGCGACTCACTTGATACCCTAGTTACCTAACATCCCTTTTAACTTTCATACTTATTTTTTTCACAGGAACTATCAAAGTGGATGTTTATGATGCTTTTTTATTTCAAAACTATAATTTATACATAGACATATCTTTATCTACTCAGTCACAAATACTGTTTGGTTCTGTTCAGTAACCCATCAAAGAAACCAATAAACATTGAAGTTTGACTTTGTCCAAACAAACCAAAGACATCTTTTATTTATGCAAGCTTATATTTACATACATCTGAGCCACCAGGAGGGTGCAATAACTGAATAGAGCCCCAATTAACTTTGGCAGAAAGACCTGATAGTGCTCTTTCTCCACTGCACCTTGGGTACAGCTATTCCAACCTTTCGTGTATACCTCAGCAGGCATTCTTGGAAGTTGGAATGTGCTTGTCTGCAACTTTTGGTCAGGGTAAACTTTTTACACTGTAAGAGCAAGTTTTGGGCAGACTGAAGAGTGCCTTTCACAGAATTGATGGTCCTCCAGGTGCAGTCGATGTTGGTTTATGTGTGAGTCCCAGAAAATAGGCCATAAAGCATAGAGCTCTATGTTACAGTGCTCTGCGTCACAGAGCTGCTCGGAATTAATCTGGAAAAAAACCACTGCATCTTTCTTCGGACTTCCTTTGCAAAGGCACATCCTAAAAGGGGATCTGTGATTGTCTCTATCCCTTCCACAGCTACTTTGAGGGCAATGTGCAATAGTGCAGACAGACTAGGTGTACAAGAAAGCTCTCATCAGCCAAGTGATGTCTCAGTGCTTGTTGGAAAGTCCTGGTGATGAGGCATATTCTGCCAAATGACTTTACAGTGTACTTGTCATTAGTCACAGAATACACCAAATACTGCCATGAAAGAAAGGGGCTTTTGCCTTCCTCTGACTATCCTCCACTACAAGGACATAGATAAGTTGAAGGTATCCTCCACGTTTGTGCAGGAGCTGTCATCAGAATCTCCTGCCAGCGATGTGGAGTTCGCTCTTCACATTAACAAGATAGAGCAGATTGCCACTGCTTGGAAAATTTTCCCCAATTTTTTTTTTCTGTGATTCTGTATGTGTTTAGGAAAATTTATAATTGTGTTTGTTAATATGCTTTCAGATTCCTGCAATCTCTTTTATGTAAGAGAATGGCTTCTGTGTGTAGGTTAACTAGAAGAATTCCGTAGAGTAGGCAAGGTGTAGTTTATTGCATCTTTGTAGCAATTTACAGTTTAGTAGAATTTTGTGCTTTATTTCAAAGACAGCTGGGAGTACATAACCTTGGGTCTGTCTCCCATTCGACCCGACTTTATTCTCACCCAGTCTTCATGACATTGTTATAAGTGATTCTGCTTACTGTACGCATACAATTCTTGACCCTTTTTCAGATTCTTCCAGACCTATATGTAACAAGAGGAAAAACGCTCATGATTTATACTGATTTTGATTTTCTATCTTTGAATAATTCCATAGAACTGGCAGAGCCATGGTCAGAAAATCTGAATTTTCTATTTTGGATAACTATATTTTCTGGAAAGGCACATCCGGTCAGATAGCATCAAAGAAGCAGGAGACTTGACGTTTCAGTAGCTGAAATACATTTAATTATAAAATTGCGGTTCTTGGCTGAGGCGTTGAACTTTGACCCAAGATTGAAGTCCTCCAGGATAATGCTGATCTCAAGATTGAGAAATAACATGATATGCTGTGGTTGTGTAGAAACCATATGTTTTCCCGCTTTAGAAATTGTATCATCTGCAACAGTGCAGACACTGGAAATGTGAAATAAAACCAAGTGCTGGAGAAACTGGAGTGGAGAGAGTGACCATTAATGTTTCAAGTCCAATTAGAATAATCTTAATTATTGTTTTAATATCATTGGCTTACATTGCACATTCTGTTATAATTTTATGTACTTATAATCTGTATAAAGGCAGTTAAGTATTTTAAGAATAACGTCAAATTAACTGAAATAATCATGTAACAAGGTTTACCAAAATCTCAAAAGACTAAAAACACAACTAACTAAACACTCTCAGCAACATATACTTTACATTCTTCACAACAGACCAGTCCCTTTTTCTTTTCCCAAACTTGAAAGTGCACTTCTTGGATATACTTTATAACTTCCTTGAAGTCGGCATTCAATTCTCCCAGTACCAAATAATGGTGATCCTTGGCTCCTGGTGGTTTTCTTTTGTTCTCTTTATTTTGACATCTTTTAATCTCAGAACTGTCTTTTACAGTGAGATTTTTATCCCCAGTGCTGATTCTTGTACAAGAATCTTCCAGGCTTGCTTTAACTCTTCAGAAATTTGGTATTTTTCAATCTGAGCTTGAACTACTACCTACTTTTATTTGTGGTGATTCAAAAGTCTTACTCTCAGGTCCTTAGACCGTTCTCCCTTGAAAATCTGACTATATGAAAGTCTTAATCACATAGGCCTTGTGTCCAGGAAGAAATGCTGACCAGGTATCCCTGAGAATCTAACTTTCTTTTTTATCTTGAAAGTAATTGACAGTTTAAAATATCATGTTTACAACCTGACATTCTCAGTACTTTTCTGTGATTTCTGAGACTCAGTTTATCTACTGTTAGCACATAGACTGCTGCCACTGTCTCCAAGAGTAAACACCTTGCACCCTTTTCCCAGTAAAGCAATCAGGGCTGCTTTTAATCTCTAACAATCAAACCATTTGCTACTTGTCAGCTGGACTTCAATACAGGTCACATGCTTGCTTTCAATTTCTCTGAAAAAGTCTCAAAGCCTAAGTCTTTTAAGCCTTTTAATTACAAAACAGTCCTGATTTGTGTAGCATGCTGGGAAATGCAAAAACAGCCTTTTAGAAATAAAAATGAACAAGGCTAAGTTGTTGTAATAATATGATTTTCATACAGAAAATGTGCACCTTTTGGAGGAGCATAAAATTAGTATTTTTGACAAAGGTAGATCAAGTTCCACAGAGGAATGATCATAATGAACTGCACCCTTGCAATACTTTATAGGTTATTTAATTGAAATACATTTTGAGATCCATCAATTGGTGAGTTTGTCTTGAGAGTGCACATTCCCCTTGGAATAGTGGGAAATAAGGAACATGACTTCAGAATCAAAGTGCTGTTTATTTCCATCTTTATTTACCTGTTGTGTTATAATTTCATGCCAGATGCTGTACAATTCTTTGTCCTGAGTGACAATGCTGACAGTAATCATTTATAATTCCTGTGACAATGATTCTTAATCAAGTTTTGAAAAACTTAGGTCAAGATTTTATCACTGAAAACATCTCAATCAATGGAAGAAAATTACATAAATAATTACTATCTTTATTATTGCTAAGAGGAAGAATGAAATTGATATTGCATAGTTTACAACTTCAGTCTGCCCCAAAGTGTTTTAATTTTGAATCCTTCTGAAATGCAATTACTGTAGGGACTAATTTCTGGACAGCAAGGTCCCACAAAAAGCAATCTAATAATCAGGCAATCTATTAACAGAGATTGCTGTAAAAATGATTATTTGATACTTTCATGCTTGAGAATTTTTTCTGAGCTACATTGTCACCAATTCTCAAATCCAAACTAGGAGATGATATCGGGGGTAAAACTTTATTAAAATCTGAGAAATCAGAAGGTACAGAAGAAAAGACTGGAATAATGGTCTCTATCTGTTTTGGAAAACAAATAACTAATTGCAGTATTCAAACCAAAATTTGACAAATGCTTCCTCTATCTGACTGACCCATGGCTTGAAGAACAAATGCTTCAATAAGACTTGTAAGGCAAGACCTACCCTCCATAGATGTTGCCAGCCGTGTTGAGTAGTTCTGAAATTTTCTATTAATAAATTTTCAATCTAATTCACATTGCACAATGCAGTTGAACTTATTTAAGGTCATCCAGATATGAAGATAAATGTTTCATTCATATAGCTGATCAACATGTATATTTCTGAAGTATGTTCATGTTAAATTCTGTTTAATTATGGTATATGAATGCTTCCACTGTATGAAAACCCATCACTCTTACAATTTCATTGAAGTATACTTTACAGATATTAATGTTTACCTGTAATTAACAAGTATTTCAACTTCTCTCTTTACAGTGATATCTGGTTTTCGAGGAACAGTTCCTTATGGCTTACCATTGGAGGTGGGAGACACAGTTCAGATACTGGAAAAATGTGATGGTGAGTTTTTCAGTAAACATCCTCTTCTGGAAACTCTGGTAGATTAGACTTTGCCTCCACCTTTATCCGCAAATATGTCTGAATATACAATTGATTTTAAAAAAAAATTCAGCTATGGCTGCAGTCGGTAATCCAATGCAAATCATCCTCAAAGTTGCCCAAAGGGATTTTGTTTCAGTCAGATTTCTGCTCAAACATTTGTAAATTGTAGACTGAGATCGTGCAAGAATCAACATCAATTCAGAATACAAAGATATTGTTTTAAACTTTCAGTAATGTTTATTTAAATATTTGAGTAGGTTTAATAATACAAGTGAAAATAGATTTGTTCGAAGAAATAAAAATTTTTATACACTGTCCCTTGTTTACTGGCTGTAAGTAACATGATTCTAAAGAACTGAAATTGCATTTTAAAACAAAAAAAACATTTTATTTGGTGTTTTCGCTCTCTGAGGAAAGTAGGTAATGTTTAATACTTCAACTTTATAACAGATGCCCATTAATATCCTTGTGCCTAAACACAAGCATCTTCAAAGCCTTGCGTTTGGCACAATTAACAGGAACTTTCCACAGTGATCAATTAAATCTGGGACCATTGCTGGTTTTGAGAGGGGACTGGCATCAGCACAAAAGGATTTAGGAGCTTATTTTATTCTGTTTGTTTTGCGGTTGGAATTCCTGTATCTTTTATGTGGGATGACTAATTTTGGTAAATTGCACTAAAAAAAAATGCAAACTCCAGGTCAATATGTCAAGAATGTTTTCTTCTACTGATTAATGGTATTGTGTTTCCTGGAACACGATTAAATTCCATTGAAGTTTACTTTTTCTGTGCAATCTTAGTTTTTAAAGCATGTTGCTAACAGTTTCATTTCAAGAATATACTGTAATCTGAAAATACAGCATCTGTTTCATTCAGTATATTGACATCTGCGACTTCGCTCTAAGTTATCAAACTCTGTCTGACATCCAGTACTCTGTTCAGCAGAAAACTCCTTCAATTAAAGGTTCAGAAGAAGCAAAACCATTGGTTCCAGTCTCTGCCAGGTTCCCTACATGCTGATTTCATCCTCGCCCTGGCAGTCTTCCTGGCCCAAAACCACACTGTACACAGCCATGCTCTCATATTTGACCTTTTGGTTAATCTTCAAACCAGATGTCTGTGCCACCGTTCATCTTTGACCTCTATTGTGTCAACTGACTGTCACTACACCATTTCATTTGTGACTGAACCCTCACCGATGGCTCGGTTTCCTTTTGAAATCAAAATGCTAGCCAGTCTGTCAGATTTTGCCTCCTCAATTGGTCAAAACTTCTGCCTGTGTCTTATTTTTTAAATAAAAGGCACAAATGAGGAAATCTGGCTGCATTTACACCAATCCCATTCACCTATCAGCCTTGTAGTCATTGATTAACATTAGATCCTAGTTAAGTCACCCAATCAATTTTAACATTATCATTATCTTCTCCATAGCCTTGTCCCCTGTCTCTCTCGGTCTCCCTGCCCCACCCCCACTAATTCCACAATCCTCTGAGATATCTGAGCACTGATTGCAGACCCTTGAATATTCCCAATGGAAATCAGTCTGTCATTTGTGGCTACTGTCAAAGCCCCAAAATCTGAATTTCTCACCCTCTAACACCTTTCCTCCTTTAAGATGTTCCTTAGAATTTAACTCTTTGACACAACTTTTCCATCAACTGTCCTACAATCTCTTCGTGTGGCTTGATAACTCTAATTTTATAGTGCTCCTACATTTGAGTTTGCCTCCAATGATTTTTTTTACCTGATGAGGCGATGTAATATTATCTCCTGTAACGTAAGTAGCTGGCTATGGGTATCGTGGTATGGAACAATTCAGGCAAGTCTGTTATGTACAAATATTGCCGCCTTCGAGCACAGAAATCTCTGTGCTAATATTAAGTTATTAAGAGCAACAGAAAAACGTGCTTCTAGTAGACTGTCATGCTTGAAGTGATCTGTGGTAAGACAAGATATGAAACCTTCTAATCTGGTCACATGATGTTATGTGGTGATGATATCACATGCTATCTTCAAGATATACTGACTGAGACAATCTCAAAATTTGCAAAGTACCAAAGTGGGTGGTACATTATGTTAAAAGTGCTATATAAATTTAAATATCTTTGTTTCATTGTCAATAGCTTCCCCATTCAAGAAATCTTCCTTGATTATATTTAATTATTAACTTATTGAATGTATTTATTGAATTCTATTTGATGTTTAATTTGGTATTTTTTTGATACATGTAAAAATAGAAGAATTACATAAATTGAATATTTACAAACTGGGGTTCACTACATAAGAGAAAGCTGATTGCATGTAACTGCAAATTATTTTAAATAACAATGGAAAACTACTTGTTGGGCATCCAGTTCTTAGAAAAATTTTAAAATGTCGAACATTTTTGAAATGATTTGATTGTAGTGTTTCACCTGTAAAGTGTTTTTGAGTTTTCTCAAAAGAGTGCAAATAAACTAAATTCAAGGATATATTTCAATGTGGCAGTTTGGCCAGTGTTGAGAGTATAGGTGTCCTCTGGCATGATGGTTTTCAACCTAGTGGAAGAGATTGCAAAAATTCCCTTTTTCACTTACTTAGCTAGTTTTGCACAAACGGTACAACACAACCAAGTAATATCTTCAAGCCGTGGTATCTTACATTGACGTGTACTCATAATTCAACCACAGGCTCATAATTTTCTGTGAACACAATCTAATTAGTTTTCTCCTTCCCTGTCTAACCTTGACTGTGTTTCATGTGACTGCTTGTTTAAAGTGTATGCTGACAACAGTGCAATGATGGAAATCAGTTAGCAGATGTATTTTTTTTGTAGCAAGTAGCGTCACATGTAGACCAGGCCAGGTAAAGAAGGTAAGATTAGTGAATCACATGGGCTTTACAACAATAGGCAGTAGTTACATGGTTACCCTTGAGTACAGATTTTAATTAAATTTAAGTTTCACCATCTGCCTTTGGTGGGATTTGAACCCATGCCCAAACAACATTAGTCTGGGGCTCTGGAATCCTAGAAAAATTTACATTTCCCAGTGACATTGCCACTATATTGCTGCCTTCCTGTGCGAGTGAATCGGGCAAGCAATTATGTGTAATCCAAGCCAGCAGATTGAGGAATTGAAAGATTAATGGTTCAATGACTCTAAAGGAAGTGTAAATTTGTTTGGGTGAATTCCATGTCAATTCAGGTACAGAGAAAGAAAGAATGATGGTAAAAGGCAGATTGAAATAAGAAAACTTGGGGGGGAATTTTTGTTTACGAAACTAACAAATAAACAATGATGGCACCTTATCTTATCTTCAGACTAATAAAACCTTTGTGTGGTGCATTTAGATCCTGTTTGCATGATCAGGGAAAAGGCATGCTGTCATTTTCAAGACATCACGCTGATATCATTGTTTCAATTTCCTGTTTAGTCATATACCTGCCACCCTGGTGGTTGCTGTAGCATATGTCCATGAATGTTGTGTGCAAATTATGAGACATGAATTTACAAAGAAGAGCATCAAATTGTGGCTTTGCAGACTCAAGGGGGGTCCCATAATAGGCGCATCCCGATGCCAGTTTCCTGCAGCACTTTGTCACTCTCTTTGAGGTACCTTTCACCACTGCTGTGAAACAGTTTAATGCAGGAACTTTAACATATCTTTTCTTTGTTTTTATTTAGGCTGGTACAGAGGATTTGTTTTAAAAAGTCCAAGTATTAAGGTATGTATATTAGAATGTTTTTCATTTTTGTACCTGGATTGTACTGAGTGCTTTCTTTTTGCAACAGTTCATAATTATAGAATCCCTGTAGTATAGGAAGAGGAATTCAGCCCATCATGTCTGCACCATTACTCCAAAGAACATCCCAACCCCCTACCCTATCCCAGTAATCCTGCATTTACCATGGCTAACCCACCTAGCCTGCACATCCGTCGCCATGACAGGGTAATTTAGCATGCCCAATCTACCTAAGCTGTATATCTTTGGAATAGGGGTGGGAGTGGGGGAGCGGGAGCATCTGGCAAAAAACCCACACAGACACTGAGAGAACAAACAGTCACCCAAGGCTAGAATTGAACCTTGGTCCGTGGCATTGTGAAACAGCAGTGCTGTCTACTCAGCCACCGTGCCACCCAATCTCCTGACTTTCTAATGCTTTTCCAATGTAAAAAATAAACTTGTGACCTTTGACAATTGGCCAATGTTTTGTTTAAAATAACACTGATACTTAAAACAGATTTTTGAAAGTTTACAATTAAAAGTGAGTTTAATTTACTGCTCCCTGCTTTGTATGCCAGCCAATTTGTTTTCGCTGTCACTGATGAGATTACTGTGTCTTAGTCGTCTAGTCCATGATGTTAATTCTCCACCAAATGAAGTTGGCTATTCAAAAAAGAAATTTGCACAGGTGTCATGTTATAAGCTGAATGCACACTACTCTTTAGTACTGAGCAGAAAAATTGTTAATTTGACCCATCATGCATTCATTATCATTAGTGATAATCCAAAAGTAGCCAATTATGGTTTATGTTCCAAGTTGTGTTAAGTGCCCCTTGTTGTAACATATGGTTCTGAATAATGAATTTTATGTTCTAGAAGTAAGAAAGATGCTTCAAACATAAAATGTTTTGTTTTACTCTCATAGGGAATTTTCCCAGCTACCTACATTCACTTGAAAAATGCAAATGTCAAAAACAAAGGGTAAGTTCAATGTCAAAATAATAATAGAAAAGACTGTTTGCTATATTGGCTACCCAAATAGCATTAGGGTTGTTCATAAAATATTGATTTGCACAGTCTTTATACTGAATTGCTACAATAATTACCATTATCACGGATCCATGCGGGAAGAAATATTTGTTCTACATAACAGGACAAAATATTCTCCATAATCTGTAATTGTTCCCATTTGTGATCAAATGAGCTGCCAACTGGAGGCTTTCATGAATAACATTTGAGAGAAATGATATGTCCTGAAAATTATTTTCTTCTGAGGATTTCTGAAAACGATAAATATGATGAGCAGGAATAACAGTTGCATTTTCCTTCTCCATCCAAGTGCTATGTGCACATAGTGTGGTTGACAATTGCATTCTCTTATCCACTGAATGACTTGCCCTCAACAAAGAATGTGGCACATGAATTCCATTTCCACCTCATCCAATCCCTCCCTGTCAGTAATCATGTATATTTTGGAACCTTTGTATATGTTACAACCCAGTGACTGATTTATTTTCATGTCCTTCTCATCCACTAACATAAAAAAGATTGAACTGAAAAAGGAAGGTGATATTGCTAATTCCATGAGTTATTAATATGGAGTTACTTAACCATGCAGACCTTAAACATTTCTAAAAGGATAGAGGAAGTCAAAGGTAAAATAAAATTCTGAAAAAAATGATTTAGATTCTTCAAATTCTAGTCTGCAGCCAAAGTCAATTGCTCCAATAGTGATTGGCACTGTGGTTATCTTCTGGATAAGTTATGTCTGGTTGAATTTTTTTTTGTCTGGAAACAATTGTGCAGTTTCAGACTTTTCCTTGAAGAGCCCTCCATTTGTCATGATGCCACCTTCCACTCTTGAGAGGGATTTCAAAGGATGAAGGAGAGGACCAAGATTGTTGCTGCTCTCGCACTTTCTCTGAACGTGTGTTCAAACCAGGCTTTTTTTAATGCCTACCTGCTGGAGGATCGGCCTTGCTCAGAAAGTGCTTTAGACTCTGTCTTTGACTAAGCAAATTCTTCCTTACAAATGCAATGTTATTGCTGCTGTAGCTGCATCTTTTGGTTTGAAAAGCATCTTTTTCACAAGGTTCAAGAAATATGTATATCTATATGTGCATTCAATGATATTTTAGATAACACACATCTTCATAACTAAGTCTTTTATGCTTTTAGTCGAAGCCCTTTTGATGCTGTTGATTTTGCATTTTTGTTTCACTTTGGATTCTTGCCACTTGGATGATAAAACATGAAACTAAATAGTTAATTGGCTACATGATCCCTAATTGGAGTTTGAAAGGTTAAAACACAAATGCAAACAATGACAGTCCTTAATGTGACCTCCTTAATCCTCTGATAGTTTGAGGATCAGAAATACTGCATTTAAATCTGATGTTTCTGGAACTAAACTTAAATACTTTGCTGGTGAGAGCATAGTTCAGCTTTAACTTTCTGCACAAATCTTGAATTTCCTCCCCTTTGGGGTTATCAAGGCATGCAATAAACAGGGCTAAGTGATCATGCTGAAGATTTGTAGTCTAGCCACACCCAGTCATGAATGTAGTGGACAATTAAACAGAGAAGTAGGAGACTACAAATAACCCAGCAGGTTAGCAAAAAGACTAGGCTGAAGCATTTGCTCCTGTCTTCAGACAAAAGGATGATCCATCTTGGCCTGTCCCGGCGGTTTGCAGGATCACAGATGCCAGCCTTCAGTTCTCTCACATGATGTCAAGAAACAGCTGGAAACTACAAAGTCAAGGGCCCTGATAACACTTTGGCAATTTAGAGTGACGACTGGTGCTGCAGAACTTGCCGCGCCTCCTAGCCAAGCTGTTCCAGCAGAGTGACAACACTGGCATCTACCCAACAATGTGGAAAATTGGGCAGCCACACAAAAGGCGAAACAAATCCAACCCAGCCAAATACTTGTCAACCAGTCTACTGTCAGTCATCAGCAAAGTTATCATCAACAGTGCTGTCAAACAGTATTGCTTCGCAATAAACTACCTACTGACACTCAGTTTGGGTTCTGCCGGGGTCATTTCAGCTTCTAACCTCATTGCAACATTAATTAAAATATAAACAAACAAAACAGCTGAATTACAGAGAGGAAGCATAAGTAATTGTCTTTGACATGAAAGCAGTATTTGACTGAGTACGGCAAAATAAAATCAAAATTTAAATCAGTCACGGTGAAATTCTTTACAAACTAGAGTCCTTTACAGACTAGAAAAAAAGATCACTGTGGTTGTGGAGGTCAATGAATTTAGTCCCAGAACATTTCTGCATGTAGTCCTTCATCTAGGGTTTTGGATCCAAGTACTTTCAGCATAATGACTGATATCTCTCTCTCTCTCTCTCTCTCTCTCTTTCCCCCCCCCCCCCCCCCCCCCGGCGCGCTCTCTGTGTCTCCCCCCCCACACACACACACACACGCATGCATGCACGTTTGCTCGCTCTCGCTCTCTTTCCCCCCGCCCTTCTCTCTCTCTCTCTCCCCCCCCCCCTCCCAGTCTCGCTGTCTCTGTCTCTTTCCCTCTTTCTGTAGCTCTGTCAATCACGAGGGGACAGATAAGGTGAGTAGCCAAGGTCTTTTCCCCAGGGTAGGGGAGTCCAAAGCTAGAAGGCACAGGTTTAGGGTGAGAGGGGAAAAATTAAAAAGAGACCTGAGGGGCAACCTTTTCACACAGGGTGGTGTCTGTGTGGAACAAGCTGTGAAAGGAAGTAGTAAAGGTGAGTAGGTGTAGAGAATACACACCGGATCATCAACTCCACACTCACAGGAATCCGATTCACGAGAGAGGAAGAAAAGGACAACCAACTCCCATTCCTAGATGTGAGGGTACAGAGAACACCAAACGGAGAATTCACCACTAAGGTACACAGGAAAGCCACACTCACAGACCAAGTCCTGAACTATGAAAGCAACCACCCCAATACACACAAACGAAGTTGCATCAAGACACTATTCAAAAGGGCCACATCACACTGCAGCACACCAGAACTGCAAAAAGAGGAAAAGGAACACCTATACAAGGTATTCGCAAAAAACGGATATCCTCACAATTTCATCAACAGATGCCTAAGGGAGAGACAACAGAACGAGGACATGCCACAACCCAAAGGACTAGCCACACTACCATACGTCAAGAATATCTCTGAAATGACAGCCAGACTACTGCGACCACTAGGACTTATAACAGCGCACAAACCAACAGCCACTCTCAGACAACCACTCACCAAAACTAAGGACCCGATACCCAGCATGAGCAAAACTAACGTAGTGTACAAAATCCCATGCAAGGACTGCACAAAACACTATATAGGACAAACAGGAAGACAGCTAATGATCCGCATCCACGAACATCAACTAGCCACGAAACGACATGACCAGCTATCCCTAGTAGCCACACACGCAGACGACAAGCAACATGAATTTGACTGGGACAACACTACCATTATAGGGCAAGCGAAACAAAGAACAGCCAGGGAATTCCTAGAAGCTTGGCACTCATCCACAAACTCCATCAACAAACACATAGACCTGGACCCAATATACCGGCCACTACAGCGGACAGCTGAAACTGACAACCGGAAGCGGCAGGGACAGGCCATTATAAATGCCGGAGGAAACACCACAGAAGCACTTCACAGGAGACTTCCAAGCACTAAGGATGTCACCTAGACAGGGGATGAAATGTTTGCAACAAAAACTTCCAGCTCGGCGAACAGAACCACAGCAACGAGCACCCGAGCTACAAATCTTCTCACAAACTATGTTTACAACATTCAAGACATTTGGACAAGTAAGTGGATAGGAAAGATTGAGGGATATGAGCTAAAAGCGGGCAGATAGGACTAATTGAGTTTAGGATACCTGTTCGGCATTGAAGTTTCAGTGCTGTATGACTTTCTGTCTCTGTCTCTATCTTCTCCACTACCCCCTCGGCATAAACTCAGAAATGAGGATGTTTGCCCATGTTTATTTGTGAATCCTCAAATGTGAAAGCTATAAGATCTGTAACAAGAGAAAGCAAGTGGAAAAACATAACAAGTTGGCGAACATCTGAAGAGCAAAACAGGGTTAACATTTCAACTCCTCAATGCATCTTACCATTTCCACTTCACAGTCAATGGTATTACCATTGCTGAATCTTGCACTGTTAAAATCTGTGAAGTACCATTGACCAAAAACTAAACCTGACTCACCATATAAATATTTTAGCTACAAGAGCAGGGGTAAGGAATTTTGTACTGAGTAACACTTCCAGTCTCCTGAAAGTTAGTCTGCCATGTACTATGCGTATGTCAGTAATATGATGGACTACTCTCCACTTGCCTGATGAGTGCTACTTCAGTAACACTCTGGAAGCTTGATACCATCAAGAACGAAGCATCCTACTGATCACCTAAAACATTGACTTGCTCCATCACTAATGTGCAGTGCTAACAGTATTGAGTGTATGTTGCTGGAATAGCACAGCAGGTCAGGCAGCATCCGAGGAGCAGGAAAATCGACGTTTCAGGCCAGAGCCCTTCATCAGGAATTCTGTGTGGAGTTTGCACATTCTCCGTGTCTGCGTGGGTTTCCTCCGGATGCTCCGGTTTCCTCCCACAGTTCAAAAATGTGAAGGTTAGGTGAATTAACCATGCTAAATTGCCCGTAGTGTTCGGTGAAGGGGTAAATGTAGGGGAATGTGTCTGGGTGGGTTGCTCTTCCGAGGGTCGGTGTGGACTTGTTGGACCGAAGGGCCTGTTTCCACACTCAGTAATCTAATCTAAGCTACACTCAACTCTGATCTCCAGCATCTGCAGACCTCACTGTCTCCCAGTGCTAACAGTGTGTATAACCTACAAGATACAGTGCAACAATTCTCCAAAATGTCTTTGATAGCACTTTCCACTTCCAGAGCTCGACGACCTAGAAGAACAAGAGCAACAGATATATGGAAGCATCCCTCAGTGATGCATACCATTCTGACTTGAAACTATGCTCACATTTCTTTTCTCTTTCTGGGTCAAAATCCCAGAACTCACTTCTTAACACAAATGTTGGTGGTGTTATGCAACGTGAACTGCAGCAGTTCAAGAATGTAGCTCAACATCATCTTCTCCGGAGCAAAGAAGGATGGACACCAAATGGTGACCTGGCTTGTGATGCCACATCTGTGAACTTTTTTTCTTTTAAATTTTCTTTGTACAGTTAACTTTAGGTGCACTGTCATTTAGAGGATCAATTTGTTGATATTACTGTTTGGATACACAGGTCCATGACCCCATTTCTGGCCCTGCCAATCTGCACGGCAGGAGCAATTATCCTATTTAAATGCACCCAGTAGGTGCTGGCGTCAGCAGGAGTTCATCACTGGCATCTGTTAAATTGTTAAAATTGCAAGACAGGCTGGTAACTTTTCTCTCGTGAGTATTAATGGCAGCCTTCCTTATGCATTAAGGCCTCTGTGTCCTAATGTTTAGAAACTCAATCTTTCCCTTCCTTTTGGAGGAACAATGAAAATGTTATTTTTCAAACAAAATTTAAGACTTTTGACCATGGTCAAACTTTAGTACCTGGATAGGTCCCACCTCTACCTGGGTACTGAAGTTAACAGACTGGTGAGCAGTTTCAATTTGGCAAACTGGCATCTCATGGTCTGCAAGGTTAGCAACAAAGAAAAGGATGCATCTCCAGCTACGATTTAGTCCCTACCCCCTCTCTGATACTGATGACCTGGCTTTGTGATGGGTGGCAACGTTCTCCAAACTCGACCCAAGTCCGATCAGCAGGAAACATCCTTCTCTGACTTAGTTCCTTTAATTTACTTGCATCACACAAATGGAGGAGACACTCACGAGACGTCTGCTGGAGTTTTGTATATTGTTCGGGGCTCAACCTTGCAGCGAAGATGTGAACAAATTGGTGAGAATGCAGAAGCGGGTCACGAGTAGTTCCCGGGATGAGAAACTTCAGTTCTGAGGCAAGATCTAAAAGTTTGGGACCGTTCTCCTTGCAGGGAAGAAGGCTGAGAGGAGGCTTGATAGAGGTTTCAAAATCGTGAGGAGGCTGGATAGAGTAGAAAAGGAACAAGAATGAGCTGGCTTTGATCGAGAGTCATGTGCAAAAAAAGCAAGGGTGATGTGAGGGGACTTAAAAAAAAAAAAAAAAAAATTCATACAGGGACCAGTTATGGCACACTGCCTACAAGTGTGCTGGAAGCAAGTTCAGTCAAAGCATTCTAGAGGCTATTAGATGATTATTTGGAAAAGAAATACTGTGCTGGGTATCGAGAAAAAGCAGAAAATTGGCACTAGGCAATGATCTTCCCTTGAAGAACCAGTACAGGCATGATGGGCTGAATTGCCTCCTCGTGCACCAATAACAATTGTGATTCTGTAAAATGCTGTGCTTAAACTTTAACAATGTGTCACAAGAGTTGTTGAGTTTGACCCAATGATTGCTGTTTCTATTGTGATCGATGTATATGAGGCCAAATAGGTTTTTCAATGTTAACTTGGTCTCTACTGAGTGACAGGTAACTCAAAAATGTCTTTTGGATTTGTATATTTATCCAAATTTAGGAAATTTAAATAAGCCAAAAAATGCAAATAAGTAGGATTACTGATTCCTAAACTACTGTCAAAACTGCGGAAATATTTATGCTGAGGTCTAAAAATATAATGTGAACTGGTTGGATTGCACATCATAAGAGAAGAATAGAATAAAGCAATTGAACTGGATTTAAGACCATGTCTATACTGTACTTAACTGAATGGGTAGCTGCATTTATTGCAAAGAAATCTCTCTTGATGCAGTTGTGTTTTGTACAATTTGAACATCTTTGTTGAATGTATCTTTCAAGAAATAATTAAATGCGAATATATGTAGAAATGCTGTGCAGTTGCTTGTCTGACTTGAAGTATAACATTTTGTATGGAATTGTTTTGGTCAATGGAATAATTTTCTATTCTTGAAGTTAGCAAGGTAGAATGTTAAATTTTCTGTAATTTTAAAGAACTAAAATGCACAGCTTCAAAGTGAAATAGCCCAGTAAGTTTGTGACATGTTGCAAATGTATGACAGTCAGCTCATGGATGATGTATTCTTTCACAACCACAGGCAATTTGAAACAATCATTCCAACAGAAGACTCTGTCATCACAGAAATGACAGGAACTTTACGAGAATGGGGGATTATGTGGAAACAGCTTTATGTGGTAATAGCTTTTTTACTTTTTTGATCCCGTTATGCCCGGAGATATACTCATGAGTTAATGACTTTTCTCCAAATCTGCAAATTTTCCCTGACTTGTATCCAGAAGAGCATAGTATTGTGATTTTTCTATTAGTGGATTAATCATTGCAGATGCACAATAACCTGCGGGACCACAGGAATTTTACAATAATTCTGTTATTGTTTTTGTAGAAAAATGGTCAGGTTGAATGAGCAGCACATCCAGAAGCCTTTCACACATTTAAGAACAGTTAAGACTTGATGAATCATCACACATTCATATTCTTCTCACACATGAACATTTTTGACACTTGCGTGCTGTTTAAACAGCCAGGCAAGACACCTTATGTTAATTCTGACAGCTGAAGCAGCGATAGTGTGGGTTCAATACCAAATCATTTTTGAACTGCTAGTGGGTTAGTAGGTTGGAAATATAAATACATCCAATTATATTTATGGTTTTAAAATTGCCATATATACTCGAGTCAAAGTTGATCTCATGCAAAACATCCAAAATATTCCATATATCTTGTGTAAAAGTCGACCCTAGTTCTTCACAGATAATAGATCAACATTTTTTTCATTATTCATTTCGAGATCAATTAGGCTTCTAAAATGAATTAGTATTTTGGATTGTAGCACATTTTTCAGCCCTTGAAAAGTAGGATCCATGCAACAGTAAACCCCATAAATTTCACCTTAAAACAGTCTTAAAAAATTCGACTTTTACGCAGGTATATATATGGTCTACCTTTCTGTTTGGCGTAATTGTTAGACTTTAATATCAACTAGATGTTTTGGGTTTTGCATTAACTTTTGATGATTTTTCTTTTTGAGAAAGTTATTTAGTTAAATGTAATCCAGGGTCCAGAAATTCTTGTGAAGATAATCTTGAGTGATGCTTTGCCCATCTGAATCCTAATAATTAAAAAGTCCTAATCATAACCATAAGAGCTGTCTGAATTATTTCAGACATAAAAAAACAATTTGTCCTTGTTCACTACAGTTGACAGGAAGTTCAGTGCCTCAAAAATAAAACCTTCTAATTTCCTGTTCAGCTCTTTTGATAGCTTGAGGTATTGTCATAGAGTTTATAATGAGGAAAATGTGGTATAATTCACCGACGGGAGTATCGAACACAATTGCAAAATAGCATTGGCTGTCAGAAAATAACCAAAGCTAAATCTCTGCCCACTTGAAATCTCTCCACTGTTTTAAAAGTAGTTATAGCTGTTGAAGTGTACTTTATTGCTGGCTGGGCCATTTCCTGGCTGTCTTTGTGGGGTAGGCTTGGCTTTCACTTCAGGCAAAATGCAATGTCTTTATGACCTTGTCAAGGTTGTGACATCGGAACCAGTACAGTGAAGTGGATTAAAGCAGCAGGGCATCAAAGAATCAGCTGAAATAAAATCTATCAATTCCAAGGATAGAGTTGATGTATAGTCTAATCTCTGTTGTCTCTCGTTTCTCTCCACCCTGTTAAAATTTGTAAATTTTTTTGTTGTATTGTTGCTAAAGTAGACATATTTACATTTCCTTTCTCATTAAGCCAGATGCACAAAGCAAAGGTTCAAGCTTTTGTTGTGCTAACATTGATTGGGGAGAGGATGATTTAAAAGATTACTTCTCACTCTCGTATAATTAGAAATCATGAGATGCAAACAGGAGGTGGTGGCATTGTGGTAATGTCACGACATAAGTAAACCAGAACCACTGGCTAATGTTTTGGGGATTTAGGTTTGAGTATTGCTGTGACAAATGGTCCTTGCATTCTGGAAAAATAGGAGATCAAAAGCTTGTTCAATAATGATCATGTAACTCTGTTGTTGTTAAAAACCTATCTGGTTCGTAAAAGACCTGGAAGGAAATCCGCCATCCTTCCTTTATCTGGCTTACACGAGCCTCCAGCCCACGGCAGTGTAATTGGCTTTTAACTGCATCTGGGCAATTTGGAACAGACTGCAAATGTTAGCCTTGTCAATAATGCTCACACTCCCACAAACAAAAAGAAAGCATCAATTAACCAGTTTCTAATATCCTTGCACATTCTTTGATGCTCATTCATTTTAACCTTTAAACTATTAAGTGCTTTAAATGTTAGAAAATTGAACATGTGCATGACAATTTCAAGTATGGAGAAAAACCTGGGTCACTCTTCTGCCATCAAGTAACTGGTTGTGAAGGGACATTTTTTAACAAGACATAACCTATGGTCAGGAAAAGCTATATGGTTTTGGGATAGTAGAAATTTATAGTTCAGGTTGGGAGAGGAGTGATATTTAAAAAATTGCGAAGCTAAACAATGATAATAATGGTATTACACTGTGTGCAAATAACGATCTTCCTGAGCCCTTGCACTGTCACTGTTTTGGTAGCAAATTATCCTAATGCCATTATTTTAAGACCTTGAATGTGCTACACTGTTTCAGTGAATTCAATAAACATGGAAGTACAGAACTAATGCTGTTAAGCATTTGCACACATGGTAGTTGTACCTGTGTTCCAGTCTGCATCTTCTCAGGATCTTTTCCAGATCAGATGCTCATGGGCTGAAAGAAAGAGTCCAACATTGCCAATAATTGTGTTGATGAAGACCTGTTATTTATGCAGCTGGTGAGAATCTGGTCAATGCATTAAAACAGAATCTTACGGGAGGGGGCATTTTCAGTCAGACATTGTTCAGCTTTCTGTTTGAATTAAAAAAAAAATAATATTTTTCTGAAATGAAAAACACCTGCTTCGAAAAATCTTTATTTAAATCCATGTCCCACATCCCCATGGAAACGCAGCATTTCAGGTCAGGAGGACTCTGGAGAAATGCTCAGGTACCATCTGTCACAGACTCAGTTCGTGAGTAGTTCAATTGATCAAAAAAGGATTGACATTATTTTCATTAAAGGATGCTGATCCAAAGCTGCCAGTCATTTTTTTTCCCCAGTTAGAGGCCAGTATTATTACCTGGTTCCAATGCTGGTATTTTCTTCACAATGCCTTTAGTTATCAAGTCCAATTTATAATATTCTTTTATTGAAAGTTGGATTGTTTATTATTCTTTTAACTCCTTCTGCAATTCACTGGTGCACAGTTCTTTGTCCTACACCCTCACTCTAAAGTTCACCAAGCCAGCTTTCCTTAATTTGCCGGGGTCGGTGAGGGAGCGTAGTAAAGCTGGGAAACCTCAGAACCTTTCAGAAGTACGTGGGTGAGCGCTTGAAATGTCATAGTATTCATACCATGGGCCAAGTGCTGGGAAGTAGGATTAGTATAGATAGGTTAGTACAGATTCAATGCATCAAACAGCCTCTTTTGTGTTGTATGACTTGAAGACTAATTTATCTTTCAACATTCTACACAACTCTAAACCTTATGCTACTGCTGAGTTAAGGGTGTAATGTTCTGAAAGGGTTAATGTGTGTTAGGCGCGCCAGCCCCCACCCCCCCCCCACCAAAAAAAATCAATATGTTGATCTCAGACTCTAGGTTTTGAAGGAAGTAGACCTAATGTTATGTTGTTTCTCATAGTTTCTGTTGCAATGAATGTCGCACTGAAACATCTATCAAGTGTTAATCATGAAAGAAAGTGCATCTAACTTAACACAAGTGTTTCTTCTAGTTCAACTGCCAGGCAGTTCTCCTCCAGGCTAGACCTGTAAGTCTTTACCAGAAAGCAGGTCCTTGATTATAATTCTACTCGGATCTTATACAATGATGGACTGTGGTGAGGGTTCAACTTGCAACACCGAACAGGATGCTTTTTGGAGGGTTGTGCACATTTTTAGACTGCATGTTAGAAACAATTTGTGAAGTTTCTGGATTGCAATTAAATGAAAGTAAATTAATTGCTGTTCAGTTGCTTGCTCAGCTCCTGTTATGCGAGAAATGTCTATTTGTTTTTCACTGCGATCTTCAGTAATTTTTGTTATTTCTAAGTTTGAAAATCATCTGTTTCGGGAGAATAGCGAGTTATAAGATGAAGGAAGTTTGGAATGGAAAATCCTAATGCCACAGCAAAATATTAGTGAGAAACCTTTGAATGGGTCAGATGAGTAAAAAAAAAACTTTTTTTAGAAAAAGGTGACAAAGAGAAAATAATGATTGAAAGGTTGTAATATTGTACGAAGGATTAGATCAATGCGTAAATTGCCTCAAAAAAAAGACACAGCCAAATCCGACTTGCAGATCCCCACTAGGGCTGTGTCTAGATAAATCAATTGCTGCTAGTATTATTGGGAGCAACGTTTCAAAAAATACTTATCTGTGAAATGCTTTATTTGAAGTAAATTGCTTTTTTTTCCCATGGTTTTTTATTTCAATGTCTATTTGGTGTTTACTTGAGAGAATTTTTACCTAAACTCCATCAGTCATCTTACGGATATTCAGAAAGCTCTTTTGATCATTTAATCCATTGCCTCATGTCACTGGAAGAGTTAATGTCGTTCATTGTTCATTTCCAACCGTTTGCTGTTTCTAACCCCAGTGATCCCACAAAGAACCTTGGTTAACTTCTCAATTTTTAATTCTGATAAGGTAATGATTGTCTAAATCTTTGCTAAGGAGAGGTGAAACAGGAGCTGGCTTTATTTTTCTATCAGGATCCCTACTGTGTTGGGAGTCTCAAAGTTCAGGCTTTCTTGTAGGGTGTTGGACTTTGGCTCAATCTACCAACTTACTTTCTATGTGTGAGCCAAGTCCTGCGTGTTCTTTTAAATGAAGCAATAGGAGAAGATATTCGGTCTCACACTCTTAATTTATTTTAAACAGTAAGTGGACAAGGCATTCAGAGCTCTGGGTCTAAACCTCTTTGTCCCTGACAAACTACAACGTGTGCCAGTTCAAAAAGAAAGACTTTGTTTTGTCCCTGCCCCAGTCTTTTATACCATAAAAACATCATATAAACACAGAATTATCTTCTGATTGGGTGTTGATCTGACTCCATTCCCCGCCTCCTCGCATTCCTAGATGTCTGACCCCACGTGACCTTCTTTTGCCCGCGAAATGGAGCATCACGTGACTTCCTCGACCCACTTCCGAGGCGCGAAACGGAACATCACGTGACTGCCCGCACTCTTCCGGGTGCGAGACAGGACGGCACGTAACCGCCTCGCACTCTTGCGGGGCGTGAAACGGGACGTCACGTGACCACCCCCCTGCTTGGGTTACACAGTCACCACAGGGTTCTGAGTGCTGAATCCATCCAGAGTCACAGCCAGCCTTCTGTTTTTCAAGTAAGGGATATATTTACAAGTCCCCCTTTTGGTCTCATAAAAACGAGACCAACCAACCAGTTCTATACATCATATTCGCTCTCTGATGCATAGTCTTCCCCTCTTGCCAAAGCCATGGTTTCCGTCTCCATCTGTGACATCTGGTAAGATGGGGGAGCCTTCCCTTCAATTGCTGTAATAATTACCCTGTTCAACAAAGATCTAATACAGGGAATACAACAACATCCGCACAACACTAACACAATAATCATACCTCCGAGGGACATAAACACAGAGGCAATTAATCCTTTCCATTTCCCAAACCATGAATCGAACAATCCTCCTAGAGGATTGTAAATACCCGAATGCTCATGCATTTCTTCAGATAAAATTCTTAGTCCTTCCAAGGCTCTGGTGACCGAACCATCAGGTGCCGTATTGTTGGGGATGAACGTACAACATTGATCTCCAAACATAGAGCACACTCCCCCCTTTTCTGCTAACAACATATCTAAGGCCATTCTATTTTGTACTGTCATCAATGAGGTTGCTGCCAATTGTTCAGAAAGTCCCGCCACCACGTCTCTAGTTCTATTGGCTAGCCTAAGTACATTGTAATGTACATAATTAATTTGGTCAACGTTTTTATTCGGCGTAACTGGGAATAAAACACTGATAATTGGGAGATTCTCAAACCCTGCTGCTATCTGGTCTGCTAATTTATATTCATCAGGTACACCTCGGGGAACACCTATTGCATCTATGTAAGTGGTTGAGCCAGATGTGACATCAAACAAATCCATACGAATTCGTGTATACAGATTTATTCCCTGTTGTCGTTCTCCCAAAAGGAATAAGGGTACCTCTAACCTAACCATTGCATAGGTTCCAGACCAATCTGGAGGTAGACTAATATGCAGTGTTCTATCTCCACAGTACCAAAAAAGATCAGCTCTGGCCCAAACCATTGTGCTAGCGTTCTGCCAGCCAGTTACATTAATTGTGTCCTGACACCAGTCAGCGGGCATGTCTCCCAAGGCAATATTTGACTTCCGAGCAAAACACGTATAATTGTTGGCCCTTGGTGTAAACACTGGAGGCAACACAGAATTCTTTACAGGTGGGAAAATAGCACTTAATGTGGTACAATTTGGAGGGTCCGCCTGCATACTGAGGGCCATCATACAGTGAAATCCTGTTGGGTCTATATTAGGGAACAATGGGGCCGGGGTAGTAAATAGGGTTGGCCTTGCCGAAGAACACGCGACGCAATTACTCATATTCATTAAGGTTGCGGTCGCTGTCATCCAGTCCAGCCATAAGTTCTTGTCCCCATACCCGGTAGCTAATTTAATAATCTCCCTTCTCGTAAGGTTGTTGTGGTCTATTACCACAACTCCTGAAGTTGGTTCTACCTCCATATTTGTATTTTCAGTTTGTGGCTGGCTCATAGGAGAGTCCACTAAGGTTACCTTTAATAATCCCATATTATCCACTCCAGATTGATCTACACCTATTACAAAATAAAAGCTTCTGTCATCACTCTCACAGTACATCTGTACCTCTTTTGGACTAGGATTAATATCAAATTTTGTCAGGGTTAACAAAAGTGGATTTTTTAACTCTGAAGAATGATCAAGTTGCCCCTTTGTCAGGCTCACATGGTCTCGAATGTTCCATCGATTATCCGAAGGTGACGACCTCTTGGGGGTCCATCGTACCCCAGTCCATGCTAATACATTATTCCACGACGGGCATGGGTCATAGTAAATGGCATAGAAACAAAGGTATACATCATACTCCCTCCAGCTCCCTATATCTTTGCCACAATCAATTACTTCGCATAAATCAAACTGATATGTTGTACCATGATTTCTATCGTGTCTGATGTGTACCCGGCTCCTCGTCTCTCTTAAACATTTATCCGCCTCTTGTCCTACTACTCTTTTGTTCTTGGAACTTCCTCCCTCGCCTGTGTGTTTGTCCCTCGTGGTTAATACTCCTATTAACAGCAGCATAACACTTATACATAAAACAATAGCAAAGACTCCCAACCTCCACAGCCTAAGGTAATGTGGGTTGCTTACAGAGATAAACATTATATCCTTTACACAACTTTGCTTAGAAATCTTGAGAACCTCTCCCCCTTTTTCCAGAACCTTCTTCGTACAAACATTAAACATTTAAGACCCTTCTACTCTTTTTCTGTTCTTATTTGTTCTAAAGTTCTCGTTGGCGGTTCTGTGGCTGCACACTGGCTCCAATGGTACCTTTCCCCTGTAGTCTGACCGCATGAGATGTCCTCTCCACCACCTTATGAGGTCCTGTCCACCTCGGCTCCGACCACTTCCGTTTGATCACCTTCAGCAGGACCCAGTCTGTGGTAGATGGCGCCTGGCTCTGTAGTTCCCCCTTTTCCGGTCCAACCTGTTTGGAGAAAGCTGACACCAAAGCTGTTAGTTGGTCATAGTAAGGTTTGTACCTTAGAGAGGCTCCTCCTCCCTCTAACATCTGTATTCCAGCTCCTGGTCCCGGGAACTGCTGCCCTGTTGTCAGCTCATACGGGGTGAACCCTGTAATAGAGTTTACTGAGCTTCTAATGGACATTAAAGCTAAAGGTAGGGCATCCACCCAGCTTAACTTTGTTTGTGCACACAGTTTTCCTCTTTTTCCTTTGATGGACTGATTCGTTCTTTCCACTTTTCACTGTGACTGAGGATGGTACACTGTTCCAAACGCATGTTTCAGTCCTAAAGCTGCTTCAACTTCTTGCAGGTCTTTATTCTTAAAATGTGTGCCATTATCTTACCTGACTTTCTTTGGAAACCCATGCGTTGGAATGTATTGGTTTATCAAGAATTTGATCACTTTGCATCTTCCTTTTTCGCAGGTATTGCTTCTGGCCAACCAGTGTATGCATCCACTGTTACCAGAAGGTACCGGTATCTGTTTACTCTCTCTATCATGTCAGTGTAGTCGATCACTATTTCCTGACCTGGCATTCTTGGAAGAGGGAATTTTCCCTCGTGTGGTTTCACTGTTGCTCTCATGTTATATTCTGTACACGTTCTACATTCCCTGATGTAGTTTTCAATCATCGCTGGCAAGAACGGATGCCACCAATGTGTCAGATACCTCTGCATCTGTGTTTTTCCACAATGTGTGAGCCCATGAGCCTCCTGAAGCATAGAAGCTATCAAACCTGGGGGTAGCACTGGTCTACCGTCCGGTGACCTCCAAATCCCTTCTGACTCTGTGGCCCCTCTCTCTCTCCATACTGTCAGTTCATGAGGAGAGGCTTTCTGCTGCTCTTTTATTAACACATTCGCATCGCAAGCGGGCAGCAGGTCATACACTGTTCTCTCTGTTTGCATCATTATATACTGTGGTGTATACCCTGCTGCTTTCTTCGCTGCTGAGTCTGCTTCCTGATTGCCCCTCGCTACTACTGTGTCTGCTTTATCATGTCCTCTACACTTGACCACCACCACTTCTGCAGGTTTCATCAGGGCCTCCGCTAATCTTTTCATATCTTTTTCATGTTTAATTGGGGTTTTTGCTGCTGCTAAGAATCCTGCCCTGATCCATTGACTAAGATCTACCTGTATAGCCCCTGCCACATATGCAGAGTCGGTATAGATGTTTACTCTTTTTCCCTCTGACCATTCTAACGCAGCTATCATTGCCTGTAGTTCAGCCAACTGGGCTGATTCTTTACCTGTCACTTTTCCTGTCAACACTTCCTCAAATCCCTCACTTGTCTGTCGCACCACTGCATTGGCTGCTTTAAGTCCTTCAGTTGGATGTCTATAACAGCAACCATCTGTGAACAGCACTTCTTCTGGGTCTACTAATGGAATTGCCTGTAAATCTGCCCTAACTTTGGTATCTCTCTGTACCCTTTCCTCACAGATGTGTGGCTCTCCTTCTCTCATATTATCAGCCATGTTAATTCCTTCATGTGTAAAAATTATATGTGGTGCATTCAAGATTTTCTCTAACATGGTTTGCCACAATGCCGTCATTGTAAAGGCTGTTGAGTTCACGTAGGCCACTATACTATGTGTCGTCAGTACTGTTAATGAATGGCCCATGACTATATGTGCTACCTTTTGAAGAATTTTTGCTACCCCTGCTGCATGTCTTGTACATGGCGGGTGTCTGTCCTCCACTGGGTCAAGAGTAAAACTTACGTACATCAGCATCTGCCTGCCTCCCCCTTTTTTCTGAAAAAAACACCATTTATTGTGTGTAATTTTTCAGAAATATTGAGGAAAAATGGCTCTTTGTAATCTGGGACCGTTAAATCAGCAGCCCGCGTTAAAGCCTGCCCCCATATTTGGGGTAGGGTGGCATCCAATCAGGTGTTGGGTCTAAACTCGGCGGGTTGTTTTGTGGCCACGGCTGCCGAACCATCTGATTAGTCGTCTTTTTGGAGGCCTTCTTTGTATCATTAGCCTTCCTCCTAGCCTCATCAAGCTGTAACTTCAACAACTGCACTTAAGCTGACTCATTACTCTGTTTATCTTCATCCTGTTTTGTCCTGTAATGCTTCATGTGGTGCGTCAAATCTTTTTCCCACTGTTCTGTAGAACAACCTGGGATGTCAGGATTAGTCTCCTTTGCCTCTTTTACTTCCTTAGGCATCCCTGCCATAACTGCGTTCCTAAATAACGTGGTCTGTAACTGACCCGACCCTGGATGGCTCCCCGCAGTGTCTGTCCACGTGTCCTTACACCTAGCCAAAAAGGCAGGCATATCCTCGCCCTCCTTTGTGAAGGTGAATGAGTGCATCGCTCCCGGTGGAATCGGGAATCTCTCCCTCATTGCCCTTCCCACACAGGTGGCATGCTGCGCAAACGGGTCCGAATCAGGTAATAAGGTGGTCCCCGCAGACGCTTCAATCTGCTGTATTTCCCACATACTCAATTACTTACCCAACAATGCTCTCCAATCGCCCATAGCTAACTTGTGACCTAGTGTATATTGAGAAAATTTTGTCATCCAGGGCCCACCTCCCTCTATGGGTGCGGGCATTCTATCCAGGATACAATTCATATCAGTATATGTGAAAGGCTGATAAACATTCCCCAGATAAGAACCTCTGTAAATTAATGGCATTTGGTGGTGCTGATACTTTATAGGTTGTCGCAATGTGTCTCTTTGACGCAAGTTATAACTTGGTTCAGGGAGGCGCTTCAGTGAAGGGCCATGTTCGGTATGCATTGTAAGTGAGCCTTTCAAGGTGACTGGGTAGGTATTTGGATCATCGTCTGTCAAGGATTCTTCGTCCTCAATACCTATACTACTTTTAGACTCCTCCTCATCCAATTTCTCTCTATCCCGTTCTTCCCTCAAATCTCTCCTTCTTCTGTCTGAGAACCCATCATCCAATAACTGACCTGAATCATGTAATCTTCCCCTCTTTTCATTCTCAGCACGATACGGTGCTGAATGAGCATCTGGCTCCTGCCCTGCAAAACATCTCCCCTGTTTTGGCTGTTCTTTGTTCCTACTGTGCATCATTGTCACCCTATTTGCTTCCTCTGCTTCCTTAACCCTCTGATCAACTTCTAATGTTAATTTTTCTACTTTTCTGATACTTTCTTCTACAGCTTCCGCCAGTCTCTGTTTTACTACGTTGTACTCTCTTGTTCCTACTTCTCGCATGTCTAACACCCCTTCTTGAACATACATAAGTGGCATTTGTATTACAGGATATGGGGGCGGTGATTGTACCACAGGTAATTTAGGATATAATGGCGCAGATGGTCCTGCCTTTTCTATCTCCTTTGTCAAATCTGTTGTGAAGGTACCACCTACTCTCTTTTGTAATGTTTCTACCGCCATACAGGCTAACGTCATGTTGTGCAGATGAATCCTCCTCTCTTCTTTCTCCCCGCCTTCTTTTGTCCACTTTCTTCTAACTAATATTGACCCTTTCTTTCCCTTCTTGTGCTCTTCTACTTCTACTTTAGCTTGCTCTTCTGCTTTTCCTAAAAACAGTGACAATTTCTTCCTCTCCTCATCTTTAGGGACTTTGCCCTGTTTCTGTAACTCCTCCCAAATCTTATCATATTTCTCCATCATTGTTTTTTGTTTATTCTTTGCAAGCCCACTGACTAACTGACTTCTGGCTTTACCCCACTGCTGTTTTACGGGCAACATTAAATCGGAAGAACATCCTCCATATTCTTCACACTCTTTATCAAACTCCCCTTCCATTTTATGTATTTTTGTTTTAATCCTCCCGTCCAGTAGTCAGTCAGTTTAGGTATAAATATAACCAAACAACCAACCCAATCAAAGACAAAGCCGGTGGCTAGTCAGTTTGGATGAAATACACCCAAGCAACTGACCCTTTCAGCGAGATTTATCAGTAGTTTTTGGTCTCCACTACCAACTCTCTCTCACTGAAACACCACCGTCTTGGTCTTCAAAACGCTACTGGCTTTTCTACCACCCTCCGTACATTCAATAGACAATAGGTGCAGGAGTAGGCCATTCAGCCCTTCGAGCCTGCACCGCCATTCAATATAATCATGGCTGATCATTCCTAATCAGTATTCTGTTCCTGCCTTATCTCCATAACCCTTGATTCCACTATCTTTGAGAGCTCTATCCAACTCCTTCTTAAATGAATCCAGAGAGTGGGCCTCCACTGCCCTCTGGGGCAGAGCATTCCACACAGCCACCACTCTCTGGGTGAAGTTTCTCCTGAGCTTTGTCCTAAATGGTCTACCCCGTATTTTTAAGCTGTGTCCTCTGGTTCGGTACTCACCCATCAGTGGAAATATGTTTCCTACTGCAAGAGTGTCCAATCCTTTCATAATCTTATACGTCTCAATCAGATCCCCTCTCAATCTTCGAAACTCAAGGGTATACAAGCCCAGTCGCTCCAGTCTTTCAGTGTAAGGTAATCCTGCCATTCCAGGAATTGACCTCGTGAACCTACGCTCCACTCCCTCAACAGCCAGAATGTCTTGTCTCAAATTTGGAGACCAGAACTGCACACAGTACTCCAGGTGTGGTCTCACCAGGGCCCTGTACAGCTGCAGAAGCACCTCTTTCCTTCTATACTCAATTCCTCTTGTTATGAAGGCCAGCATGCTATTAGCCTTCTTCACTACCTGCTGTACCTGCATGCTTACCTTCATTGACTGGTGTATAAGAACACCCAGATCTCTCTGTACTGCCCCTTTACATAAATTGATTCCATTGAGATAGTAGTCTGCCTTCCTGTTCTTGCTACCAAAGTGGATAACCATACATTTATCCACATTAAACTGCATCTGCCATGCATCTGCCCACTCACCTCACTTGTCCAGGTCACCCTGTAATCTCCTAACATCCTCATCACTTTTCACCCTGCCACCCAGCTTTGTATCATCAGCAAATTTGCTAATGTTATTGCTGATGCCATCTTCTATATCATTAACATATATTGTTAAAAGCTGTGGTCCCAGCACAGATCCCTGCGGTACCCCACTGGTCACTGCCTGCCATTCTGAAATGGAGCCGTTTATCACTACCCTTTGTTTCCTATTAGCCAACCAATTTTCAATCCAGTCTAGTACTTTGCCCCCAATACCATGCACCCTAATTTTACTCACTAACCTCCTGTGTGGAACTTTATCAAAAGCTTTCTGAAAGTCCAGGTACACTACACCTACTGGATTTCCCTCGTCCAACTTCATAGATACATCCTCAAAAAATTCCAGAAGATTAGTCAAGCATGATTTCCCCTTCATAAATCCATGCTGACTCTGTCCTATCCTGTTACGACTATCCAGATGTGCAGTAATTTCATCCTTTATAATAGACTCCAGCATCTTTCCCACCACTGAGGTCAGACTAACTGGTCTATAATTACCTGCTTTCTCTCGCCCACCTTTCTTAAAAAGTGGTATAACATTAGCCACCCTCCAATCCTCAGGAACCGACCCCGAATCTATTGAACTCTGGAAAATAATCACCAACGCATCCACGATTTCCCGAGCCACCTCCTTCAGTACCCTGGGATGCAGACCATCAGGCCCCGGAGACTTATCAACCTTCAGACCTAACAGCCTCTCCAACACCAAATCCTGGCAAATATAAATTCCCTTCAGTTCAGGTCCTTCAGCCACTGTTACCTCAGGGAGATTGCTTGTGTTTTCCCAAGTGAACACAGATCTGAAGTACCCATTTAATTCCTCTGCCATTTCTTTGTTCCCCGTAATATATTCCCCTGTTTCTGTCTTCAAGGGCCCAATTTTTGTTCTAACCATTTTTTTGCCTTGCACATACCTAAAAAAGCTTTTACTATCCTCCTTAATATTCTTGGCCAGTTTACCTTCGTACCTCATTTTTCCTCTGCGTATTTCCTTCTTAGTAATCCTCTGTTGCTCTTTAAAAGCTTCCCAGTCCTCAGTTTTCCAACTTATCTTAGCTATGTTATACTTTTTCTCTTTTAACTTTATATATTTCTTTACTTCCCTCGTCAGTCACGGCCGCCCATGTCTCCTCCTGGGATCTTTCTTCCTTTTAGGAATGAACTGATCCTGCAACTTCTGCATTATACACAGAAATATCCGCCATTGTTCCTCCATGGTCATCCCTGCTAAGGTATTGCACCATTGAACTTTGGCCAGCTCCTCCCTCATAGCTCCATAATTCCCTTTTATTCAACAGAAGTACTGTCACTTCCGACTGTACCCTCTCCCTCTCAAATTGCAGATTGAAGCTTATTGTATTATGGTCACTACTTCCCAATGGCTCCTTCACTTCGAGGTCTCTGACCAATTCTGGTTCGTTACACAATACCAGATCCAGAATTGCCTTCTCTCTGGTCGGCTCCAGCACCAGCTGCTCTAAGAATCCATTTCTGAGGCACTCCACAAAGTCTCTTTCTTGTGGCCCAATCCATTCTGATTCTCCCAGTCGACCTGCATGTTAAAATCCCCCATAACAACTGTAGTGACATCTTTGCGACAGGCCAATTTCAGCTCCTGATTTAACTTGCATCCGACATCCAGACTACTGTTTGGGGGCCTGTAGATGACTCCCAAGAGGGTCTTTTTACCCTTAGTATTTCGAAGCTCTATCCACACTGACTCTACATTTCCTGACTCTAGGTCCCCCCGCGCAAGGGACTGAATATCGTCCCTTACCAACAAGGCCACCCCACCCCCTCTGCCCGTCAGTCTGTCCTTACGATAGCATGTGTAGCCTTGAATATTCATTTCCCAGGCCCTGTCCACTTGAAGCCACGTCTCAGTTATCCCCACAATATCGTATCTGCGAATTTCCAAAAGAGCCTCAAGCTCATCCATCTTATGTCTAATGCTTCGTGCATTCATGTATAGTATGAATGCACGAATATAATGCCCCAATATAATTTCTAAAACTTACAAAACATCAATCATACATCAAAATTTGTCAGCGTTGCTTTTATGAGATCCTGCTCAGTGGACTTTAAACCTCCTCACATTTACATACCTTGTTGCTTTTATGGGGACTCTAACCCCAAGGGACTTTAAACCTGTACGTACCTTATCAATACTTTGTCCACTTACTATTACTAGGACACTTGCAGTATAATGACAACAATCAATTTAGTATCTCCAATTGCAGAACTTTGATAGAAACAGGCGTCTGCTCACCTTTTTCTATGCGGCGCTGCTTGTTGTTGTCATCAAACGTCAGTTGTCCGTTGTTTCTATTTTTCTCTCTATCCATCACTTCTCCATCTTCATCACGTCAGGTTCACCAATTTTGTTGGACTTTGGCTCAATCTACCAACTTACTTTCTATGTGTGAGCCAAGTCCTGCGTGTTCTTTTAAATGAAGCAATAGGAGAAGATATTCAGTCTCACACTCTTAATTTATTTTAAACAGTAAGTGGACAAGGCATTCAGAGCTCTGGGTCTAAACCTCTTTGTCCCTGACAAACTACAACGTGTGCCAGTTCAAAAAGAAAGACTTCGTTTTGTCCCTGCCCCAGTCTTTTATACCATAAAAAATGTCATATAAACACTGAGGTAGAATTATCTTCTGATTGGGTGTTGATCTGACTCCATTCCCCGCCTCCTCGCATTCCTAGATGTCCGACACCAAGTGACCTTCTTTTGCCCGCGAAATGGAGCATCACGTGACTTCCTTGACCCACTTCCAAGGCGCGAAACGGAACATCACGTGACTGCCCGCACTCTTCTGGGGCATGAAACAGGACGTCACGTGACCACCCCCCTTCTTGGGTTACACAGAGTCACCACATAGTTCTGAGTGCTGAATCCATCCAGAGTCACAGCCAGCCTTCTGTTTTTCAAGTAAGGGATATATTTACAAGGGGAACCTTCCAACTGGTAAAGTTGCTTTTCGATTAAGAGGAGCAGGCAGACACTGAAAGCTAGGCGGCCTTCCAGTTTCAGTGATGCTTGCACAACAAGCTTAGTAATTGGTAGGGTTCTTCAAGAAGGTACCTTCCCAGCTATTTTTATTTTAAAAGTTCAACAAAACAGGCAGGCCACAAGCAGAAATCTTCCAACAGATGTGCTGGTGTTGGAGGCATTCAAAAGAGGTTCATAAGAATGAACAAAGGGCTTGTCATATGAGGAGCAGTTGAGGACTCTGGGTCTATACTCAATGGAGTTCAGAAGAATGGGAGAGGGTAGCCTCATTGAAACTTCCAGAACATGGAGAAGGCTGGATAGAGGAGACATGCAGAAGATGCACTCGTAGGAGATGACCTGAGTGCACAGCCTCAGAGTGAATGGATGACCCTTTAGAACTGAGATGAGGAGGAATGTCTTCAGTGGGAAGGTAGTGAATCTATTGCACTACTTGCTGCTGAAGGCTGAGGAGGCCATGCCATTGAGATAGATTCTTGATTACTAAGGAGATCAAGGGTTATTGTGAGAAGGCAGGAGAATGGGGTTGAGAAGCACATCAGACATGATCAAATTGTAGAGCAGACTCAGTTGACCGAAAAACCAAATTCTGCTCCTATATCTAATGACTACAACAATGCCCAGGCTGGATGGTTGGGATAGTCAAGCTGGCTTGCCTGGCATGCTGACACCATAGCTTGTGGCGAAGTGCCAGGTAATGGATATGTTCTCCCCCACTCCCACGTAAGTAGGAAAATTGGAAGCTAACTAGTAAATCCCACTTCACCTCTCTTTCAGTGCTCTTCAATATTCTTAATGAATTTAATTGTCTACCCAGTTTGTGTGATGGCCATACTTACCTTCGCTCAGAACAGTATTGCCAAATTAATGCACGAGCCGGTGCTGGTATTTTTGTGTCCGCTTTGACCCCCATCTTGTCACTCTCTTCTTTGTCAGGGGAGTCAGAAATTCAACTTGATGACTAATTTGGATTTAATTTAATTCTAAATTCGCAACTGTGACCTTAAGTTTATACTTGTGTGTGTACATATGCACATTGAGAATGACCTTTACTCCTGGCATTTCTAATGCTTCTTACAATTGACTGTTACCTCCATTAGTGTTATCTTTGTGGCTTTGGGAATTTTTTTTTTAAACCATGCTGTGGGATTGGACTAAATTATTTGTGGTTTGTGTGGAATAAAAGTTAAAAGTTGCTTCCAGAAATTAATGTGTACGAAGTCTTTTATTGTCTTTTCCCTTTCCTTTGACAGAAGAATGAAGGGGATTTATTCCATAGACTGTGGCACGTGATGAATGAGCTACTTGACCTCCGTCGGCAGGTACTTGTGGGACATCTGACACATGACCGGATGAAAGATGTAAAACGTCACATCACCGCTCGCCTGGACTGGGGCAACGAGTAAGCATTCCCTGCTACTTTTTGTACTCCGATGTGTCGTGTTTCTATGTTAGCTTTGAAATTCTGCACTAATATGATATATAATTGCAAATAGAAAATGAAAATGCTGACATCAATATTGTACAGAAAGTGCTAAAGGAAAAAAGTAGCAGTTGTATGATTGGTTAGCTTTATGTGATACAACTGGTAAATAACAGCATTATGAAAGGAACAAATTCAGATTGAAAATCTGGCCCGTGTTAATGATGCTGAAAATGTGTTGCTGGAAAAGCACAGCGGGTCAGGCAGCATCCAAGGAACAGGAGATTTTCCAGCAACACATTTTCAGCTCTGATCTCCAGCATCTGCAGTCCTCACTTTCTCCTCCATGTTAATGATGCCCTTGATGTTGTCTTAGGTTTTATAACATCGTGCTCTTAATTTTTAGAAGTTGTTATCTTACAAACTGCACAAAGAAAGTGAGGTCAGACACCTTTATTAATTGGTGTGTTTCTTAAGTGAAATGGGAATTCAAGTTGTTCATAAATGTTAAGAAACTGGGTTTAAAAATCCACATTTGGGAATCATGTCTCAGGAATTCAGTTAGATCATTCAATCCTTCAAGCCTGTTCAGTCATTTCTATTAGATCTTGGCAGATGTGCACCTCAGCTGTGATAGGTTTTCAACTCAAAACTCTATACATCTCAGTCTTGAAAATATCAGTTACCCAACATCTGCAAACTCAGAAATTTTCACTGTCCTTTATATAGAAAACGTGTTGCTTGATTTCACTATTCCTAATTAGGTAATTCTGTTAATCTTTAGCAATTGCTCATCTTTAATTAAGAAATTTTCCCTAATGGAAAAAATATAAAAAAGTAAAACTTATATTATATAACATCTTCCATAGCTTCAGGACATCAGAAGGAACTTTACTGCTGCCAATGAAGTACTTATGAGGTGTAATCACTACTTTAATGTAAGAAACAAGGTGACAACTTGCACACAGCAAACTCCCACAAGCTACAATCCAATCATGTCCACAAAATTTGTTTCTCGTGATGATTTTAAGTTTGAATACTGATCAGGACACTGTTAGCTCTTTCTGAGCATTCCACCACCACCACTGCCCTTTGAAGTAGTTTGATGGGATCCTTTACGTGCATGGGAGAAGGCAGAGGGGCTTTGGTTCAGTGTTTCTTTCAAAATATAGCCCCTTTGACCATAGTGCGACATAAAAGTGGCAGCCATATTGTAGTGCTGAACTCCTGGAAAGAAACTTGAACTCATAACTCTGGACTTGGGTAATGTTGCAACCATTAAGTCACAGGGAACGTGAAGAAAAATATATGTTTAGAAATTAAATGAACAGGATGACTTTGGGTGGGGAAGTTTCCTCTGCAATTTCCCTGTGATTTGTATGGAAACCTCTTTTATCACCCAAATGCACCTTCTGGGCTTCCAGCTGAATTTTCGTGGCAGAGCTGAATGCGTCCTGAGGAAACAATGTGTTGCTAGTAGTTCATGGCTCTGTCAAACCCCTCACTGAATTACATCTTGCTATGTTGTAACCTTTCACGTAATTCAATTGCCCCTCTGGCTGGAACTGATTAACCAGTTAGATAAAGATTGGACATTTATTGCAAACACATTTAACATTGAAACATAGCTATATGAACTTCAAAACTTGCCACCATTGTCACAATCATCTAGTTTAATGGTTTGTTTGAATATTTTCTAGAGAATGTTTAGTTTTCATGTATATTTCAAGGTCAGAGTTAGAGGGACAAAAGCCATAAAAAAAAGAACTAGTTTTAGGGTAGCAGGAACATTGGAGGCATTGTACTAGAGTTATTTTATGGTACCTTTTGTTCAACAGGTAAATAATTCTGGCAGACCTCACAGGCAGATGGTTGAGGTTTGAAGGTTGAGGCTCCTTTTGTAAGGCAACAGATTTCTTAGGGGAACAAGTAATTCTAGGGGAAGGTGTCCATTAACTCTATTAGAGAAATACATTAGTCGGGTAGGTCACAGATCATCGGGGGCAGTTTGAAGATCAATGACAACTAAGGTTTCTCTCTTTGCTGCATCGCATTTTGCCCCATTACCATGCATATAGTGCAGAGAATTAATTTTTTGTGTGAGGTGAAGCATATTTGAAGCAAAATGGCTCTTAGAAATTAGAGGTATGTCCGAGGTAGAGCCACTAAACAAGAAATAGTGAAGCTATTATTGAGTTAGAATGTTGACAATCGTGAGTTGCATAATGCACAGTCAAGGTGTACTGAGCTAGAAATGACTGAAAGGACTCCCAAAAAAAAAGCTGGCATGATGAGGAAACTACAAGTGAATTCCTGAGAGCTGTGGCACTTGACTTTGGTCCCAGGAAGGAATGAAACTTGAAGAAAAAAGAAAAGAACTCAAGATTTTATGGGTTAAGTAACTGTAGAAAGGAGATGATTGAGTTGAAGATTTCTGTTTTGAAATATGTAATTTATTTTATTCTAAAATATTACTAATAACTAAGTATTTAGCTAGTAGTGGGTTTTTTTCTTGTATTGGAAGCTAGGGAAGTCAGGTAAATGAGTATTGATGTTTTGAAAACAGTTCACAGGAAGTGCTGGAGGTCTTATAAAATATAAAGATGGATAAATCTCTGGGACCTGATCCAGTGTGTCTGAGAAAGTTAAGGAGGAAATTGCAGGGCCCCTCACAGAAATATTTGTAGCATCTAGAACTATAGATGAGGTTCTAGATGACTGAAGAGTGGTTAATGTTGTGTCTTTGTTGAAGAAGGAATGTAAGCAAAAGCCTGGGAATGATAGACCTGAGAGTCTGACTTTGGTGGATAAGTTGTTGGTGTTCCTGAAAGATAGGATTTATACACATTTGGAGAGGTAAGGAAGGATTATGGATAGTCAGCATGGTTTTGTGTGAGCAAAATAATATCTAACAAACTTGATTGAGCTTTTTGAGCAAGTAACCAAGAAAATTGAAGAGCACAGAGCAGTAGACGTTGTTTACTTGGACTTTAATAAAGCCTTTGACAAGATTCTGCATGGTCGACTAAATGGTAAAGTGAGAACAAATGGGATTCAAGGTGACCTTGCCAATGGATACAAAATTGGCCTAATGGCAGGAGACAGAGGGTGGAGAAGGGTTTTTGTTTTGGACTGGAGGACTGTCACTTTTGATGTTCCACAAAAATTGGTGCTGGGTCCACTTTTGTCATTGATATAAATGATCTATGTGAAAATACAGAAAGCATGGTTAGTAAGTTTGCAGATAACACAAAAACTGGTGATACATGGACCGTGGAAAAAGTTATCTCAGATTACAAAGAGATCTCGATCAATTGGGTCAATGGGCTGAAGAGTGGCAGATGGAGTTTAATTTGGCTACATGTGAGATATTACATTTTGGTAAAACAAACAAGGGCAATAAACAATTAAAAGTAGGGGTTGGGTAGAGTTGTAGAACAATGAGACCTAGGGCTTCAGATACATATTTCTTTGAAGTTTGCGTCACATGTAGAAAGGGTGATTAAGAAAGCCTTTAGCATGTTTCATTGCTGAGTCCTTTGAGTATAGATATGGGATGTCATATTGAGGTTGTATAGAACATTGGTGAGAGGACTATGTCCAGTTCTGGTCGCCCTGATGTTGGAAGCATGATCTTAAGCTGGAGAGGGCTCAAAGATTTACCAGGATGTAGTGAGGAAGGGAGGGTTTGAGTTCTCAGGAGAGGCTGGATACACTGACTTTTTTTCACCGGAGTGGAGGAATTTGAGGGATGACCTTATTCATGTTTATAAAATCATGAGGGGTATAGATAATGGCTGATGTCTTTTCCCTAGGGTGGGGGATTTTAAGATTGGGGGTATATTTTTTAGGTGAGAGGAAAAAGATTTTAAAAAGAACATGAGGGGCAACTTCTTTTACAGAGAGAGTGGTTCATGTGTGGAATGAACTTGGATAGGAAGTGTTGGTGCAGGTACTGTTAAATGTTGAAAAGACATTTGGATAAGTACATGGATAAGAAATATTTGGAGGGATAGGGGCCAAACACAGGCAGATAGGACTAATAGAGTTTGGGATTATGGTCGGCATGGATCGAAGGTTGTGTTTCTGTGCTATATGATTTTATATTGTCAATAGATTTGTTTAACCTATAATGGAAATTTTGATTTTCATTAAACAGTTTGTTTGGGGCTTTTAACAAGATTTTATAGAGGTGTGTTGAATGTTAACTAGCTGGCTTGGTTGTTAACAGCAAATTAGGCTCAAGATTTATTGTGAGTAAAGTTTTTATTTGAAAAAAGTATACTTGACTTAACTGGCAAACTGAATACCTATCAGTGGGCTCTGTGTTGACATTGATAGCAGCTGTATTGTGGTTTTCCACAGTTTGATCAGTAGTTGATGATTCACAAATAGGTAGAATGAGCATCACTTTTCATTTTGAATTGAAGGTATAGATAAGATTGTACAATATCTTTGTGTCACAACTGTGTGTTTTGATGGTACAGTGTTGTTCAATCGTTCAGCATTAATAATTATTTGCAGTCCCAGGCTGCAAGAACATGGGTTCAAATCCTGTCAAGTCAACTGGTAGAATTTATAAAGTTCAATTAATTTTAAAAAATCTCGAATTTAAAGTTAATCTGAGTAATAGTCACCAAGAAACCATCATTTCTTGTCATGAAAGTGCGATGGTTTGCTCACGTCCTTCAGAAAGGGAACTAACCTACATGTAAAATTAAACTAAAAGTACTGGAGAATTTTAGCAGATCTGGTACATCAGGAGGGAATTCTAGGATTTTGACCCAGTGACTCAGAAGCAATGGAAATATATTGCTTGGTCTGGATGATGAATGTTTGGATGGGAACTTGCAGATGGTGGTGTTCCCATGTGTCTGCCACCCTTTTCCTTTCAGATGGATGTAGATGTGGGTTTACAAGGTGTTGCCAAAGATCTGTGGTGAATTTCAACAGTGCATCTTGGAGCGGTGCAGCTACTGAGCATCATTGGTGGAGTGAATGGATGTTTTTGGATGTGGTACCAACCAAGCATGTTGCTTTGTTCTGGATGATGTCACACTTAAGTTTGTTTAGAGTTGTATTCATTCAGGCAAGTATTCCATCATATTCCAGACTTGTACGTTATTGGTACATAGTATTTGGGAATCAGGAGATGAATTACATGCTGCACAATTCCAAGCCTTAGACTTTCTCTGGTAGCCACACTATGTATTTGGCATGTTAAATGGTTACCCCAGGATGTTAATTTCATCTTGTTGGTAATGGATTTTGCCTAGCACTTGTGGGTGGCACATTTGTTACTTGCCACTTGTCAGCTGAAACCTGGATATTGTCCAGAATTTCCGAAATTTGGATGTGGACTACCGCAGGGCCTGAGCAATCACAAACAAAACAGAACATTGTGCAAACGTCAAGAAACATGTCAATGTTTGACCCTACCCTGGCAGTATGGTCATTAATGAAGCAGCTGAAGATGGTTGGCCTAGGAAACCTCCTTGAGGAACTCCTGCAATGATGGCCTGGACCTGAGGTGATTGAGCTCAAAGAGCCACAACTTTTTGTTTGGTATGACTGTAATCGGTGGAAAGGTTTTCCCCTGATTGTCATTGACTGCAGTTTTGCTGGCGGTCCTTAATGCCCCATTCTGTCACATTTGCTTCAAAGTCAAGGGCAGTCACTTAGTCCCCTACAGAATTCCAGCCTTCTGTCCATTTGCAAACCAAACCTAAACGGAGGTCAGGTGTTTAGTGGTCTGAGTGAAACCCAAACTCTGTTATTGTTATACAAATGTTGCTTGATAGCTCTGTTGACAACTTCCATCACATTGCTAATTACAGCAAGTAAACCAAAGTGCAGTAACTGGCTGGGTTGGTTTTGTCCTGCTTTTTGTGCAGAGGACATAACTGGACAATTTTCTACATTGTTGGGTAGATGCCAGTTAGTTGCAGCTTTATGGGGCAGAAGAATGAAAAGACTTGACAAGGTTACTCACTAAATTTAAAGTAGTCTGTAGGGACAAACCATGATGCACAACCTTAGCCATAGATTATTGTAGATTTAAAAGAATTCCCTCAGAAAGTAGCATCATTTTTTCGAGAAACAGACCCAGATGAAAACAGAACTCAAGTACACATTACACATCCCTGCTGTTAGCGATGTTAACAGAGCTCTGATAAATTAGAGTTGATGTTTCCCTGCACCTTCCCTGTAGCTGTGATTCTGCATTCTGTTCTGTTATCATAATGTACTTGTGTTTTGGCATTATTTGCCTGGATAGCATGCAAAGCAAGACTTTTCACTGTATCTTAATACATGTGACAATAATAAATTCATGTGAAACCAAATTAGAAAACCACTTGATTGAACCCATTTAAAGCAGTAGGAGAGTCTCCACCACACACACACACATACACACACACACACACACACACACACACACACACACACACACACACACACACCACCATGTTGCTGCCTAACGTTGATGGTTCAACCAGATGTTGCATAACTGCAGAGAAGTGAATGCAGTAACTAAGGCAATGCCCCAGCAACTTTCTAGAGATTGAACCAAGTGGTAGTATTTTGAATCGTGTAGTTCATGTACTGATATACAGCGACACTTGGAATAATTAGAATTTTTTTTTAGGAAATTACAAACTGCTGAGTTTGTGATGAAACTTTGCCAATTCACAAAATAACTGACTGAGGGTATATTCATAAGGCAAGGACGTGTGTTGCCAAGATCAATAAAAGTACATTGATTAGTGGAGTTCTTTTTCCCTAAAGTTAAATGGAGATTTCTGAGGATGTGTGCCATCGGCTTGTCAAATTTCAGCACAACAGCTGTTCCACTGACTGATTTGATCCAATTGAAGGCCAAGATAGTGTGGTGAGTGGAGTGCCAGGCATCTTATTGAGAAGTTGAAAGCTATGTTCATCAATGATCCAGTGCTGGCTGCACCAAATTTCACCAAACCTTTTTAGATTGTCAATTTATGCAAGTGACTTTGGGATAGGTGCAGTTCTGTGACAAGATGATGAATCTAGCTGAGGGATGCCAGTAGGTTATTTTTCTAAAAAGCTTGAGTGACAATAAATGAGAGTAAAAACTAAATGCTCTGAGACTGCTACTGACTCTTGAACATTTTGAAGTGCATTATCACTACTGGGACACATCAGTAGAAACTGGTCATGAGCCCTTAGCCTTTAAGAAAAATTGCCAAACTGTTTTGATGGCATTTATTACAGACTTATTTCTTAAAGATTGTGTTAACATTGCATGGAAAAAATGTGATTGCTCATGCTTCATCAAGAATGTAACATTGTTTGATTTATCTAAATATTAAGGTATCAGATTACTTATTAGAGTATAGAAAAAGAGTGAATGAGCGTGAGAATGTGTTTTTAGTTTTGTTTTATTCCACATGTGACGCTGAATCATTTGAAAGTGTTTTATTACTTCCAAGGGCAGAGATATTACAAAGATGCTTCATGTTCGATATTGCTTGCAGGATTTGCATTTGAATGAAAGATTTATTTCAGGTTTTGTGGAAATAACTAGAGTGGCTTTAAAAGAAGTGATTAAAAAAGTCATTATTGAATTTTTTTAACCAGAATTCCTAGAAATCCAATGGCTGGTGACAACTTCTTGTGATGTAGGCCCCTGCTGGGGTGGGTTTGAATAGTAGTTGGATGGAACATGTTTCTGTGTCCTGAAGCCAGTCAGGATCAGGCCAACTGATCTCTCTAATTCTTTCTTTTAAATTCAAGGGGAAACTTACTCATTCTCATGGGAAAATAATTGAAAGATCCTCTCCATGTAGCATTTCCCGAGCATACTGTGTCCTTCAAGTGTCAGACAACTGTGCATAATTCTCGACTGACCACACATGACAGAACGTCAGAGTGATAGATGTAGGAACATTGTACGCAATATCCTGCTGCTGTCAAGGATTATCCTATTGGCCAGAAAATTAGTTTTTTTTTAAAAATGAAGATCTGCAGAGAGAAGTTTTCTTTTTCTCCCCTTCCTGAAGTGTGTTTGTGACTGTGTTTTGTGTTTATTTAAAGGAATTGTGTATTCCTGTGTATGAATCAGTTAGTACATTTTTGTCAAATAATGATTTTTTTATTAAAGAAACCCAGTTGATTTATTTTAAAAATCTGATCGAGGTAAGTTATTTCCTTAGCCATGTTGGTATCTGGGAAATATTTATTTTTATGTTCTGATTTATGGAGTCCTGGAGCGCGAGTGACAGTGCTCTTCTCCAGCCTCCGTCAAGGCTTTGCTCACTCTCATCAAGCTCCATTTACCCATCACTCTTTACTCCTTCAACTACTTCGGCTCCCAGTTAAGCAGCACCTCAATTTTGAAATTCATATCCTGTTTTCAACTCCCTCCAGAGCCTTATCCCTCATTATCTGTAATCTTCTCCAGCCCCACAACCTTCCAAGATATCTCAGTTCTTAGTTTGCAAAACTAATAATTTGTCACTATGATCTAGATTGTACGGACATGGCTTTTTTTATAAGATGGACAAACATGAGCGGTGTTATGTTGCTGCTCTGACACACATCTTCTGATAATGTATGATGCATATGTTGAACAAGTGTTTCCTTTTTACTAATGACCAAGCTTCAGACATAACTAATTTGGCTCTCTTTCTCAGCCCAGAAAGCATGACAGCTGTAATAATGTACCTTGCCAGCTTCTCTGCTGGGACAGCTGCATATCGGTTTCGTTGAGATATTTTCCTTTAGCCTCCAAAATAACAACGTCCTGTGCATCACCTCCTTTCACCAAGGCCCTGTACTTCTTTTAAGAACAGCATAGTTTTGGTTGTCTTCCAGCAATAATATTCTTCAGAATTCAGCCTCTCATCAAAAAGGCCTGTACCTTGGTCTCCTTTGGTAGTTTGGAAGTTGTTGTTTTTGTCACCTAGGTTAGCAAAAGCTCTGTGCTGTTTCCTACAGTATTTGAACCTGACACTAGGCACATTAAGTGGGAAATTTGCTCGTTGTTTTGTGCTGTCTTTTACCTTGGGCTTCAGGCTACACCAAAAAGGAAGAGAAGTGTCTCGCCAATCATTGGAGTTTATTAAATAACTGTGATCTCTGGGTCACCGTCACATGTAAATAGATATCTCAGTGCTGTCATTACTGCAGCCAGTCTTTGTTGTTGATGGAGCAATGTCGCTGATTCTTGAACAGGGAAGAAAAATTGTCTCTGCTCTGTGATGCCACACCATGCAATTGTTCATGCCTCATTATTTTGTTTCAGACATTATTACTGAGCATAGATACTGGGTTATTGGTAAACCAACTTAGGTTTTTCAAAAATGTGTAAGAGTTAATGTTGAATTAATAATGAAATGAAACATTTATTTTGTTCCTTTTTAATCAAAGGTGTTGCAAAGGGATAAATGATCTGCATAATTTATAATAAACCACCAGCTAATGCATGAAGAAATTTTGTTTGGATTATTCTTCACAATTGAACAGGCTTATTTTTAATTTTGAAGTGCACAATTAACGTGCATAACTGCTGGAATAAATATGGTTCAAAATATTTGCTAGTTTAATTTTATAATTATAGTTTCAGTGATTTATTATTCTTTGGCAAGTCAGCTCCTTTTGTCTTGCTTGCCTGCCTCTTGCAAAGCAGATGGTGCCAATGTTTCCCTACAGACTTCACTTTGTGCATTAACTGCCAAGATTATTATTATTATACTTTATGGAATAATTATTAATTTATTTTATTTCTCTTGCTTTTAGCATTCCAAAGTTGCCCTTTGAGCAAATCAGATTTTCAAAATATAAAGTTGGAAAAACAAAACCATTCTGTGTTTGACCGTAATGTGTTTCTGCATGTGCTTCCTTTTGTTTTTTTTTTGAGAAGAAAATTAATTAGACTTTTTAAAACTGTTTGAACCAAACTCTTGAGGTGGCTTTGGGTGAGTTGTTGAAACGGCTACTGAAACTAGTAGTGGACAAAATTTAATATACGCACCAAAGGTAGCAACCACCAATAGGATTATTCTGGAGCAGTTTTTAAGGTGGCTTTTTCCCACTTTCATGCTCAATTTCTCCAAATAAAATTGATTGACCTGCTTGATATCATAAAAGCAAAAGAAAATTTATTTTACTTCAGAGTAATAGTTAATTATTATTTTTACTATTAAGTAGTAATGAAAGTTGGCTATGGTTTTTAAAATGCTTAATAACTTAGCATGTGTGTATAGATGCACAGGAAAAAAATGTTTTCTTTTGCAAAATTCAAGTTGCAGCCAAGATTTTAAACATTTAGGTCAACATCAGTTGATATCTGGAATAAAAGTCAAAAGGATAGCTAGAAATCTGGAGATAATTGTATTAGAGTAGCACTGGGCATATTAACACCATTTGGATCATTTGGTAAAATTTTGCTTGCACAAATATGTAAGGATCTGAAACTGTTTATTTATCTTCTCATTCTCCAAGACTGATGAATAGATTGTGTTTCTCAACCTATTCCTGACTGGGCAAATACTGATTCTTGAATTATATTGAGTTCTCCAGAAACTTCACCAATTAATTGGGTAAAATCTGATGAGAACAAAAAAAGTATAATTCACGTCAAATAAAACTGCCATTGTACTACAGATTTGGTTTTCTCATGTCATTGTTAACTTGTACCCTTGGGTGAAGATCGTTTCTGTCTGAAGAACAGGACTTTGAGTTGAAGTACATACAATGAATAGGATAGTGTCGTGGGAGTAACAATTATATAAAATTATAATGTTGAATATCTAGGTTATACTATGTGAATGTTGATTTTGTTGCATCAGCTCTGTAAGGAAATTAAGACCACTGTTACGATACAAATGTGGGCATTGGCAACAAAGGTGCTGGTTTTATTACTGCCTGTGGGTTACCTACCATTTGGCATGTATGATACCTATGGCAAAAGTTAACCACATCCTTGTGCATTCTAGGCCAATAAAAATGTTTTTGTACCTTAACCTGAGTCTTTCATACCCACAGGTGACCACCTACAGGTAGTTCATATGCAACCCATAACACCACCTGTCTTTATGATACCGGCAACACAATCTGGTGCACTTCAGCCCATTTCTCCTCTGCACTGACCTGGCATGATCTCCATTTCCATCTTAGGATTCTATCTTTCAGATAATAACCTTCAGGAATATTCACTGCCTCCGTTTCGGAGGATGCATATTGTCTTGTCTCGCTGTTGCAGGTCCCATAGCCTTTCAGGACGAAACACTTCTGTCTGACTCTCTGCCTGTTCATGTTTTTCCTGCATCATTATGTCAAACAAGGTGTATGCTAACTGAACCTCAACTCCTTCATCTCTCTCTTTAGTTTTTGCTTTGTCTTCCTTGGGCTTTTCCACCATTAGGGGTGTTACTTAAACCTTGGACCCCGCCAAATATTCCCAAGAACAAACTGAATTCCTGGAAGTGACACTGTCAGTCACTCCCACTGTAAATTCCCCAGTCTTGAGTTGGTACTCCAGCTTGATCTTACATAGGGGAATGTTAAATTTCTGTCCATCTATCCCACAAATTACCACACTCTCATGTAACAGATCAGAAAGAGTGCAAATTTGCTCAACTCTTACTATCAGAGACTGGCTAGATCCTGTGTCTCTCAAAATTAAGACTTCTTGTCCTCCTTCCCATGTTCTTTGAGTAAACTTTACCCACAGAGGTGAATTCTTTGTAGAGATCAGGTACTAACTCCATACCCAGCCCCTGTCGAGGCTGTGCACTCCTGCAGCTCCTCAGCTCCTCTTGGGAT